>NC_058375.1:210631954-210934984 GCF_018350175.1 Felis catus | reverse complement strand
CAGCAGCTTCAGTTTTGGTCACTATAAACTCAAAACAACCCTGGTAAATAAATAAACTGTGGCGTATCCATACTATGGGATACTACTCAACAATAAAAAGAAACAAATTATTGATTCACGGCCTCATATGGATGAATCTTCAACTCATTTTGCCAGAAAGACTCAAGAACCAAAGGCCACATATTATAATTTTTCATTAATGGCATTCTCAAAATGGCAACACTACAGAGATGGAAAAGAAATTCTAGTAGCCACGGTTGGTGTTCCAAGAAAGGGCTGATTACAAAGGGACAGCAGGAAGAAAGTTTTGAGGTGATGGCCCTGTTCTACATGGTACTGGCCTGATGGATTCACAGCTCCGTGCATTTTCCAAAACTCATACGTACATCCCAAAAGAATGGATTTTACTCTATGCAAGTTTAAAAAGTTGATCAACGTATAAAGAGACCCCAGGATAAAGAACACACTATGACAAATAAATCTACCTGTATTACAAATGAGTTACATGACTACTTTAGTTTTGTAAAGAACAAAGGAGCCGACCTAAATAACTTTAAAAAGCAATGTTTGACCAGACATTCGGGGGGATAAAGATTTAAAAAGTGCACACTGTGTTCTAGTCGTAAGTGCGTTTCTAATGGAGAAGTTAGCAATTCTGAAACTTCTTTACATTTATACTAGAATTGACCAAATAAGTATATCGTAGATTATAAGAGCTGACTTCAGGGGTGCCTGGGTTGCTCAGTTGGTTAAGTGTCCAACTTCGGCTCAGGTCATGATTTCACGGTTTGTGGGTTCGAGCCCCTAGTCGGGCTCTGTGCTGACAGCTCAGAGCCTGGAGCCTGCTTCGGATTCTGTGTCTCCCTCTCTCTCTGCCCCTCCCACTCATACTCTATCTCTCTCTCTCAAAAAAAAAATACTTTTTTTTTTAATAGAAACTGTTTGAGAAAGAAGTTGAATTAAACCAAAATGAAATGCAAGAATAATCCTTGTTAGGCTGAATTAGAGTTGGAGGAATAAGCATGAGTGCTTGTTTCTGTAATTACACAGTCAGATAGTCTATGTTGAAAACCAAAGAGGGAGCTTAGCATACCTGCTGTATCAAATATCAAAATACAAAAATAAAATGTAATATCTAAATATGCAAGTTATATAGTTTTAAAAAGTTACTGAGGTAAAAATCTAATAAAAGATATACAAGAGCCTTTGGAGAAAATAGTAAAATTTTATTAGAGGCTATTTAAAAAGATCTATACCAGGGGTGCCTGGGTGGCTCAATTGGTTAAGTGTCCACCTTTGGCTCAGGTCACGATCCCCCAGTTCATGGGTTCGAGCCCCGTGTCAGGCTCTGGGATGACAGCTCAGAGCCTGGAGCCTGCTTCAGATTCTGTGTCTCCCTCTCTCTGTACCCCTCTCCCACCTGTGCTCTGTCTCTCTCTCAAAAATAAATAAACATCAAAAAAAATCTTAAAAAGACCTATTCCATAGCAAATTTAAGCCATTCATGTATAGACTACAAATAAAGCAAGATTAAAAAGAAAAGATTTAAAGACTGAAATTTTGCGTGCGCTTTGGAATATTTCCCGGCACAAAATAAATGCTTATAATTTGTTTCCATAATTCATTAAAAACAGTAAGTTATGAATAGAGGTGGAATATTATGCACAAAATAAGGATTATTGGGCAGAGGGTCCAGTTGGACTGGTTGAAAGAAACTGATTCTTTCCACAAACTAGTGATTAAACTGGAGAGAATCCATTTGCCTACACGTGTAGAAATACCATGAGTTAAGAAAGAAATTTATAGCCATAGGTGATCCATATATGTATCAGCTGAGAAAATGGGCTCCGGGATGAGACTGTCTGGGTCCAGACCGTCTGTGAAATCTGCAAAACAATAGTACTTGCCTTGTAGAATTACAAGGTTTTAACAAAATGAAAAATATGAAGTATGTAGCACTTTGCCAGGCACAACGATAAGCTCCCCGCAAGTGGTAGCGGTGCGTAATATGAATACCATTAGTTAATTGAATGAAAAGGAAACATCCAACAAGGCTATGAGAATCCATCTAATTCTGTGGAGAGCAGGGATATAGTATCACACCCCGCCATCTGCTAGAAAGGACCCCTCATTTTTATTCCCCTCCCGTCCTCCAGTGGAGCGCTTCAGAGAAAGAACTTGACAAGTACCTAAGACACTCAGCTGCAAACCCTCCTGGCTTCACTTTTCACATAAGCTCCAATTATTATAGCCCTTCCATATTCCCAAACGGTGTTAAAGGCATTGTTCCCCAGAGGAAGCCGACACCTTCCCATTAACTCGCACGTTAAGAAAAAGTGGTAGAAAGCATGTAGTAATTTTCCATCAAAAGCCAGCATTTCAAAAATATTCAAAGAAATACAAGGCTGCTTTTGCATCACATGTCGTATTTAAGAAGCCAAGTTTTCTTAGGCGTGGCCTGGCAATATTCACCAGATTCCCTTAGGAGTGTCCAAGTTTAAAATGTCAAGCGCCTTCAAATATGCCACACTATGGCCTAGACGTATTTTAATAAGGAAAAGGTTAAATTCTGCAATTTCCATTCAAGTAATAACATGAAACGGTAATAACATTAAACGGCAATAAAATGTAAAAGTCATTACTGTTAAACAATCTGATATTAACATATGCTTTTAGGGGCGCCTGGGTGGCGCAGTCGGTTAAGCGTCCGACTTCAGCCAGGTCAGGATCTCGCGGTCCGTGGGTTCGATGACGGCTGGGAGCCTGGAGCCTGTTTCCGATTCTGTGTCTCCCTCTCTCTCTGCCCCTCCCCTGTTCATGCTCTGTCTCTCTCTGTCTCAAAAATAAATAAAAAACGTTGAAAAAAAATTAAAAAAACAAACATATGCTTTTATTAAATAAAGCAAAATCTCATATTAGTTTTATCTCTAGTTAAATACAAAACTACTGACTAGAACTGTGTGCGGTTCATCCCTATTTTTGTCAGTTTAATGAGGGGAAAAAAAAAGCAGGTAACACAAAGTTAAATAAAAGGGACCTCGGTTTCCCCTGGGGCTCTCCGTCTGCTTTTTCAACTCATGCCTCTATGTATATAGGATTTGACTGTCAGTGTGTTTGCTCACAATAATAAATTGGTATTATTAATAGTAAATAAATAATAGATGAATTGATAGTTTTCATTTATACATTCTTATATTTCTTATATAATATTCATGTGTGTGTACATATGTAAACAGCTATTTTTGCACACAAATGTATGCGGTATGAAGACTGACACAATGAAGGAGAAAAAATTAACATTGATTTTTTTTTTTCCTCAATCATCCTTTTTACGGGAACATGACAGCCAGGAGAAATATATAATATCCGAACCCCTTTGCAGTAACGTCGGCATAATTTCCCTGCTCTTTTCTCAAAAGCAATAGTACCATTCAGGCTTAAGCTTTCAAAATTATGGTTTCATGACCCAAGCTAACGGCTCATTTAGAAACCATCTCCTTTCAAGTTTAAAACAAATTCAATTGCCTAGTATAGTGAATTGATTTAAAGTTTCTCCTTGAAAAACACATTAAGCCATTCATAATATAATGCACATGAATTATAGTCTACGAATAAATACTGTGCCTGGAACGGCCTGATAGGGTGTCCTACAGGGTCTTCACAATTCCTTTTTAAATTCAAAGTTTTAAATGGTGAACAGTTAATGCACTTCTTGATGGTGATATAAAATAACTTACAGATTTCAAAGTGAAAATTAAAAATATTTTGAAAGAAAAGCAGCAAAATAAATACAAGGCATTACATAGACCCATGGCTATCTAGCATGGTCAAGAACTGAGTACGTTAAGTATTTTATTTGCCTGTTTCCATAAATGTTAATTCTCTTTCAAGAGAAGTACTACAATCTGGAAATTTACCATCTAAAATTTGACTTCATCTATTTTGATATCTTGAAAGCATTTGGATATCTTGCTCAGAAGATAGTTCTGACATTCCTATGTACTTTTTCATTTCCAAAAATATTCTTGGGTAACTCTGTTGGCTTTTCGAGGAAATAATAAATATGTCATGTTTACTAGATGTTAACTACATACCAGACATTACTGTATTTAACACATATTAACTCATTTAATCTTGAATACAATATTATGACATAAGAAGTATCTCTATTGCCCTTTAAGATATTTCACACACTAAAGTTAAAACTTAAGAAGCTGTGACTAAGACTGTGGGCTCTGACCAGGGGAAGGGCACTAGTGGCTCTGTTGTTGATGAAGCGACCGACTCTTGATGTCGGCTCAGGTTATGATTTCACGGTTCATGGGATCGAGCCCCGTGTCAGGCTCTGCAGTGATAGCACAGAGCCTGCTTGGGATACTCTCTCTCTCCTTCTCTCTGCCCTTCCCCCATTTGTGTTCTCTCTCTCTCTCTTTCAAAACTCAATAAATAAACATTAAAAAAAAAGATTGTGGGCTGTGGAATCAAATGGTCTCTAATAGGAATGCCCCCCTCCCCACCCTGGTGCCCTGGTGACCTTGTAGATATCCACATTGGGCACAGAGATGAGGTTTGACCCATAGCTAATCTGAATCTTGGCAGAGCACCTGTGCTTCCGTGAGAACATGAGAGGGAGTGAGGTGTCAGGAGCTGACTGGACTTACCTCCTACTTACCTTCCTAACTCTCTGGGATGCCGCCAAGGGACAGTATTTTACTGCCTCCAGGTTCTGATGAGCAGGAGGCTTTCTGTCCCACCCCTCAAGGTACTGCAGCAGACTGTAACTCTACAGAGCCTCAGCGGGCAAGTGTACAATTGACATAGTGTATGTATCCTTGGGTCCTCAGCATCAGAGGGTCCCACGACTCATGTCGCATTACCATCTGACTCCTTTTGTGTGGTATCATTTTGGGGGGGTATGTGGGACGAGGATCTGGGAGACAGCACCCTTGACTGCTCACCCTGTCAGTGTATATGTGGGTAATAAACTAACTGAATCATTTAGTCTCCACCGGACAAATCAGTCAAGCCTCGCCTGCGTGTGCTGGCCATGTTTCACCTTCCAATTCCTACTGCACCCCTTTAGACAACTCAGATGTATTTTACTTTGTCCAAGGTCCACATGGTAGTAAGTGACATTACAGGAATTCAGTCCCAGGTTTCCTGAACTTGTTTTCTTAACCACCGTCCCCAGTGAATTGCGGTCAGTACACACGTTACCACTACGACTCCCAAACCATTGGAACTTTTCTAGTTACAAACCTTCCTTGAAACAGGTTTGGTATTTTTAGTTTGAGGGATACTTGAGATAATCATGTTCGTTATGTGTCATTATATAATAAAGGATCCCCAAAGTTAGTGCCTTTAAAAATCGATAAATATCGTATTATCTTCACGGTTTCCGTGGGCTAGGAATTCAGGAGCGGGTTACCTGGGCTCTTCTGACTCGGGATATGATGAAGTTGTGGGTTGGCTGGGTGTGTAGTTCTCTGATGGTATAGCTGGAACTGGATAATCCATTTCCAAAGTGGTTCAATCGCATGGCTGTGACGGGCACGCTGGGTATTCGCGGGAGACCCAAGTTCCTCCCCACTTGGCTTCCTCCATTGGTTACTTGAACATGGTGAATGCCTTCTCTAAAGCACATAGTCCAAGAGAGAGCTACACGGTAGCCATCTTTTTTATGATCTAGCTTTAGATATCATGGAGCATCATTTCAGCCATAGCCCATTCAATAGAAGGAAGTCACTAAGGGAGGAGTGTTAAAGGATTTGTGGGCATATTTTAAAATCACTACAGATGTAAATCATCTATAATGCATTTCATTCAAAAATGTGACCCTTTTTATATAAATATTATACGATAGAGTCACTGACTATTTCTGATCATGGCGCCGGAAATGGGTTGATTTAAGGACTTGCTTGTTGATTTGTGACTCTTAAAAAAATCAGTTTGCTTTTGAGTTGTCTTTCATTATTATGAACTTTTTATTTTTTTTTTAATTTTTTTTCAACTTTTTTTTTTTGGGGGGGGGGACAGAGAGAGACAGAGCATGAACAGGGGAGGGGCAGAGAGAGAGGGAGACACAGAATCGGAAGCAGGCTCCAGGCTCTGAGCCATCAGCCCAGAGCCTGACGCGGGGCTCGAACTCACGGACGGCAAGATCGTGACCTGGCTGAAGTCGGACGCTTAATCGACTGCGCCATCCAGGCGCCCCTATTATGAACTTTTTAATATGTGGTATAAAGTCAATCTGTGTGTGTGAAAAAGCGGAAACCACATGTCATTTAAGAATCATCATCTTATGGCCTCCTATTGAAGGCCTTTTTTAAGTCCTGTGCTTAACTCCCTGCCTTTAGGCATCCAGTGAGAAAAAAAGATTGCAAGAAAGACACAGCAGTTTTAAGGAGCCTCCATGGAAGTGGTTTCTATTACTTCCACACATTTTTCTTTGGCCAGAGCCCAGTTATATGGCCAACCCTACTGGCCAAGAAGGCTGGAAAATGAAGAGGAACCGCAGATATGGGGGAGAACAATCCATTCTGCCAAGATGAGGTCAGAAGCCATTTCTAAGTATATAACCCAAAATATTCCCACATGTGTGAAAGCATATTTACTGCAGCATTGTTGCAGGCGAAAACATTTGGAAGTAACCCGACAAAGCTTGAGCAGGGGAATGAATAACGGAAATATGATAGGTTTACACCATGGAACGTGATGTAGAGTTCAAATTAATAAACTGGACATGGAGACATATACAATAGGGATATCTTGGGGTGCCTGGGTGGCTCGGTCAGTTAAGCATCTGACTTCGGCTCAGGTCATGATCTCATGGTTGGTGGGTTCGGCCCCACGTCGGGCTCTGGGCTGACAGCTCGGAGCCTGGAGCCTGCTTCGGATTCTGTGTCTCCGTCTCCCCTCCGCCCCTACCCTGCTCATGCTCTGTCTCTCTCTCTTAAAAATAAACATTAAAAAAAATTTTTTTTATAATACGGATATCTTGAACTAAAAGTATAAAAGCTAGAAGTACTAGGAGACATTTTCAATTACACCATTTTAACGTTTGTAAACATTTTAAAAGAGGAATCACTATTTTATTATGAAAAATATATATATTTTTTTAAATTTTGGAATGATAAATATCACATCAATTAAATCAAGGGCATCTGGTGAAAGAGGAGGCAGCAGATGGGAAGGATTCAAAAGGGACTGCAAGTAATTGCTTCATTTCTTATAGTTAAATTGTTTTGAAGAAAATATGAAAAATGCATAAAACAAGGTGAATTTAATGCTATTTAGTTCATTAAAATACAAAATATACAGAAAAGTAATGTGTCCCTATAAAATATTCCAATTATCATTTGCTTGAGGAGTGTTACCTTTAACCAGACTGTGATTCTACAGCATTTACCGATTGAAATTACCATGAATTTTTTACACCTATTTCTTTAAAGTAATGTTTACTTTAAAGTAAAAATGTTTACTTTAAGGTAAATGTGTAATGACATTCCCAAACACCAATTACTTATTTTTTTTCAGCTGTGCATATTGTCATGTTTAATATGATAAAATGCCAAACTACCTTCTAGATAGTTTATTATTAAAAAGTGATTTTTCAATCTGACACACTACTGTTTTTTTCTAGAATTTTAAGATATAATGGATAATATACATCGAATGTTCCTATTCAGTAACTTTTTCTCTACAGAGTTTGAATCTTTATGTAAAAGTAAAAGGAGTTGTTTCACAAAGTCCATCTCTCTACTCAGGTATTTATATTCTTCCAATTAACATTTTAACCTACATTGTTTTAATGTTTGCTAAGAAGGAAGACAAATTAAATATGTAAATTTTACAATTTAGCAGAAGTAAACTTTCTTTTGATGTTTGATCAGCATTATGAACAATTAAGCTAATCTGAATAATTAGTCAAAGACTTCAGTTTATAGATTATGTTACCTTGAGTATGTTGTTGAGGACATTTATGCCTCGTCTTCCATTTCATTTCCTAAGCATTGAGTGTTTCTCTCAAGGACTTGGGGTCTGTAAAAGACTACATTTGTGTCCTTCCCAAAATCTGTATGTTGAAACTCTAACCCCCAAAGGGGCCATCTGGAGTTAAAGCCTTTGGGAAAGACTTATATTTAGATCAAGTCATGAGGGTGGAACCCCCAAGATGGAGTTGGTGTCCTTACAAGAAGAGAAAGAGACTGGAGCTCCCTCTCTTGGCCACGTGAGGACACATACTGAAGGCAGCTGTCCACAAGGCAGGAAGCCGGCTTTCACCACAAGCAGACCATGCTGATACCCTGGTCTGGGCCTTCCAGCCACCAGAACTGTGAGAAATAAATGTTTGTTGTGTAAGCCAACCATTTATGGTATTTTGTTACCGCAGCCCAAGCTAAGAGAGGGACAAAAAGTAAATGATGGGAAAAACCACTTTGGTTTTGTTGTTTTGATTTGTGTTGTGTTTTCTGCAAACAAGCAAAACTACTATGTCATAAAACACCGTTGAAGAAAATCCAGTTCGGTGCCTGGGCAGCGTCTTAAATAAATGTTCTGTTTTAAGCAACAACTCAGGGAACCACTTCACCTGCAAGAAAAGAAAGAGATCACAGTAAAAATTTGTGGCAAACACAACTGTAGTACCCTGTTGTTGCAACTCAAGGAGAAGGAGGAGGAGAAGAAGGAGAAGGATAAAAAAGAAGGAAAAACAAGTTAACCACAAACTGCTACCATTACTGTCTTCAGTCTGATAATTTCAGCTTCAGATTCAGTCATGTTAACAGCATAACAGACAGTTGCCGAATCAAACTAAACAGGCTTCTCCTTAGGTTAATGGAAGTTTCAAGTCAAATATTATTCTTTGTCCAGGTGCATAAAAATGTAGAAATTTTGCTTTGAGTGATCACATAAAATGTGTAACAGATTTTCTTTCTAGAATGAGCACTGATGTTAAAGGTAGGTGAGGGATCAAATGGGACAAAAAATAAGACAAGGCTTAGGAAGAGCTGAGACCCAAAAAAGAGGTGATTTCAAGAAAAAAAAAGTGAGAGTCAGAAACAGGGTGATTTCCCGAGACAGGATGAAGGTGAGGCTTATGGGTGGTGTGGGGTTCCTGGAGGTGAAGTTCAGCTGTGGTATGAAATTAGGGACCAGAGGAAAACAGAGGAAAGCAGAATCTCAATAAGAGGCAGGAGTAGAGTCAGAAACACGTTAATCCCTAATGATTGGTAAGGGTACTGTGGCGATCTTTCCTTCACAATAAGACACAGTAAGCTTTGGGCTGCACTAACATAGCCCTCATCGCAGCAACCATGTCAAAACAGCTTTGTCAGGTACACTGTTCTTTGACTTTGCATCTACATTGGGAGGCAGATTCTAGAAAGTAAGCTGGCAGAGTCAGGATAAAACAATCCTGACTTCCAGCTCTGCCTAAAACGGAACAGGCACAATCACTGTTTACAACTAAAAATTCTGGGAAGGTTACATAAGGCAGAACTGAGAATTCTGAAAAATAGATAAAAGGAGGCAGATTTGGGTTCAGGGGGCAGGGATCAAATCTTGGAGGGTCACTGGTAGGATGATGAGTTTCCTGTTTGTTTGTTTGTTTTTCCCATTAGCTCCTGACCTAGACCCTAGAGAGACCTGGATTCCAGAACTGCATACCTGGCATAGATAGAAGGTTCCCCAAGAAATAACCCTTTATTTGTGGTCAGAGAACAAGGAGTGAACCCTCATGGAAATAAGGGCATGGGAGAAATCTTCCTGTAATTGTTTTCTTTTTTTACTCTCCTGGACCTGTCCTGAGGCAAAGCCCAGGCATGAAGGTACACTTGTTGGTGGCCGTGGTGGCTGCTTAGCCTCCCGAAACTTTGACAGATGGACTGAGGTCCAGTCTAAGTCTGAAGGCCTAAGAGCCAATGATGTAATTCCAGTCCAAAGATCACAAAGATCAGCAGGTTTGAGTTACAAGAAGAGCCATGTTTCAGTTGAAATCTAAAGACAAACAACAACAACAACAAAAGCAGATTTTCAGTTTGAAAGTCTTTAGACAGAATTCTCTTACTTGGGGGAGGGTCAGCCTTTTTTTCTGTTTGGTTCTTCAGTTGATTGGATGAAACCCACTCATGTCATGAAGGACAATCTGCTTTACTCGGTGTTCAATTTATCTTTATTTTTCAATGTTTACTTATTTTTGAGAGAGAGAGAATGAGCAGGGGAGAGGCAGAGAGAGGGAGACAGAGGATCCGAAGTGGGCTCTGTACTGACAGCAGAGAACCCCATGCAGAACTCAAACTCACAAACTGGGAGATCATGACCTGAGCTGAAGTTGAGCACTTAACCAACTGAGCCATCCAGGCACCCAACTGTGTATTCAATTTAAATGTCAATCTCATCCAAAAACTCCCTCACAGAAACACCCAGAATGTTTGACCAAATACCTGGGTACACCCTGGCCCAGTGAAATTGACACATAAGATTAATGATGGCAAGTGTAGACCACTGTTCCAGTCCCAGAGAAGTCTGAAAGCACACAAATGAAGCGGGTGAGAACAGTACTATGAAGGCTTTTGTGAACTACAACGACGAGGTGTGCACTGGGACCTAGAGTCCGAACCTAACAGGATTGATTGCCGGCTAAAGAAAGAAAGAACATTTTACAGAGGATTACAAAGGTGTCTGAGTTTCATTACATAATATTCATGATATCCAACACTAAAACTTTTAAAATTAAAAGTTACTTGACATATAAAGAACTAGGAAAATATCCCAAGGGGGTAACTGTCAAGCGAAATGGCAATCAATAGGCAGACATCAGACCCAAAATAGCCAAGATAGTGGAGTTAGCCAACAAAGACTTTGAAGCAGCTAATATACCCAAGTCCCATGAAGAAGGGGTAAAGCATTCTTGAAACAAATGTAAAAATAGTAGCTGTCAAGAAACTATAGAAATAGCAAAGTGGCAATTTTACAATTGAAAAAAGATACAATGGTGGAAATTGAAAAATTCACTGACAGGGATCTATAGCACAAGAAAGATAACGGAGGAAGGAATTGGCACCCTTAAAATATACATCAACATAAATCATTTAACAAGAAAAGAAAAAAGTTTGGAAAATAATGGAAAGAGACTCAGAGACTTGTAAGATAATACTGAAAGACCAAGCATGCACACAGGCATTAGAGTCCCAGAAGAAGAGAAAGAGATTGGGATGAAAAAATGTTTGATGAAATGATGTCTGAAAACTCCCCAAATTTGGTGAAACATAAACTGTATAGATGTAAGAAACTCAGCAAACCTCAAGTAAATTAAACTCAAAAAAGTGGGGAACCTGGGTGGCTCAGTTGGTTAAATGTCCAACTCTTGGTTTTGGCTCAGGTCATAATCTCATAGTTCATGAGTTCAAATCCCACATCGGGCTCTGTGGTGACAGAGTGGAGTCGGCTGGGATTCATCTTTCCCTGTCTCACTGCCCCTCCCCATCTTGCTCTCTCGCTCTCCCTCTCTCTCTCAATAAACAAGTAAATAAATGTTAAAATTAAGAAAAAGAAACTCTAAGGAACTACACCCAGATATATCATGATTGAACTACCAAAAATCAAATATAATGAGAAATCCTAAAAACAGGTAAAAAATGGACACATTACATAGAGAGAGAATGATTCAGAGACCACAAAATTTTCATCAGTAATCAAGAATGCAGAAGAGAATGAAACCATATTTTTTAAGTGCTGAAAGGAAATAACTGTCATCCCAGAATGCTATACCCAGCAAAAATAGACTTCATGAATAAAGGCAAAATAAAACATTTGAAAATGAAGTACAACTTAGAGCATGTGTTACCAGTATACTTCCTCTGAAAGCAATGCTAGTGGAAGTGTTCAGGTGGAAGAAAACTGGTCAAATAGGAAAACTTGCGACTTTGAAAATGAAGGAAGCCAAAATGATGAATATAACTGGCTATTTTTCTCGTGTTCTTTCAAATAGGCATAGCTCTTGAAAACAAAATGTAGTTCATTGTTTTTGAAGTGTTTGATGCCTGTAAATACAGACATATGACAGCCACAACATAAGGAAGGTGACAAAGGACCCAATAAGTTAGTAAGTTGCCAACATTTACTTGAGGTAAGAAAATATTATCTCTGAGTTCTCTGTAAGAAGTTAGTCCCTAATACAAAATTATACAAAAATACATCAAGATTTTCAACAAGCTGCTTCTCCCAATCCCATTTACCAAACAATTCCAAAAATAATGATTCTCAAATTTATATGAAAAGGCAAAAGAACGAAAAGGGCCAAAAGAATTTTGAAAAAGAACAAAGTTAGACTACTCACACCACCTAATTTTAGGACTTGATATGAAGTGACAGTGATGAAGACAGAATCGGAGTGCAAAAGGGCAAAGACACTAATAAATAAGGCTGAGTTGCCTTTGCTCAGTGCCCAAGCCACACCAGCTGTTAATTCCTTTTATAATGACTCTTGGCTCAGCTCTTCTAGGTGCATCTTAAATGTCCTAAAACATGGTAGGGACTTAAATATTCAGCTGTCTTCCTCCCCTACTGGATATGGTGCAGAATAATGTTAATGGATGAAGCACGTCAAAGTCATAATCTGCTGTCACCCTGAAAGAAACACCAACCTTCTTCCAACATTACTGTTATGGTGGTGTCCTGAAAGGAGAGAAAGATGGCCAGCAAATTCTCAGATTACGTCTCTATCAAATTCAATATTATATTGTGGATGACTGCCTTATCCTTTGTCTTCAATCCACACACCCATCAGGTATTCAACTAACACCTGTGGAGTGAATTAATAGAATAATATTGAGTAGAAATATTTATACTTCTAAAAATATAAAAATAGTGTAATAGAAACATTTAAAAAGAGCAGAAACACATTGATCATCTAAAATATGCAGATATATAATATTTTGTTATATTAATATTACATATAATACAGAGAAATACATATTTTTGTTGTGCTACTAACAAAAATTATAGAGTATATTATTGTTAAGCTGTATCCTAAATCTGCTATAGTGGAATAAAAGCTATTGTACAGGATAATTTTACAACTTTATTTTCAGGTTCACATGTGATATTTGTACACAGAAAAAATCAATTTGCTATTTAGGATTTTTTAATGGCTTTGTATAACTGATACACAAAGAACTGCATACATTTAATGCATACAGTTTGGTGAATTTGGACACATGCAAACACCCATGATACTGTCATTAGCATCAAAGTCATAGACACATCCAACACTTTTCAGAAGTTTCCTGGTGTCCCTTTATGTTTTGCTTTGGGTTTCGTTTTGTGTGTGTGGTAACAATACTTAACATGATATCTATACTCTTAACAAATTTTGAAGTATACAATATTGTACTGATAACCAAAGGCACTATGCTATACAGCAGATCTCTAGAAATTATTGATCTAGCATAAATGAAAATTTATAACCATTAGGGTTCTAAATGAATGCTCAATTTATTTGTTACAAATCCAAAAATGTTATTTTCCTTGAGCCTGGAGTATACTGTGCAAAAAGCATTCTATTTATAAAATCTAGTATTTTAAGTCAATTTCAATCGTGTCCTTGGTTAATATTTATCAGCTAAAGTTAAGGAGACTAAATTCCCTAATTATTTAATTAATTGTTCCCGCTTAGAACTAATGTACATTTCCTTCAGCCTCGCTTTCCAGGCAAAATTTCTCAACATTAAAATAATCACATTTTAATGTCTCGTGAATTGAACCAGCCATAAAATTTAAATTCTTCTATCATTCCAATATCGTTTACAAATTTAGTACAATTCTTATGCAACTTTCCACTAAATGGCACAAATTTAAAACCAGGCAGAGTTTACATTGGAACCAAAAAGCTAAGTTGTCAGACATTTTGTTAGGCCCATTATCTCACCCATTTTGCATGCCAAATATATGCAGATTGTTTCCAGACTTAAAGTAGAATTATAATGCTATAGATTTTAAAATTTTTTATTAACCACATTTATTCCTAGTACTTTCCCTGGTTTGACATTCATTCACCCACTAAGCAACTATCGTTATTTCAAATAAATTGATGTCACCATCCTAATAATTGGGAGCTGTCATCCTAATTTGGCTAACTGCATGGAATAGCCACAGGTTTTCCAGAAAGTAGGGAGGTTAAGAAAAGGGTTTGTATCCAGAGATTCTTATGGCCCACTCATGTTTGCTTCTATAGCTGCTGTGACAATATAAGATCTAATGTAGGTTCTTCAAAGGGAGTTTGTTTGACATTTCATCTTCTTGTTCAGTTTTCGGCATCATCTTATTCTTTTATGCGACTTTTATAAACAGAAACCTGCGACCTCCCACTCAGGGTGTTGAAAACCTCCTTCAACCATTCTCTAAACGCACAGAAAACTATGGTACTGGCATAAAGGCCAAGAAATAGAATTGAGGGTTGAGAAATACACCATACGTCTGTGGTCAAGAGATTTTCAGCAAGGATGCCACGCCCATGTAATGCAGAGAGTAGCCTTTTCAACAAATAGTGTGAGAAAAATCGCATAATCACATGGAAGGGAATGAAGTTGGGTTCCCTATTTCACATCATACTCCAAAACCAGCTCGAATGAGTCAACAACCTAAATGAAAACAGAGACTTAAATCTTTGTGACATTGGATTAGGCAATGGTTTCTTAAAACAACGCCCGAAGCACAAGCAACTGAGGAAAAAAATAAATAGATTAAGTGGATTTCATCAAAATGTAAAACCTTTGTGCTTCAAGGGATCCTCTGAAGAAAGTGAAAAGACAACAGAATGGGTGACGTTTGTAACATTTGTAAATTCACAGACCTCATAAAGGGCTTGGATCTAGGGTGTAGAAAGAATGCTTGCAACTCAATAATAAAAAGACAAATAACCCAATTCAAAGATGGACAAAGAATCCGAATAGGCATCTCCTCAAAGAAGATAGACGAGTGGTTAGTAAGGATTTGAAAAGATGCTTGAGTTCATTTGGCATTCGGAAAATGCTCATTGAAACCACTGTGAGATGCCACCTCATACCTGCAGCACAAGCTTTAAATAAAAATGACAAACGTTAAGTGTTGGTGAGGATGTGGAGAAACTGGACCCCTCGTGCATTGCCTGTGAAATGTAAAATTGTGTAGCTACCTTGGTTGGGCAGGTCCTCAAAGTTAATATTGAACCTAGTTAAATATTAGGGTGACCATATAACCCAGCAACCCCCTTTCTAAGTGTATACCCAAGAGACTGCAAATATACATCCACACGAAAACTTGTACACGTGTGTTCTTAGCAGAATTACTCTGAAAATCAAAAAGGTAGACACAAGCCAAGTGTCCATCAACAGACGAATGGATAAAACAAACTGTGGTATCTCCCTAAAGCAGACTAGTATTTCACAATTAAAAGGAATGAAATATTGGTACATATTACAGCATTGGCGAACCTTGAAAACTTCATGCTAGTGAACAACAACAACAAAAAAAACCCGATGCAAAAAGCCGTATATTGTATGATTCCATTTATATGAAATGTCAAGAACAGGGAAATCCACAGAGACAGAAAATAGGTTTGTGATTGCTGGGGACTTGTGGGGTGTGACCACTCATGGGTACAGAGGGTCTTTTTGGGGTGATGGAATGTTCTGGAATTAGTGGTGATGGTTGTAAAACTTTGTGAATATAATTTAAAAAATCACTGAATGGTACACTTTAAAAATGTATTTTATGCTACATGAACTACGTATCTCCATGGAAAAACATAAAAAAAAAAAAAAACTAGACTGAAGAAGTTTGAAAACAAAAGAATGAGAGAAGCCAGTACTGCTTGAATGGATTAAGGTGACAATGCTCTACTCTTTGGAAGCACTGAGCCTCAGTGTACCTCTGGCCGCCTGTACAAGGGAAACTTAGACCCAGAGCAACTCCGGGTACAGCACACTACAGGTAGCACAATTTTGGCCGTGTGACCTTAAAACTCTTTGGCCGGGAGTAATTTGTAACCAAACCCAAATACATTGTCATTAAGCCAGACAAGTACTATAGCATCTTATAACTTAAACAGTAAGTGTTAAAATAATTGCATTTTTTTTTCTGTGCACTAGCCATCTAGTAACTACAATTGCCAGGCTTTATTTATTTCTTGATATTTCAATCACCTGAATTATAGTAACTATTTTGTTTCAGTTATCAAAGATATACATTTGTGTCTATCTTTACTCAAATGTACTTAGACAATACGGTATTTCCACTAGCCAAGACTTTAATTGTTCTTTACATCTTTATGTAAATGTGATTTATAGGCTTTTAACCCACAGAATATTTTACCCTTATCTTAAATCTGGAATCTTAAATTCAACACCTACAAAAAATAGGCACGTACCAGTAAGGTTGAAAATAAAGGGAGCAGGGGGGCGCCCGGGTGGCTCAGTCAGTTGAGCATATGATTCTTGATTTTGACTCAGGTCATGGTCCCAGGGTCATGGTATCATGCCCCATGTTAAGCTCCATGCTGAACGTGGAGTCCGCTTGGGACTCTCTCTCCCTCTGCCTCTCTCCCCTGTCATGCCACCCCCTCTCTCTATAAAACAAAACAAAACAAAACAATTAAAAGTGTATGTAAAAAATAATAAGAGAAAATAAAAGGGTCACTTGGGTTGCTCGGTTGGTTGCTCAGTCAGTTAAGCATCTGACTCTGAATTTTGGCTCAGGTCATGATCTCACGGTTGGTGAGACTGAGCCCCAAGTTGGGCTCTGTGCTAACAGCATGGGGCCTGCTTGGTATCTCTCTTTCCCCCTCTCTCTGTCCCTTCCTTGCTCATGCTCTATCACTCTCAAAATTACTAAATATTTAAAAATAATATAATATCATATAATATCATATAATATCATATAATAACAAAATAAAAGAAGGCAGATGTTAAGGGTAAGGAAAGATGAGGTCTGTGATAGAAGGGAGAACTCATGCCCATCCAAAGGTACAGCTAAGTAAAATAAATATTGCCTAGTATAACCAGATTTCCTTTTTTTTTTTTTTAGGAAGGAGGAGAGGAAATCCAGAATTGTAGAGTTTTATGTAAGAAATCTGCCTGATTTGTTTAACATTGGATGCAGCTTTTGGAAACGGAGCTAAGAACCATAACTATCACATCTCATTTTTTATTTCTAAAAAATATTTATTTAAAGCTCTTATCCTTTCTCAGAGAAAAACTGATATTTGTCTCTAGTACTCCAGAGTCTAGATTTCTGTATTTCCATATTATATTTCAGAGACCTCGGGTGACATTGCTATATCATTCAAATCTATGCCACCTAACTCTCTGGATGACTGCTTAATTGTTTACCAGATCAGCAAGAGGTTTTATATATCCTGTGTGATTAATTTAATCAAAGCAGAAACTGTCAATTGCTTGTTATACTTTAGAGCTAATTCCTTATTCATCAAAATGGCAAGAGTCTAGAATATTTAAGAGATAGAATTGTTACTACCATTCAAAATTTCCAACTGGTTATTAGTAATTTCTCTCTGGAAGTCCATGAAGCAGCTCCAAATCAAAATGCACAAAGAGTAATTAATGTTTCCATCATCGCATTCCCCATTTCTGTCTGACTCAAAACCATCCTCAGAGCTCTATTTCATTTGCCTTGCCCACAGTGCAACCAGTTAGGTCCCATTTATTTTATTTTTTTTAACGTTTATTCATTTTAGAGACAGAGCATGAATAGGGGAGGGGCAGAGAGAGAGGAAGACACAGAATCTGAAACAGGCTCCAGGCTCTGAGCTGTCAGCACAGAGCCCGACACGGGGCTCGAACTCACGGACCGCAAGATCATGACCTCAGCCGAAGTCGGTCGTCCAACCGACTGAGCCACCCAGGCGCCCCAGTTAGGTCCCATTTAATCAGCACTCTGAAATGTTTCTCACTCTTCTCCTCTCTTCCACTCTTCTCCATTGCCAGTGCTATCACAGTCCAAGCCTTTTTACCTTACGTGTGAACAATTATAATAACCGTTCACAACCTTTCCAGCCCTATCCAACTGGGGAGAATCGTACTCCTGAATCATCACACTGATTGGTTTACTCCCCTACCTTAAAAATTAAAGTCCTCTCATTGCCCATAACACAATCTAAATTCTGTAGGAAGGGAAGAAACTCGCATTTGAGGGGTATGGATAATAAAAGAAACTGTGGAGTCTAACAGACATGGGTTCAAATTCTGGTTACACATTTGCTAGAATATCCCCATCGAGTTTCATTCCATAATCTCAAGTTCCTTAACTATAAATACACTCTTAACACTTATCTCAGAAGAGGTATTTTAAGAATCAAATCACATAACCTTGGTGAAGTAAGTTAACACATCTCGGGTTCTTGGAACTGTGCTTCTAGTAAGAAACTACATCTAGAATCTTACCTTGTTCCTTGGCTCAGTAGGGCTAAGAGTTGGTTTCCTAGTGCCAGTGCACAGAGGTCAGAACCATGAACAAATGTCGACTGAAGACAAACCAACAAAGTTGTGAGCAAGGTGGAATTCATCTGGGCACCAATGTGGACGTCATTCCTCACCTTACCTGGCAAACCTTCATGCTCCAGAGAAGACAGCTGCTTTCAAACCTGTTCACCTGGGAAGCAGACATTTTGGAAGTAGAAATATCTTCATGAGGGCACTAACATGAAAAATGAAAACAATAAATATGTCAGTAAAAGGTGGAGCCCTGGAATGCTAGCAAAGGTTGTGGGATTTAGCCTCTTCCCAATTTCTTAGCCTTTTATCTGTACTACACATTAAACTTACTAATCACAACTTTTTCCTTAGTTTGCCCAACATATGGATAGAAAACTAAAATAGCAGTTTATTTTCTGCAGTTTCTATGTTGGAAGCTTTCAGTAGGTGTTGGAATCTGCATTTGCATTTGCTGCACCAACAACTTAAGATTACTTTTCCACATTTCTTTGCCGGCAAACAAATGCAGTGTGGTAATAATAATGTCAAATACTCCTCATTGTTAACGTCCCTTGTATTATGTTTTGGTGCAGGCAGAAGTGATCTTCTGTTCTCCTGCTCTGAGAAATATGCTGAATGGCCTGCCTGACTTTGGAAGAATATGCCCATGACCGAAGATGAATTTGCATCTCTCCCAGCTTCCGTATGACAACTAGCCAACCTTTTACAGACGTAGCTTGTGGCCATGTGACAGAGCAATGATCACCAGGTCCTGTCGCCTGCCTTAGACTCAGTTTCCTGGAAACGAACCCTGAGGCAAGAACTGTGCACACATGGGTGATTGAGGGGTTGTTCTTGGATGACACCTACATGGAAGTGAGAAAGGCAAAACTGGGAAGACGTGAACGTCTGTGGCAACCAGGGCTT
This sequence comes from Felis catus, assembly GCF_018350175.1. Classification (NCBI taxonomy): domain Eukaryota; kingdom Metazoa; phylum Chordata; class Mammalia; order Carnivora; family Felidae; genus Felis; species Felis catus. The sequence goes on along the minus strand of NC_058375.1, from coordinate 210,915,590 downwards.
TAGCCGATTCCATTCTGAGGCTGGGATAGACCTTTAACCTTATCCAGATTGAGAAAATGGGGCTGGACCTTTAAATATTTGCATTAGCCAATTATTACCAGCAAGGCACCTCCTGAAAGAACTTATGGTTGTGATTGAGCAGTTCCTAGGGCTGAGGGAAACTCCCAGTGAGGGATGGAGTTGCTGTGTCAGGTGTTAAATTTCCAGAGATTAGCTGGGGAGGGAAATGAGTGTGCCATCCCTGAAGAAGAGATCTGGTAGTTACTATGGATCCCCAGAAAAATTAAACCATGTGGCATAGACTCATTAGGTCTTGTCTCCTGAGCTAACCGGTCATGAGACTCGATTAGCATGGTAGAGGGAATAAAATTAACCAGCTTATTGTAACGCTCAGAGCACCACTTAATCTAGCTAAATTATACAATTCGGCAAGAGGAGAAAAACATGAAGAAAATGAAACTCTTAAATGTCTTATGGGCATACGCTGTTAGGGAGTAGCCTCTTAACTTCAGACACTCTAAACATACCTTTGTTAGATAAAACAAGCCATCAGTAGGAATTAATCGAGAGTGCCTAGGCCTCACTTCAGCGTTTTCGAGTGACTTCAGTATTGCAGCGTCAACCCTAATTTAAAGCAGGTAACTAACCAAGGTTGCTCTTGATGACATTTCATTATTTCAGAGATTAGTAAGCAGTTTCTTTGCATCAAAGAAGCTTACCGGTGAGCATTCTCAGGAATAGCACCTATGAAGGATTAAAAGAAGCTAGCTTTCTCACAAGTAGAAGTTATACTTCAATGCAGTTGTAGCAAAGGCTTTGGCTGACTTCGGGGGGAGCTTGTGTGTGGACTGCCCTCAGGGAGAAGGTATAACTTTGGATGAGATCGTTCCTTTCGGCCATGGGCAATGTCTGCGGATGGACTCAGCTGTGAGCCATCGGCAGGCAGTGCTTCCGGCAGCTGAGGGAATGAGCGCCATAGACTCAGAAGAGGCATCTGGATAAAACAGAACGGCATCTTGTGTGTCACACATGCACCACTCAGATCCACTTGCTTCCTTTACCCTTAGCATTCTGGTTGGTTTCATTTTCCTGGAGACACTTACAAGACTGTTAGTGATGCTGGTGCTTCAACTGATTCCGATAACTCTCTCTTCTGACCATTCTCGGTTCCCCTCAACTTTAGCTAGTACTTCCGCTGATCAAGGTGGTTTACTAGGTGAGACAATTCAAACCTTCAGTGACTAAGAGGAATGAGCCCCTGCTCATAGTACCCTATACAATTGTAACCTCAAAATTTTAAAAGTAACAAGAGGTGTTCAAGTGGATGACCTCATTGAAAACGGTGACACCTTACTGTGCCACCTGATCTCTTGGGAAACAGCCCAAATAAACCAGATGGCACCCAGAGCTTACAATTTGATGAAAGTTTTGATTTGCTCTCTGATGAAATCACTCCTGCTCTGAGAACAAGGACCACTAGACTGCAAACCCTAGAACTAAAGCGACACAAAATTGGAATATGTTAGGTAATGTCCATCAGGGGATGAAATCACACAGTGATTTAAATAGAAGTAAATAGAACTCTAAGTAATATAGGGGAAAGAGACATAGAAAACCATCGCTACCTGTAGGTATAATGCATCTTCTCAAATACCGATGCCTGGAAACCTAACCCGAGGTCACAGAGCCTGTAGAATCTACTTAAATCCTTAAATAAGTATAGCATATAATTAGTTACTATGTGCTCAGGACTTTAATTGCTATTGCTTCTCTACATCTATTTTCCATATCTACTAAATAAAGATTAAAGGGGCGCCTGGGTGGCACAGTCGGTTAAGCGTCCGACTTCAGCCAGGTCACGATCTCGCGGTCCGTGAGTTCGAGCCCCGCGTCGGGCTCTGGGCTGATGGCTCAGAGCCTGGAGCCTGTTTCCGATTCTGTGTCTCCCTCTCTCTCTGCCCCTCCCCCGTTCATGCTCTGTCTCTCTCTGTCCCAAAAATAAATAAACATTGAAAAAAAATTTTAAATAAAGATTAAAAATAGTAACCCACTTTACGTTGCCACCTTAAAATTAGCCTTCTTATAGAAGTAGCTTTATACAAAGCACTTGAAAGTAAAGCCATTCAAACACTCCTTGGGATTATAGGGGGGAAAAAAGTAAAAAATCTATGGGTATGCTAGTTATGCATTGGTTGCATAATAAACCATCTTAAAACTTGGTGGGCTAAAAGGCAATTTATTATTATCTGTCATGTTTCATGTTGGTTGGGTTCAGCAAGGTGGTTCTCATTTGTGTCCCTCTCTCACACAGTTGCAGTCACATAACAGATGAGGCTGTGGTCAGACTAGGCTAAATGTCGAAGAGGGTACATTTGCATGGCCATCTGCTTTGCTGGATGTCTTCTGAGAGCTTTGCTAGAGCTGTTGAACAGAGACCCCCACATACTCTATCTTTATGAACTTGAGTTTCTAACATCATGGCAGATGGGTTCTGAGGAGGAGTATTCCAAGAGGAAGGGAGCTGAAGCTGCCAGTCCTCTCAAGGGCTATATAAAAACTGCATAGTGTCACTTTATTCTATTCTTTTGCTCAAAGGAATTGCAGGGTCTGCCCAGATATACTTCTCGGCGGGAGGTAGAGAAGTAAACTCCATCTCTTAATAGGAAACAGCAAATTCACATCACCGAAGACCATGCGAATGCAACCAGCAACAATCCTTTAATTCAATAAAATTTATGAGAAATAGTACTTACTCAAATTTCATGAGCTAATTTCACGCAAGAAGCAAATTTTATGGCATTTGCAATCTGTTTGCAGAGAGAAACACTTTTCAGGTATGGATCTTGACACATGTCACAAGAATCATCAATTTAATTGGCAGCTAAATGGAAGTGTTGCTCTCTAAGAATTTAATGAACTATAGTTCCCTTTAGAACCAGTTTATTTCAATAGGAGCTCCTTATTTAGATCTTCTCCCTGAGCAACGTGCTCTGAAACAAGCTAGGCCCTGAAATAACTGTGAGAGGCAAGAGGCTACATGAGCTGAACAAATCACCGAATGAGTAGGGAATAGAAAAGTACTGCCATCTTAGAGAAAGCAGATAGATCACTGCTACTGACCTGTGGTCAGGAAAGCGGGCTTTGCAGGCATGCAGATTTGGGTTTGAATCTCAGTGTGCCCTGAGACAATTTGCTCTTTTGAAATACGTGTACATTACCTCAACATACCCTGGCAAGCAGTAAATGACACCATTTTTCCTATTTACTACTTTTATTTGTAGGGGAGAAAAAGTCAGCATCCGAAACGTGTCTCTTTGGCATGTGGATTATTTGAGACTGATTGTTTTTAAGAAACAGAAGGCTCAGAAAGAACTTTTGACCTTTGCCATAATCGCATAAAAGAATTTAAATAGAGGACCCAGGAAGGGAGCTACAGATTACTCTCGTATATTAGGAACCAGGTGTGGTAGTCATGGAGGAATTTAGCAAATACTGTTTGTAAAAAATTCTTCTTTATGCCCCATTGTTTTCAGATGGCCTAACAAACATTTGTTTACCAAACTTTTATTCTTTTGCATCTTCCTGTGAATTGCTTTCCTTCCCTTTGAGGTTCCAATCCCTACCCCCTTCTCTATATCTCCAGATAGCATACCTCATTTTGCCCCGTCTCTGGAATCTCTCACATTTATGTGGACTCTACCTGCATAATTACATTCTATTTACTCCAGTTAATCTGCCTCATCTCAATCAAATTCTTACACCAGACAGAAGAATCTTGAACAGTTTATAAAATTTTTTCCTCCCCAACACATTGTAACACTTTGAAAAATTATGTTTTCCATCATCTTTAATCAGAAAGTAGCTCACTCATACACAGTGCATCATTTTATCCACTCTCTATGTAACTTTTTAAAGCATTTTCCTTATGAAAACCACGTTCATGGTTCTATAGAGAATAGACCTGTATTTCTAAAGAGTCTATTTAAAAATGGAGAGATTACATCAATGCATTTCTCGAACTGAAACTAATATTCTTCTGAGATAACATGTCCTACATTTTCTTTATTTCCAACACTGCAACACTTCTTATAGCAGGACTCACAGTACTTGGTAGATATTAGACATTATATAAATATTTACTAATTGGATAAGTTTTTGATAATATCACATTCATCGTATCGAATTGTATGCTTTACGTGATCATTTTCTTGCTCCTAATGAGGGACGGAATCATGCCGCCGAAAGAGTCATTACACCCAAATCATTTTAATATCTTCTAATAATTCAAAGTTAATTTCATCTGTGTCGCAAATTACTTTAATGGTTTTTAGTCGCTAATTGCCTCACCCCTGTTCTGTTGTCAGTCCATAGCATTATCAATCAGGTATCTGACCTTACACTCAGACAGAAATAGCACTTGCTAAAATTATGAATGGCTTGTTTTACTGCTAATGAGGGTTTCACAGCCCTTTGGGGACAGCCAATTTTCAGTTCTTATTACTGATGAAGCTAATCACATGTTGATCTGACTGTATTTTGGTTTGAAATAAGAATCAGTGATTATATTTATGTAAGTATTAGAGAAATCTCTTTCAGCACATGGCAGACTAAACTTTGAGAAAATCCTGTCGTAGAAAAACTTGGTACAAAATTAATAAGGTGAAATTCAATAGCAGTATGTGCATAACCCTACATTCAGATTCAAAATAAATCATACAAGACTGTATGCCAGAGATCCTTTTTAAGATCAACTCAATGTGAAAAGGCTGCACAAAAACTTAGCTGAGGTCAAGAAGATAATATAGAGACATTAACAATTGAATTCTTAGGCCATAAACCAAGAAATGCACCCTTGCTTGCCCGGCTTTTAAAAACCTAAGAAAGCTAACATAACATTATGACAATTTCACAAATATAGGTACGTAAGCATAAGCAAAGGGGAAAAAAGTGGAATGATAAAACCAGCAGTGTTAGGGGTTCCTTTCTGGCCCTGATGGAATAGCTGATATCTGACCTGCTGTGCTGCTACAACTAATACACCTGACAATGCAAGTGACCCTTGAACAGCACAGGGTTTAGGGGTATTGAACCCCTTACAGTCAAGACGCCACATATAGCTTTGACTCCCCTAAACTTAACTACAGCAAAACCTTGGATTGCGAGTAACTCGTCTGTGAGTGTTCCACAAGGTGAGCCAACATTTCTAACACACGGTAACTTGATGAATGAGCAATGTCTTGCAAGATGAGTAGTATGTGATGGCAAATGTCACATGATCAAAACTGAGCCAATGGTTCTTGAAATTTGCTTTGATAGACGAGTGCATGTTTCAAAATGAATTATGCTCGCAAACCGAGGTTTTACTGTGTTTACAACGTGCTGTTGACTGGAAGCCTAACTGATAACCTAAATAATGAATGCATATTTTGTCTGTTATATGTACTGCATTCTGTACTCGTACAACACAGTAAGCTAGAGAAAATTAAATATTAAGAAAATCATAAGGAAGAGAAAGTACATTTACAGTAGTATGCTATATTTCTTGAAAAAAATCACGTATAAGTGCATCCGCGAAGCTTGTACCTGTTTTGTTCAAGGGTCAGCTGTATACGTTTGTGATACCATTTGAATGTTTGAAGACACTGGAAAGCAGTCAACGCTAAGGTCCTTGAGAAGAAAGACACACAACAAGAGATCCGCATTCATTCTGGTTTTTTCTTCAAGACATTTCTCAAAACTATGGTGCAAGGAAATAGAACACAGACTGGAATGCAGACTGAGAATAGAAGTCTTTCTAGATCGAGGGAAAAAAGATCAGAGTTTGAGTTGCCCAGGCAATTGGGGGCAGGTTACTAAAGAGGAGGGGCCTGCAGAAGACGAGCCCTGAATATTTTCCAAAACAAAGTCTACTTCATAGGAAAAGACTTTAGAGGGCTTGGCAGGAAACAGCCCCTGGAAACCCAGAGAGATAAAAAGAAATTTCAGAGATCTCAGCATGATGGAGAGATAATGAAATTTGAATCTAGCTAGATGGAGAGACCTTGGTGAACATTCTAGGCTTTCAAAGGAGACTCCAGTGGAGTCAATAATGCTCTCCAAGTAAACACCATCACCCAGGGAGGTAAAGTCTGTTGTGAATGCATCAGATGGAAAGTAAAAGTTGTAATCTTGTACACTGAGCAACGAACACAGCAGCAAAAGGTCCCCGACCATGGCTTCTAAACAGGTTAGGCTGAGGTCTTTAGAGAAAGTGTCTTATCATGGCTAATCTGGTTTAGAATACATTATCTGGCCTTCCAGAAAGGTGAAATAAGATTTAGTGCTGTTGGGCAGTCCACAGGGAACTTATACCTTTACAAGTATCTTGACAAAGGCAATGTCTGAGGGGCGAGTGGTTAGGACTTTGGAAAAATAGTACATTATTCTGTAGGGTCCATAGGATAGATGAGTTGAGACATTTTTGCAAATCCACCTCCAGATGGACAGTCTTTTCTCTTTCAGTGGAGGGGGACCTGGGGCAAGAGGAGGAGAAACTGGAATATCTAATAAGGTTGGGGTTCATTGTCTCCCTCGTTGCTCCCTTGGGCTGGGGTAACAATATCCGGGGCACTGGTGGACTTGGAGGGAGTGGAGGCCAACCTGGCAGGAGGCAGGGTGGCCTTCCCAAGTGAACAGCCAAGAAGGGCAGGAGTGGCTGGATGGTGTTAAATTCTTCGCATCTATGCTACAGGCCTGGCTTCGGGATAGAATTACACATACAGGCTTTACGGCTAATTGTCTGTAATGGGGATTTGTGCGGGCCCCAAGGACTCCATCCATAATGCATACAAATTCTGGACACATCGATGAGTTTACTGTAAGGACATCTTTGTGGATGGCAGTTTTACAATCTCGAGATTGCTTCATTAAAATTATAGTAGAATCATTAGCACACAAACTTGCCAGCCAGATGGGTCTGGTTCGGTTACACTGAGAGGGCGTTCTGCCTGGGATATAACTCGAGGCATAATATAAGGAGGGAGCGATTTATTTCAGCATCATTCCCGTTGGCCTCATTGAATGTAGAGGGAGGTGAGCTCTGGTTCAGATCCACGCCCGGTCGCACTGTGACTGAAACTCTTCTATAGAGCTTGCCAACACCTGCTACTCGGCCATCGTGCAGTGCGGTTACACACCTGGCTGAGCTCCTTCCAGCACATCCCCTGGGACTGTGTTAAGCCTGAGGGGTCTACCAACAACCCTATTAATGCAGGTTGTGTACAATAACAGCAGCAGCCACAACAAAGAATAACATTTGCCTTTGGCTACCTTCAGAGCAATCAACTGGATACTGACCAATGGGGCAGTGTGGCTGCTTTCAGGCAAGAGAGCCTTGATTTCCTTGTGTAAAGTAGGGTAGGGATCTGGCCACATCTACTGATCGCGCCACTGGATTCTGGGGTCCCTTTGTTGTATCGGGGAAGAAAAGTAATTTTCCCTCTCCCCTTCTAGGCTTTTGGTTGAAACACCCCTGTAATAAAAGACAGACTCACAGAAGAAAAACAAGGTTAATAGCACGTATGCTTCATGCATGCATGGGAGATATCCAGAAAAACGTAGTAACTCCCAAAAATGGTTCAAGCCACCATCTAAAACAGCATCTCCAGCTAAAGATCAAAGGTGTGGGGGTTGGGGGCTAGTTATGAGAGGTTTCCAGGTTCTCCTGGAAATGAGGGTAAGGTTGTACAGGTTAAGTCTTTGCCTTCCCCATAGATAATAGGTTCCAGAGATTTACTCATCTTCCTCTTCCTGGCACAGAGTAGAACACACTCTTGAAAATGGGGACTTCCCTCATAAAGAGACGTATTTGGGGATGGTAAAATCTGCTCCCCGACAGTGGATTTCATTTTCTAATTTTCCTAATTTGATTGGCATCCACTAGGCAGAGGATCTCTCTTCCTTCTCTCTCTCTCTCTCTCTCTCTCTCTCTCTCTCATCCATACAGTTCCACTAGTGGATCGGATCCTGGGGCTGGAATTCCAATCTCCTGCAAAATATTTTTATGAATTTGGTTTCATTAACTAGCCTTTACAACCCAGATACCAAGGCAAAGCTGGTTGTCTTAGTTTTGCAGCTGGTGTTGGGCCATGTTGTTGCAGGATTGTTTACCTCAATACCTGGTGATGAGGGAGCCTGAGGCAGGCTGAGGGGTAAAACTAGCACCCCCCCACCCGCACACCCCAGGTGGGATCTGTGTGATATTCCTGGACACTCCTGGCTCCCCAAGAACAAAGGAAAGGGGTTTAAGTGCTTGCCATGGTAATGTGGGAAAGTAAGGCAAATGAAAAATTAAATTGCCTTACTGCTTGCAGCCCATTGACAAGTACTTGAAACCGGCAGAGTGACCTCCCTCTTGGAGCTCAGCTGGATGATGACACTTCGCTAGGGGCAAAAGAGAACTTTGGCTTAACATTGTCCCAACCTCAAGGATCCTATAAATCTAGTTCCTTTCTCGCAACTTCCCCAGGATATATGCTGGCAATCCTGCTCCAAGCTTATGGATATGCATCTGAAGGGTGTCATGACTGAGGTTCTATTAATGGTAATAAATGGCATTTTCCTAGCAACAGCTAGCCCCTCAAGGTCCTGGAAACCTTGCTTCCAAAATTCCTCGGAGACTTACTCTATCCCTGGCCCCCTCCCAACCTGAGGGGGAGTTACCCATCAGGATCCCAGTGCCGTTCTTCCTACCCACCGGTCCTGTCCCCATGTTTTAATAAAACCACCTTTTTGCACCAGAGACGGCTTCAAGAATTCTTTCTTGGTGGTTGGCTCTGGACCACCCCACCATCACTCCAAAACTTCATCATCCAGGATTCCTTGTCTCGCCACTTTGAAGAATGCAGAGGTGGACCCAAAATAAAATGAGCGTCAGGTAAAAGTTCATGAGAACAGAAGATTGGAGAGTAAGAATAGTATGAAAGCTCACTTTGAAGAGCGGGGCATTCGAAGGTGAATACCCTCAGACTGTAGGCGAGGGACTTTTATAGGGTTTGGTGGCCCCTCCCTTCCCTTCCCCCAAGTTCCTTCTCACGTGCTACCCTTATTGGCTTAATAACTCTAGGTGCTGGGTTGTCCAATCCTGGTTGGCTCAACTCCACAGTGTGCAGAGTCAGACTGGTCATAGTGTCCCACGTATAACATAAGTTCTATGGTTTGCTTATTTCAGTTCGGTATTTTGATTGTCAAGTTCCTGAGGGGAACCTGAGGGGGAGCAGATGGTATCTGTTACGTTCTTAAGAGGAACCTTAAGCCTAAGGGAGTTTGCAAGTGGTCAGACACCCCCAGCCTTGCTTTAAAATATGTGTCTTTCTCCACCCAGGGACCTCAGGTTCTAACCTTCTCCTCTCTGCCTATTTCATCCTACCTTTCCCTGTCATAATCGTCTGAGCTAATAAAATCTGTTTAATCGTGATCTCTAAGCCATTTGGTAGCTGCTTGTCCCCTTGAGCCCTTATAAAGGGGTCATATTGCACAAGGCCACGAGTCATAAATACCTACGGTATTAGATTCTTGAGAATGTCCTAATAAGTAATAGCAAATTTAGTGGCTTAAGAACACAGATTTACTATCTTACAGTTCTGTAGGTCAGAAGTCTTAAAGTTAACAGGGCTAATACACTGAGCAGTGAACACAGCAGGAAAAGGTCCCTGACCATGGGTTTTAACCACATTCAAAATCAAAATGAAAAGCAATCAGCACGGCTGTGTTCCTTCTGGGGTCTCTAGGTGAGAGTCCATTTTCTCCACTTTTCCAGTGTCTCTCGGCTCATGACCTGGTCCTGTCAGCACAAATTTCTACTTTTGCCTTGATATCTTTTCCTGTGCCTCTAGCTCTACCGCTTTCCTCTTAGAAGGACGCTTGTGATGACGATGGACACATCTGGGTGACCCAGGACTCTCACCCTATCTCAATATCCTGAATGTCTTCACATCTGCAAAGCCCCTTTCACTTATGCACACATTTACAGAGTAGAACATGAACTTTTATGGGGCTGGGGGAAGAAGCCTCATGCAGCCTAGCAAACCTTGCAAGTCGAGCAACTACAAGGGACACGAATCGTAGTGGCAGATACCAATCAGCAGATTCTGAGGGTGGCAACCAGGGGGGGTGCCAGGAAGATCTCCCTGCAAGTAAGAACTCGCAGGATGGACACTTAGCTGGCAGCCTGTAGTTACAGCTCCTTCTGCAGCCATCACAGCTTTTGAGCAAATCGAGCCCCTCCTGGGCTGCCTGGAGGCAATGACTGAGCACAGCCAGGCTCTGAGAACCTGGGCATTTCTGCCCAGTGCAAGATTCTTCCACCAGGCGATCTCTGTTCCTGGTTTTCTTTTCTGCTGGCCGACAGTGACAGAGCGGTACCACAGCCTGCATATCCTTATCCGCTTCTGCTTTCCCCCTCTTTCTTTTCACAGATGCCAGATCCACATGACAATCTGAAGGCTTTGCCTGCCCCGCTTTGCTTTCTTCCTCCATTATCTGTCCCAGACACACCCCATTCCTACATCCCTCCCCCATCTCATTGTCTTCTCACTCAGTCGGCACCAGTCAGTATCCTAGGAACCCCTGATTGATCACTGGACTCCCTGTGGTTTAGAAGAAGAGCGAAGCTAAGAGAAACTTCTAGAATGGAGGAATCTGGTAGAATTTCATGGAGGAACACATTGGATGTGGATTCAAAGGCTGTGTAACATTTACATAAGCAGAAGGGAGAAAGATGAGGCAATTTTGGGGGAGGAGCACACGAAAAAGTGCGGGAAACAAGGTATTCTTGGAGAACAGGAGGTAGGTCCTTCTTCCATGGGGACTTCCATGGCTGAAAGTTAGGATGGACAGTCTCTAAAATAAGTATTATGTGAGTCCTGACACCAGTGTCCAAGATGTGACAGACATCTTTCTTGGACTACAAGCATCATTCTGTGTTCATCCTAAGGTCGAAATACATAAGATTTATGTATTTGGATTTATTGTAGCCTTTTATTTTGTTAACACAAAAGAGGAAACACACCTGCTTGGGTTTAGGCAAAAGACAAGTAACTTCTTCCTTAGCTGTTACCTTGAAGGGAGCACAGAATATAGTGTCCTTTGAGCTCCCTTTCCTATAGAAACTTAGAGCGAACCTTCACTGTATAGACCTACATTTCACTCTTATAGGGCACAGGCAAACACAATTTTTTTCATCACTGTTTACTGAAGTAAGACCACGGTTAGTCTAACCTCTAGGCTCTTCAACTGTGGGGGAGAAAAAAGAAATATCATTTGGCTAGGAATTCACTTCTTGGATATTCCTTTTAAATTCCAGAATTAGGTTCACAGTTGCTTTATGGATGTGGTGGAAATAGACACTTCTTTTTTTTAAGTTTGTTTGTTTATTTATTTGAGAGAGAGACAGACACAGCATGAGCTGGGGAGGAACAGAGAGAGAGGGAGAGAGAGAGAATCCCAAGCCAGCTCCACACTGCTAGCACAGAGCCCAATGTAGGGCTTGAACTCATGAAACTGTGAGATCATGACCTGAGCCAAAACCAAGAGTCAGACGCTTAACCAACTGGGCCACGAAGGCGCCCCCAAAATAGACACTTCTGTTTGAGTCTGGACTTTCCTATTCATGGCTTGTTATCAGGCTGTATTTTCAAATCAGTACATCCCCCATCCCCCGCAGAAGGCATGATCCCCTTACTCTCCTTTTTAATGACTTTTATTCTGTATTAGCGTCAAACGTTTATACTCGATCATCCCCCACAAGCACACCCAGCACCCCGCCCCGCCCCGCCCCATGAGTCTTACTTCCAGGGAAATAGAGAAGGGATTCGATGGCAAGAAGGAAAAGTCTTGGTGATTTACAGGTTTCATGTTAACCTTAAGAACAAGCCTGAAAATTATTCTCCGAGTGGATAAATTGAGTCCCAAAATAGTAACACACTTGTGCTGACAGATGGAGCCGCGGATAGAGGAATGTGTTTGGCAATTGCTGCCTAGAGCACGTCCATCTGTCACCCGGTCTCTGCTCTGTCTGTATATTCAAAACTACCCTGTCCACTAACAGGCAGTTGCACATGCCGTCTTCATTCATTTTGCAATGATGCGGGCTAAGTTGCTCACAAGGATCTCTGAAGCTGTAATAATTAAGACTACAGCCAGAGAGCTCTATCTCTTTGGTACTAAAACTTGATCGTTTAAAAATGCCACCTCTTGTGGTTTTCTCCCGATAACACAACCAGGAAAAAAGGAAGCAGACAAGTGGAATGAGGAAGGGAAGGAGAAAGAGAGAAAAATCTCCCACTCAAGTATAAATAAACTGGCTTTCTTTCCTTAAAAAAAAAAAAGTATTTTCTTCTTTCTCATCCTTTCTATAGAATAAAGAGCAGCCGTATGAATGTTAAGATCCAAATATTGTTCTTTGTAGGCAGCACGGTAAATTTGAACCCAGAGTCTGCAACCACACGATGCAAATCCAAGAAGGTCTCCACCACCAGCCCTCGGACCTTAGGCGAACTTCTGAACCTTTCTGTGCCTCGATGTACCTGTAAAAATGAGGGTTAATAAGCAGAACTATTCCATTGGTTGGATGAGCGTTAAGTCAAAACGTGTCTGGCGAGCTCTCAAAGCGGTGCCAGCCACATGAGGAACTCTGACAAACAGACCTGACTGGGCCCGTAACTCTTACTGAGATGATATAAATGCAGCAGAGGCTTCTAGTCTCCAGAACCCACAGGTTCCCCAGGACCACAGCAAGCCCTCTCCAACCAGCCACTACCACTGTGACCACAGACCCAGAAGTGGCCAGTTAATCAGCAGGGCCCAGCGGCTTTGCTTTCCTTATACAAGAATTTCATGACATTCTGACCTTAAAACACCTACCTTATTCTCCTACCCTGAACTTTGTCCCCAGCATCTAGACTCTCAGTCCAGGCTCCAGAGTAAAACCAGTCCACTCAGGGCTCAGGGTTTCAGCAGGTGGAATTTAAAAAAAAAAAATTTTTTTACTTATTTAAAAAATATGCAAACTGTTAGCTTTCATTATGTGAATATCTATGGGAAAATTACTAGGATCAACAAAATTAAATGTAACTGGAATAGGTAGGTTTGAGTTTCTCACCTGGGAAACATGAAATCCAACAAGCGGGTGATGGAGAAAATACCAAGGTATTTGTACAGTTAGCAACCTTTTGAATTCTATACAAACAAATAAACCGTGTAGTAGCATTTTGCATTTAAGAAATATTTTTAGAAATAAATTTGACTTCTTCATAATGTGTATTGGGTTGATTTCAAGAAAATATTTCGAAGAGAAATATTTCCACTGGTTTCTTCCAATGCATATTGGATATATTTTTTTGTATTTGAATTTTGATCACCTGAGATTTCTTTTAATGAATCAAATGCAAGAAGATTTTTTTTCTTATTTTTATAAATGGCTAGTTAGTTGTACCAATATTAACAACCGATCACATCCAAGCTTCACCAATTACTTAAAAAAATCAGTCATTACATGTAAAGTTTTCATATATTCATACGATGGTCAGAAGTCTCTATTTAGTTCTATTGATCTGTTTCAGTGTCTGTTTTCCAAGTGTCATCATGAACGGAAATTTTTAATACACTTTTAATAGCTAGTCAAACCAGGGCCCTGTGCCTACTGTCCTTATTTTCAGAGCAATCCTGGATATTACTGAATGATTCCTTTTACAGAAAACTTCCATTTTCACTGTTAATTCTTCGAAGTCCCATAGAACAAACAAACCCCGATGGTCACTTTAAGTAGGATGGCTTGAATATCCCTGCCAACGCAGGGAAAACTACATCTTGACAAAAGAGAGTTTTCTATTCTATGATCAAATCTGTTTTCCAGTGACTTCCATAATTCAGCAATAATGCCATTACCCTGCAGCCAAAACAGGACCTCCTTTCATCCGATCTGTGTTTGGAGGATGGATGTAGGAACAAGAGCCTGGAAATATACCCACGCTATCCATTCTGTGAATATTGGGTTGGTCAAAGACTTGTCTCGTAATACATTGGACACTAAAGAGTTAGCAAAATAATTTATAAGAATGGATGGCAACTTCATATATTAGAGAAATAGTTTGAAGACAAATTGTGGCCTTGGAAGACATGGCTTTTCTTCATGTATAAAGCAGTTACTGACTCCCATCCCTAAAGCGCAGAGAGTTCCTTCTTTCACACTTGATTTGAATTTCACTGAACCATCCACACTTTGCCACTTTATTCTCATTAGGAACAATGTGCTTTGGCCAACAGGCTGTTTGGGGCTTGTCTGGGCGGGCAGCTCGAGGCCTTGGAACTCAAGGCCCACTAAGGAACGAAGCTGACGCCCTGGCCAGGGGTAACTCTATTTTCTAACCAGCTAAGCCAACCAGAGCCCTCAGTATCTCCTATACCATTGTCTTCTCATTATTTTTATGCCATCCCGAATTTCCTAAAATAGGATGGATGCCGAACTCCTTTGCTCTGTATTCATGTTCATTCTGAAATGTGAAGTTCGGTAGATTCAACAGGATGCAGTGAAACATTTTTTAAACGTCAGTCATTGGAATTAGAAAAGTAGCACATGCTAATTTTAACAATTCAAACAACAATTTGAACAATGCCCTAATAATTTGAACAATGAAGAAGCATCGGAACGAATGCCAACCCTCTGAAGTAAAGCACTGCCATACACTTGATTTAGATGCCAAAACACACACAACACACACACACACACACACACACACACAGACATATATACTGTGTGTGTGTGTGTGTGTGTATACATGTATATATATGGATTTTCCGATTTTCCATGGATTTTATGGGGTGATTGACTGGTTTCTCACATCTGTGCCCCTCATTTTTGCACCGAACCAAGGCAACCGCCTTCATCCTTTGTCGTGCAGGGTCAGCAAGGCCATAGCACCTTCAATGTGAAATGTTTTATGGCATTTTCCAAGCACTGAGGAAAGGAATGCATTCTTTGCTTTAAAAGAAATAATGCAGCCAATCAACAGCTTTTCTTGATTGTAGAATAATGCCTCCAGGCTAGGGAAATACTGAAGACAAGCAAAGGTGTAGTCCCAGCCAGTTAGAAACTGAGACCCCCTCTCGGTTCCTCTCTGAGGAGCTTAGAAGTCCTAACTCAGTATTTCTAATTTTTCTTAAGTTTATTTATTGTAAGAGAGAGAGCGAGAGTTTGAGGGGGCGTGGGGATGGGAGAGGTTGGCAGAGACAGAGGGAGAGAAACAAAGAGAGAGAGAGAGAGAGAGAGAGAGAGAGAGAGAGAGAGAGAGAATCCCAAGAAGGCTCCAGGATGTTAGTGCAGAGCCCAATGTGGGGCTTGATCTCATGAGCCATGAGATCATGACCCGCGCCAAGATCAAGAGTCAGACACTCAACCATCTGAGCCACCTAGGCATGCCACCCTGACTCAGTATTTCTTAAGTTTGACTGGGCACCTCGAAGGCACACTTATTCTTTTCACCTTCAGGAACCCACGACCTTTATTGTCTTTCCCACTCGACACTTTTTCTCCATCTTTTGAAACTGCATGCATTATCAATTTTCAATGTCATTTAATATCTTGCATGTCTTATCTCTTTAACACAAAAATTCCCTGAGAAAAGGGACTTTGTATTTTATCCCTGTGTATCTGTCCCAAAGTCCAAGATGCATTAGTCTCATAAGAAGGACTAGATAAAAAGAATCATAAGCGGTCTCAATGTTTACCTCTCTCCTCTCTCTCTCTCTCTCTCTCTCTCTCTCACACACACACACACACACACACACACACACACACACACCTGCGTTTGAGTCTCACTTTGGCCAATTATGAGCTATGGAATGTTGCCAATGTTGCCAGAGTCACTCAGTTTCCTCCTTGATAATATTAGGATCAAAACTCCACCTCACAGAATTGTTGTCAAGGCTAAATATTACATGTAAAAACTTTACTATTTATTGTATAAATGCCAGGCACAAATAGGATTGATCATATTGGTTGAAAAAATGCAGAAATTCTGGTTTGTAATCATTAATGTAATAAGGGAATCAGATTTGAAAGTGATTTTAGAGATTTTCCATCCTAATCTTGTTTTATGGATGAGAAAATACACAGAAGTGATGTGTTTTGAGACTATACAACTAGGGTGCTACTATACATATTTAATAAAAATTTCGTTAAATAGGGGCGCCTGGGTGGCGCAGTCGGTTAAGCGTCCGACTTCAGCCAGGTCACGATCTCGCGGTCCGTGAGTTCGAGCCCCGCGTCGGGCTCTGGGCTGATGGCTCAGAGCCTGGAGCCTGTTTCCGATTCTGTGTCTCCCTCTCTCTCTGCCCCTCCCCCGTTCATGCTCTGTCTCTCTCTGTCCCAAAAATAAATAAACGTTGAAAAAAAAAAATTTAAAAAAAAAAATTTCGTTAAATAAAGGCTCACACCCTCAAGTGCAAGTACCTTTAGAATAATTAATATGCTTCAAAGAAATCTTCTATTCATGATTAACCTATAGTCAATGATTATCATCATTTTAGTAATCTTCCCGGTAAAAACAAAAAAAAAACACTTTTGTCTTTGAGCTGTTGCATAAATGCGTAAGGCTAGGAAATGTAAAAGTACCCAATGGTGAGTTGAAAACTGTTCTCATAACATCTAATTTATGCAGATTTAAACATACCTACCATGAAATCAACGGTATCTCCCTGATGTTGAGGAAAAAATACACCTAAAGGATTAACAATGCCTTACTGAATACCCAGCTCTTTGTTATATAATAATTATATAACTGGAGAGCCTGATAGGCTCCATTAGTTAAGGGTCCAAGTCTTGGTTTCAGCTCAGGTCATGATCTCACAGTCGGTGGGTTCCAGCCCCACATCGGGCTCTACACTGCAGGTGCAGGGCCTGCTTGCAATTCTCTCTCTCCCTCTCTCTCTGCCCCTCCCCTGCTCGTGCTCTCTCTCTCTCTCTCAAAATAAATAAATTAATTTAAAAAATAATAATAATTATATAACTAATTATAATACTGAAATTTTTTTTAAAAAGCAGTAAAGACACTAGTGTCCCTTTCTTCAGAATTTGAGAAAGGGCGAGAGAAGTGTACTTGAAATACCAGGCTTAGAAATCATTAGACCATCAGCCCACTTTAATAAAGAATAAACATGCTTTTTCCAGGGAGAAAACAGAGTCTTCATCTCAGGATTTGCCTTTTAAAAGTCCAATGGAATTGCTATAGGGAATCTGTATTACACCATCTTATAACGCTGACTTCTGAAATTGGACGAGAAGTAGTTATCCAGACACGACTCACGACCATTTGAACAATAAAGCATAAACAATCCCTGTTCCCTTAGCCAGTCTTCCTGGACACTTAGGCTACATTCTCTTAAATATGGATGTGGACAGGTTAAACACCAAGACACAAATGCAGTTAAAAACCAAAATGCAGTTAAAAGCCTACAAAGGAGGACCATGGGAAGACTCTCCCAACCAAAATAGTATTTCCTATGCTAGCTTCCCTGCTGCATGGACACTGAATCTTTTTGCTTTTTCTTTCCTTTATTTTCACAATTCTACATGAGTACCTCTGAGCGATCTTAGGAGAAAAATAAATGCAAATGTGGAAAAAAAATTAGATTAAGAGTATGAATAAAAGGTGGGGCTCATGGGTGACTCTGTCTGTTGAGCCCCGGATTCTTGGTTTCAGCTCAGATCATGAGCTCATGGTTCATGGGGTCAAGCCCCACATTGGGATGTGCACTGAGTGCAGAGCCTGCTTGGGATTCTCTCTCTCTCTCTCTTTCTCTCTCTCTCAAGAGCCTGGCATGCAGGTAATGGCTTCCCAGATGGGAGAAACAGCTTCTGAAAAAGAGCTGTTGCCAACTCCAGAACCTGGTGCTGCTTTGTCTGGCTCACAGGGTCTCTCAGACCGGTTAATAATATTTATTTCCCTTCCATTCTGTGTTGAACTGAGGCTGAAACAGTCTCAAAAAAGTGGATCAAGGCAGCTGCCCTTTGTGTCAGTGCCATTGATTCACCTTCCCAAAACAGGTGGTGCTTACTAACTGCAGCAATTCCTCGTTTCCTAGCCAAAGACAAATCCTACATTCAACAGCCAAAATTTAATTGAAAAACATAGACTCCACTTCATTCTGAATTTGAAATATTTATTACATAAGCAGGTAATCTTCCCTGTTGTAGTTAAGGCCATAAATATCCTGATGTGATAGGATTCCAGGGTGCTATTGTGACTGCCTCAGGTCAGAAGCTTATGGGGTTATTTCTTATGGAAAGAGCAGCACACCCTTTCCTTTTTGCATTTTTTCACTGTAGATGAATTATTCATAAGTATAAAATACTGCGATTTATTTTTCAGCTGGAACACACACACAAAAAGGGGGAGGGAAATGTATCGCAAGCCACTGAATTTACATCTTTACAAATAGCTTGAGATCTCAGAGGATTCTTAAGTGAGAAAAACAGGACAATTTTAACATGATTATTTCTACAGAAACTTCTGGGCAGCTCATCAGGGTAAACAGACTCACAGAGGAAATTAGTTCTTTGTACCAAAAGTGAGATCAGACAAGTGTCAGAAACGATGGCACAGCTTTTCATGTTTGTGTGGATGAAAGAGGAAAAAAAACCCAGCAGCCTCTGAATCCTGTCACTCATTATTAAGCCAAAGCTTTTCTCCAGTTATTTCTTAGGGTTTTGGTGCCCATGGAAATATTAATATCTGGAAGGTTACATAAAAAAAAATCCTCCTCACCTGCCCCATCACCAGAGATCCTGCCCCAATACTTCTGGAACTGGGGCTGACAATGGGTTCCCCAAGGACCTCAGATGATTTTGATGCAATGGAGCCCTGGACCAAATTCTTTTTTTTTTAATTTTTTTTATTTATGTTAAAAACTCTTTTTTATATTAAATATAATTTATTGTCAAATTGGTTTCCATACCACACCCAGTGGTCATCCAACAGGTGCCCTCCTCCATGCCCATCACCCACTTTCCCCTCTTCCCCACCCCCCCATCAACCCTCAGTTTGCTCTCAGTATTTAATAGTCTCTTATGGTTTGCTTCCCTTCCTCTCTGTAACTTTTTTCCCCCTTCCCCGGGACCAAATTCTCAACACCTCAAAAGCATAGTAAGAGCTTGAGATTTGAATGCCATATGTTACAGTATTTATTTTAACAAGACCTTATTGGAGGTTAGCATAGAAGACGTGTTAAGATGAAAGCAAGAATCAGCTTCAACCAAAGAGTGGGGTGCTCAGCATCATCAAGTTACCTGCTGGTTGTAGGGTCACAGGGGGCGATGGGGCCAGTGTGGGGGTGGAGGGCGTGCATCAATGATGACAGCAACTGTGAACTGAAACGCCACTCCTTCTGTCACTCTGGCCAGTGGCCCATGTTGCCTTATTGGAGGAAATGCTTGCACTGGTATAAAAATTCTTAAAAATGGACTCCTGCACAGTATCGTACATGGTGCCTCTGAAGTACAAAGGTCAAGGGCTCATGCCTTCAGATTTTCAATATCCTGTAACCCGGAAGTCAATCAGAAATGAATTAGCATTTAAAACACTTGGGAAAGCTTTCTTGTAAGGTACCTTGGAAGGTAGCAAGGATTGACTTTTCTGGAGGGTTTAAGAAGTGGAGACATACTTATTTGTAGGCTTTACAATTCACTTTACAGACTTCTAATTGCTGCTTAAGCACTATACCTAGAAGATGACACTTTTCTAGAAGTTTCCTTCTTTCTGGCTTCTCTGGGCCATTTTTGTCCACGATGCCCCCATTCCTAACCTGCTCACCGTGGTACTCGACTCAGGATCTGAAATAGGCTGATGAACATTAACATCAGAATTTCTGTTTGGCTTGTTCCTTCTTAAACAGAATCAAACAAGGAGGTCAAGAAGATGGGGGGTCAAGAAGATGGGTGGCCGAACCAACTGATGTTACTTCTCTTTTTTTCATATTTAGAGTAAAAGTGGACTGGTTTTCCCATGAGAAAATTTTGGAGGAATGCCATCTTTAAGTCATGACTGTCTTACTATGGGGACATTTGAAAACCTCAAAAATCTTCTATTTAGCAAAGCAGAAAAAGGACAATGGAGGTTGCTCTCTAAGAGTTGTGTGCAGCTATGTAGACGGTAAGGCATAACTGATGCAGATTTTGTTTTATGGTTAAATGGGACATTTTCTCCTCCCTGCTCCGCCCCCCGCTTTAATTTCCTGCATAGAAGTTGGTATATGAGGTAGGGGAGAAACCACCAATTGTCTTAAAGAATGCATTAATGTACTAAATGCATATTGGGTGCTTGCTATGATCCAAGCGCTTTCTAAGCACTAAAAGTGTATCAGTGAAGAAAGCAAGAAGGAAGAAACCATAAGGAGTGAGAGCCCCATGCCACGACCGTCATAAGCCAGGGCTGGCCAAGATAAGGACATGCAGATTGCAATTCAGCCTTGCGTGGTGGTGGAGTGTATTGCTTGTGGACAATGGCACTACCTCCCACTGGGCTTCACGGTTCATCTCAACACAGCGTTCAGGCTGTCTCCACGCGGGAATCATGGCGATCCAGGGGAACCACAGATAGCGTGAAACTAGAAATGTCACCTAACTACCCTTCAGCCCAGCTGCCTCCTCTTTGAGGGAAGTGAAACGATGCTTTGAAAAGTTCCTGCCAGTTGTGAAATTTAGCATTTCTCAGGAAGCATATGATACGTACCAAATGAATCGTACAGACACAATCTAATATAGGACATCAGAACAGGGAAAGAAACAATCCTCGTTTGCGGTTACAAAATTAGATTATCTCCTATCACTGTTGTTCCTGTTATCTGTGTCCTAGAATATTCCTGGAAGATATTCCATGGAAAATGTCTAAATTTTGTCTTTATACAGCACGTTAGTATATAAATGCCCAGGAAAAAAACAAAATGAAACAAAACAAAAAACCCAAAACCCTGCACTTATTCTTCAACTGGGTCTAATGAATACATTTTCTAATGAAAACCAACGTAGATAAGATAGGATGTGATTAAGAAGAGGCTATCAGGGGAAAATCAAGGTACAAGGCGCCTGGGTGGCTCAGTTGGTTAAGCGTCCGACGCTTGGATTCCATCTCAGATCGTGATCTCAGGGTAAGGGTGTTAGAGCCTAAATAAAACTTAAAGAAAGAAAAAGGAAAAATCAAGGTATGACCCAGAGATTGTCTGAAGGCATCTGGGGATAAAGAGTTAGAAAGGAGAATAGCAGGGGCACCTGGGTGGCTCAGTCGGTTAAGCGTCCGACTTCGGCTCAGGTCATGATCTCACAGTCCTTGAGTTCGAGCCCCGTGTCGGGCTCTGTGCCGACAGCTCAGAGCCTGGAGCCTGCTTCAGATTCTGTGTCTCCCTCTCTCTCTGACCCTCCCCCATTCATGCTCTTTCTCTGTCTCAAAAATAAATAAACATTAAAAATAATAATAAAAAAAAAGAAAGGAGAATAGCAGAGAGAGCGTAACATTGAGCCCTCATGGCATTTTTGCCATAATCTGACCCTATTAGTTGAATGCTTTGTTTGTTCATGTTTCACTGATGAGCTTTTATTAAAATTGTACATTGTGCTCATATTTAAATTAAATTTTTTTCTTAGTGTTCATATTATCTTTGAAAAATATCTTGAAAAGCTTTTCTATAATCATTTTGTTACATATGAAATATGCTCCTAAAATCTCAGTCATGTTTCTCCTATCTCTCTCTGTCCTAAATTGTGCCTTACCATCACTACCACTTTTTTTTTTTTTTTTGCATCTTCAATGCTTTATTCCAGAGAAGCATCAAAAAAAAATTTTTCCTAGGTCCACTATTAAAAAAAATCTGAAAAAGAAAAACCAACGGCAATTTTTGATATGATATTGAAGATGCTTATTAACAGGCTTCCCTATAGAGTTACGCATTTTTAGGTTATAAAATTACAGAGTGGGGAGTCCCGTCCACTTTAGGCCAAGATGGAACAACAGTGCCGAGACTTAGCTTTCTGCCCGAACCAACTTAAAAAGCAGAGAAAACATAGAAAGCCGTGGTTTCTTCCTTCCGTTCTTTCTTTTTTTAGAACTCTTTATTTAGTGGTTAATCGTGTAGTTATTTTTTAATTCCCATTTTCTAGCCTCATTGTCTTGAGCTCAGAAATAATGCCTGCGTATTTTTTGCATTTTGGAACTTAATACTAATTTTGTTTTGTTTTGGTTGTTTTTTATATTGAGAGGAATCTCTTTATTTCTTTTTTTCATATAATTTATTGTCAAATTGGCTAACATACAGTGTGTAAAGTGTGCTCTTGGTTTTGGGGGTAGATTCCTGTGGTTCGTTGCTTACCTGCAATGCCCAGTGTTCATCCCAACAAGCGCCCTCCTCAATGGCCATCACCCATTTTCCCCTCTCCCCCACCTCCCATCAACCCTCAGAATGTTCTCTGTATTTAAGTCTCTTATGTTTTGCCTCCCTCCCTCTCTGTAACTACTTTTATCCCCTTCCCTTCTCCCATGGTCTTCTGTTAAGTTTCTCAAGATCCACATATGAGTGAAAACATATGAGATCTATCTTTCTCTGACTGACTTACTTCACCCAGCATAACACCTTCCAGTTCCATCCATGTTGCTGCAAATGGCAGCATGCCGTGACAACATGGCATGATTTGCTCAAGAAGTCCTTCATAGCCAAGTTCTTTTATCTATAGAAAATTTGTGTGAATTTGGAGACACCAATGTTATTGATAAAAAATAAAATAAAATAAAATGCAAGTATTCATCTCTAAAGATTGACACCCTAACCATTCTATCTAAGACAAGATAACATGTAAATAACACCTACAAGAGAAGCTGATCCTAATTCTTTTATTTGGTAGTATGGTTTTACTTTGTGGTTTGTTTGGTGTTTGTTTTAATTTGGGTAACAGCAAGATACAAACTTGAGGATGAAGGGTCTTGAAGAAAACTTTTACTTAAGATGATATTTTTATAGTCTGGCATCAGACTTTGACATATGTATTCTCTATCAGCGACTTACAAAGTTGGTAACATTCGTAACACACGATGAGTGCCCTGTCAATCAGCGCTTCAAAGTATAGGGAAGCCTAAAAGATTTCAGATTAGATAAAAATACAACTGAACTTGTGAAAGCAGCATTATCACATTTTTATTTCAAAGGCTAGTCTTTATCCAAAAGGTTTCTATGAACCAGGACCCAAAATGATATACATTTTTTAAATATCCCATGAAACTTCTACCTTTAAAGGTTCATGGGCATTCTATCTTACATTTCTATAAAGAATATCTTTCCCTTTAAAAAGAAAGTTCTTTTGAGATTGGATACCATATTGTTAACTGAAAACATGAATACGTAGTTTGAGTATTTGTAAAATCAGTAATAGAGGAAAAACCTTGTTAAATTTTCGGCACCATTAGCCAAGCTCAATACTATTCATCCATTTGAGGATAGAGTTTAGACTAAATTTCTATGGAATCATGTAGGATAAAGTGATTTCAGCTACCAACTGACCCCATATTCTCCCACTGTGCATTTCATTGCATTGGCTGTAGACTAAATCTGCCTAATGAATATCTTCCCTTCAGTGATCAGAAAGTTTGCTTTCTTCCACAAAGATTTTTGTAAGTCCCTGCATCATTGCCCTCACCTAATGGCTCATCTCACCCCATATCTAGATGGTTTACTTATTGGGTTGGAGGAATACAACCCCATCAAATTAAATGAATCTTGGTTCTTAAAGGACTGATTTTGTGCATATCAGGGATCCCATAGTCCTTTCTCAAAGTGTTAGCCCTACTCATGCATTAATGATTCAGTGGGATTCTCAGGGTTTTTGATATCTATGTAAACAAAAGAAAACAAGGTACTCTTAGCAGGCTCAGTTGGTAGAGCATGCAACTCTTGATCTTGGGGTTGTGTGCTTGAGCCCCATGTGGGTGTTGAGATTACTTAAAAACAAAATAAATTAAAAAAAATTTTTTTAGGGGAACCTGGGTAGCTCAGTCAGTTAAGGTCAGGCTTGATTTCAGCTCAGGTCATGATCTCATGGTTCTGAGTTCGAGCCCCACCTCAGGATCCGGGCTGACAGTGCAGAGCCTGCTTGGGACCCTTTCACTCTCTTCCCCTTCCCCTCTCATGCTGGCTGTCATGCGTTCTCTCTGTCTCAAAATAAATAAAAATTTAAAAAAAACTTCCAGCTTTTGATACCTTGTCCTAAGGAGCATTTCTTAAAGTATAGACTGATCATCTACATCAGACTTGATCATCGCTCTAATCAAAAAGTGCCGATTTCTAGACTACCCCTAATCTCAAAACCATTGCCTATTTTTAAGTAGGGTGGAGGTGATTATGGGGCATGCTCAAGTCTATAGTCCTAGGAAGCTGGATTCAGTTCCTCACATTCTCAGTCCCACTTCATTCTACTGATGGACACAGTTATTAAGACCATTTTCATGTCAGAGAGACCACTTTGTGTTTTCTGTTCCAAGGATATTAATTCAACTGGAAATGAAACATGAGAGCAGGGAAGGAAATCTGTAGTTGACAACATAGTTTTGAATGAAGGAACCCAAGAACGTGAGTCTTTTATGTCCATAACATTGTTGAATGTGCTCCAGGTAGGTGTGAAATGATAGCAAAATAGGGCTGGACTATTGCCTCAAGTATAAAGTGGATAATGGCAAAGGAAAACCAGTGGGAAACCGTTTAGAATACTTCAAGACTTCCAACATGACAAATTTTCTAAGATTGGGATTTAAAATACCCCTTGTCTTGTCTTATTCCCACGATTAATTTTTCATATTCATATTCATGTTTGATTAAATACAAATTCTGTTTCATTCCTAGAAATGGCAGGTCTCTGTACTCAGCCCCGCTAGTTAACAAAAGCTTGGACTTGGGACCAAGACTGTGACTCAGTCCCAGCTCTTCCACTTAAAACCGTCTGAACTTGGGTTTTTTTATTTCAATGAGTCTCATTGTAACTTTTCACAATAAAATAAGGTTACGTATTGCTTCCTAGAGTCATGGTAAAGACAAAGGTCTGTTACTATATAACATACAGTATGCTATATAACATACTAAGGTATGTTAATATATAATAGCAACTACCAAAGCCCTTGGCACGTTGGAGACACCCCATCACTGTTCCTGGTAGCGTTGCCCTCCCTCCCTCTGTGCAGGGTCCTGTGATGACAGCAGACAGAGCCACTTCGTGACTGCTATTTTTATCTGTTATGAAAATCTGTAGTTGTGAACTAGATTTCAAAAGATAAACTTAGATAGTGGGTTTTCTTTCGCTCCCAATAAGAATCTTTTTTTTTTTTTTAAGTCTTTTTTTTTCAACGTTTATTTATTTTTGGGACAGAGAGAGACAGAGCATGAACGGGGGAGGGGCAGAGAGAGAGGGAGACACAGAATCGGAAACAGGCTCCAGGCTCTGAGCCATCAGCCCAGAGCCCGACGCGGGGCTCGAACTCACAGACCGCGAGATCGTGACCTGGCTGAAGTCGGATGCTTAACCGACTGCGCCACCCAGGCGCCCCTCCCAATAAGAATCTTGAATATGCTGCAGATAAATGTAAAGTGACAGCAAAACGGCTCGAATGTTGGCTGCTTCGTGAGTAACTAGCCAGTAGGTAATGGTGGAGCATGTTTATGTCTCCTTAATTTCCGTCGTATATTCCAGGATCACAATTAGAGCTTAGGCTGAATATTTTAAGTGGGGAACTGGGAGCTATTTTGGACTCTTTCTGAGATTTAGTGTGTAAAGATACACTAAGAAATCTTAAGGGTTTAATTCATGCTGTTATAGTGCCCAATTTCAAACTCAACCTGGGAACAAGAGTTTATCATTTATACTAGAGTTCTCACACTTGATATCTAGAAGTAATTGCATTTTCTTTCACTGAATAAGGAGAATACATAATAATACATTATTTATTATATATTGTATTATTATATATTATTATATATGTAGAAATATATAGTAATATATAGTAATATATATGTGTGTACATATATATATTTATTTTAGTATCTGTGGGTGGTCCACAAACTTTAGGCCTTGGCTAGACATGATAGAAGTTGTACCTTCTGGAAAGTGATTATACTAATTTAATTTTGTAAGCATCTAGTAAAATCTATCCTTTGCTGGTTAGATATATTTATTATTTTTGCAAATTGAGCAAATCCTCTTCCCCACAAAAAAAATAAAAAAGGACACAGGAGTCCCTTTTCCAATTTAAATATGAAGAGTCCTTAACCACCATTGTACAGCATTAACATAACCAGTTTTGCTTTTAAAAATTCCGAATTCAAATGTACATTATTGGCTTATCATATCATCAACTCCATTCTTTTCAAATACTTTCCTCAAGTTCTGACAATTACATGCATCTTTCCTCTTAATCTTTTATTTTTCTTTTTAAAAATATTTTAATGTTTATCTATTTTTGAGAGAGAGAGAGAGAGAGAGAGAGAGAGCATGAGCAGGAGAGGGTCAGAGAGAGAGGGAGACACAGAATCCGAGGCAGGCTCCAGGCTCTGAGCTGTCAGCACCAGAGCCCGATGCCAGGCTCGAACTCATGGATCACGAGATCATGACCCAAACCGAAGTCTGGCACTTAATCCACTGAGCCACCCAGGTGCCCTAATCTTTTATTTTTCATCAGCCTCTTAACCAAATGCCTTGCCCAAATGTCATGACCATCACCCCTTTACACTGATATCAGCTAAAATAATGCTTAAAAAATAGCAAAATGAGTATCATTCACTAAAGTTGATATATTATTCTAGCTCTTAAGTGTTTCATTAGTGTCTGAGAGAGATATTAACGTTTTTTCAATGTTTGTCTTATTTACTATACAAGTCATATTTCAGTTACTACACAAGTCACGTACAACATGAGAAAATAAATTTGAAATATTTTGACCAACTAAATATGTAACATGTGAGAATAATGCTGGATAGTTTTATTATTTAAATGGCAATCCACTATGCAGAAAACAGTTAACAGAGCAGGTCTGTTAACAGTTAACGGTTAGAAGAGGTTGCCTTCTAGGTTGCCTCTAGGCTCGCTCTTGGTGAGTCTTCTGAAACTTTCCCTAACTGTCAGGTTGTTTTCTTATGCCCAAAAGTTTGCACATACAGTGTGATTTATCATCAAGATTTGTGGGAGGCTGAAATTTTGCTAGTTGCTAGCAGAGAAGGTGACACGGGTGACCTGTTTCAAATGGGTTTTCCTGGGCAGAAGCATCACATACATATTGCTGCATTTTTGCTACTGGGGGGGTGGGGGGGGAGAACGTGTCCGGTGTGACCACTTAAAGGAAAGAGAGGACATAGGAAGGTGAATGTGTTTTTAACCAGACTCCTGCTGTATTCTTTTCCCTTACAGAGCAGCTGTGTTTGTGTGCTCTGTTGATATAATCATGACTCCATGCCGTATCTCCAAGGTTTTCTAGCAAACCACTGAAGACATGGGTGGTCTTAGAAACCCCCTAAAGAGTTACCTAATTGCATAAAATACTAATTAGCATAAAATAAAACAATAAAACGTGCCTTTTTCAATCCCTCAACAAAGAAATCGTAACTTCTTCCTCTCTTTTTCTCATAACACGTATGTTGCCCTGCTTAGAAGTCTGCCATCACTCTCAGGTTGATTAAGGGTCCGAGTTCAGCTCAGGTCATGATTTCACGTTCGTGAGTTCAAGCCCTGCATCAGGCTCTCTGTGGTCAGCACGGAGCCTGCCTTGGATTCTCGCCCCCACCCCCGCCCCTCCCCTGCTCGCTCGCTCTCTCTCAAAAATAAATAAATATTAAAAAATATATTTAAAAAATATCTGTCATCACTCTGCACTGTACTTAAGACCCTAATTCTTCATGAACATCTACCAATTTCGTCCCCAACCTATTCTCAATTCCCCTGTCCCCTTGCTCACTGGAATTCAGCCATGTTCTCCACCCCAGAAGAGAATCATGCATTATATCCACTCTCCAAATGGGCCTGTTTCTCTTCTCCATTCTCCTGGTGCGATTCCCAATTCACTAAAATTCATTTAATCTGAAGCACAATTGGAAAATGGAGGCATTGGATAACCTCCAGCTCTGGTATGTACCTTCCTCATGATTATGAGCTGCAGGACACCTAAAACTAAAGCTTAGCTGGCAATTTCTTTAATTTTTTTTTCAACGTTTATTTATTTTTGGGACAGAGAGAGACAGAGCATGAACGGGGGAGGGGCAGAGAGAGAGGGAGACCCAGAATCGGAAACAGGCTCCAGGCTCTGAGCCATCAGCCCAGAGCCTGATGCGGGGCTCGAACTCACGGACCGCGAGATGGTGACCTGAGCTGAAGTCGGACGCTTAACCGACTGCGCCAGCCAGGCGCCCCTGGCAATTTCTTTATAAACCATAGCAGTTGGTATGACTTTGCCACAATGGAAACATACACAGCTTTTATCACTCACTTAAGATGTGTTGACTGAAAATAAAGGTGCCTTTGACTACCCATGCCTTAAGCCACAAGGATATCTATTACAACTTACGTACCAAGACCCCTGGGACAGGTGGCTTCCGGGTCTGCTCAGGGACTCTGCAATATCAGACCACCAAGATGTCATTTGTGCGTTTCTCTTAGCCTGCCCCTTTTAATTACTAACGCAGACATCACGCAACTAACTACACTCACACAGAAATCAGGGGTCAGGTGATGTATTGGTAGTAAAAGAGGTTTTTCTTCACAGGCTGGCTCTCTCTTTTTTCAGGAATCAGAATCTTCCATAAGAGCTGGCTTCTCTTATAATGCATTATTGGCCCAAGTAGCAGGCATGCCCTCCCTGTACCAATCCCGGTGAGAATAAAGGACATTCACAAGACTGGCTCAGGCCAGGGGCACCTGGGTGGCTCAGTTGGTTAGGCAACTGACTCTGGATTTCAGATCTCATGGTAGTGAGATCGAGCCCCATGTCGGGCTCTTTGGTGACAGTGTGGAGCCTGCTTGGGATTCTCTATCACCCTCTTTCTCTCTGCCCCTCTCCTGCTCATGCTCACACTCTCTCCCTCTCCCCCTCCCAAACCAGCTTTTTCTCAAAATAAATAAATAAACATTTACAAACAAAAAGGACTGGCTCAGACTAATCATAACGTGACCCCGGTGACTGGAGGAAAGACTTGAGCATGTTGCTACCAAATAAAGTAGAAATTGTGTTAGCACTCACTGTTGGGTAGGCCAGTGATTTGGGCTCTCACAGTGCATCAGAAAAATCTAATTAGAGCACAGATCTAGAGGCCCAGCCTCTCGAGTTTCTGCTTCAGTAGGTCCAATGCGAAACCCGAGAACTTAAATTTCTAGTGAGTTCCTAGATGGTACTGCTGTTGCTGCTCTGGGAGGCAAAGATCAGCCTCTACCATGCACTCCATAGGTTCCAGGTGAAGTGAAGGGTTATCAAGTTATTTACACACATAGGGAAGGACTGGTCCTGATTTCATATACAGATATAGACAAGGTTTAGCACTGGCCTCACCTATAGGTATATGCAAGGGTTAATATTAGCCTCTCAGTCAAAGTGGAAACAGAAACTAGATCAATTCCAAGTTTATAGGTTTTAAATCAGTTTTGCGGGGCACCCGGGTGGTTCAGTCAGTTAAGCGTCTGGCTTCAGCTCAGCTCATGATCTCATAGTTTTCGGGTTCAAGCCCTGCATCAGTTTCTCTGCTGTCAGCGCAGAGCCTGCTTTAGATCCTCGGTCCTCCTCTCTCTCTGCAACCCCCGACCCCACTCTCTCATACTCTATCTCTCTCAAAACTAAACATTTAAAAAATACATAAATAAAAAATAAAATAAAATTGATGTTGCAATATGCTTCAATATATATGCGTCAAATATGTAGTGGACCAAACTATAAAATAACACACCCTTTCTTTGTGCAAAACAGATCAACTCTTTAACTCAAAATATTAGCCAGTCCAGATCATTCAAAATAATAGGAGTTCTTTTAAGAAATTTAAATGCAACATAATGCTGGATTTTTCTCCAAATACCTGAATATACAAAATGGTAAAGATAATAATGTTTTATGTTTTCTAAGATGTTTTATGTTTTCTAAACGTACATCATAGGAATTAGAATCTTGGCACGGGTTCATCTCAAACCAAATAGAAGGCTGGAAAATCAACCTGATGAATACATGTTTATTGCTAGAGTTTAAGAAAATTGAGGCTATAGAATGTATGCAAAAAAAAATGATTTGGATACATTATGTAGAATAAGCTTTGTATTACAATAGGTAGATATGAAGGTAGCAGGTAATATTATTAAATAATATCTATTAGGACCATATGCTATTAATATGAACTTGTTGATTTTCTATTATGTATCTAGTGTGGCGGTAATGTCCTGCTATGTGTGTGGGCAATGCATAGAGGCAAAAAATTTTACCCATATGAAGTATCTAAGCGATAAAGGCACCAGGAAAGAGATATTTATTTATTTTTTCAAGTTTATTTATTTTGAGAGACAGCAAGAGACAGAGAGAGTATGAGTGGGGAGGGGCAGAAAGAGAGAGGGAGATGGAGAGTCCCAAACAGACCCCACAGCTCTCCTGATGCAGGGCTGGAACTCACGAAGCATGAGATCATGACCCAATCCGAAATCAAGAGTCAGCCACTTAATCGACTGAGGCACCCAGGCTCCCAGAAAGAAATACAGTCATAAGCTCAAGTAGTATGATAAAGAGTATGCATGTACCTTGAAGTATATGAGAAGGGCTCCACGGAGGACAATTTCTGCCTCAGGTAGGAGAGGTTACTTAGAATTAAGGGAAAGGGAAGGATTTTAAGTTAGAGGGGTAAGAATACGCAAAAAAATATTTAAAAAGTTAGAGAATAAGGAGGAAGTCTGGGTGATTCTAGGGTGAGAATTATAAACAATTAAGAGCATACTGGCTTCTAAAGTCATTGCTTTATCCCAGTGAACTACAAATACGAGTAAACAAGCCTATGGTGAAAACCTCTTCAACTAAACGTTTTCCCAGGGCAGATTTCTGAGGTTAGGATTTCAGGATTAAAGAGCTATTGAGTTCAGTAATAATAAGTTCTATATAAAATAGAGAAATGCTTTGCTGTGCCATAAGGGATTATCTTACAAATACACGTCACATTTTATATCTGTGAGGAGCCAGAAAGGCCCATCTGTGCCCCAGATATTATTTAACCATCTAGAAAGAACCCAGGTTCTGCCTGAGCCCTATATTTGGATAAACACTTATGACCCTGTATAATTAATTGCTGTTTTGTCATAGATACTTTAATCTTCTTTATAAACCCTATATTTTTGGAGATTTTTACTAGTACTTCCTACACATTGCCCGCGTTCTTTACGTAAGAAATCTGGACTCATATCATAAAATTGTTTTAAATTTTATTTCAGAGATAAGGAAGGGAAGAAAGACTTTCTCTTCTTTACTTCATGCACCTCTGCATTATTTGAAAACTTTAATAAGCATTTGTTATTTTTGATAAATATCTAAACGAATAACTTTTTACTGTGGTAAAATATGAATAACGTAAAATTTATCACGTAACTGCTTTCCATGTACAATCCATTGGCATTAAGTACATTCATTTTGCTGTGCATTCATCATGATTTTCACATCCAGAACTTTGGCATCATCCCAAACTGAAAATCTATACCCATTAAGCACGGACTCCCTCCCCTCTCCGCTCAGCAACTAGAAACCATTATCCTACTTTCCGTCTGTATGAATTGGATCACTCTTGGCGCCATATCTAAGTGACCTACAATATTTGTCTTTTTCTGTCTGGCTTATTTCACTCATTATGGTATTTTCATGATTCATCCATGTGGTGGCATGTAGCAGAATTCCATTCTTTTTTAAGGCTGAATATTCCATTATATGTCTACACTACATTTTGTTTATCCATTCGTCCATCAGTGGACACTTGGGTTGCTTCCACTTTTTGACTACTGTGAATAATGCTGCTACGAACATGGGTGCACAAATATATGTTTATGTTCTTGCTTCCAATTCTTTTGAGTGTAAATTCCAGAAGTGGAATTTCTGTGCTTAAGTTTCTGAAGGACCACCATATTGTTTTCCATAGCACTCACACCATTTTACGTACCCACCCGCAGCGGACAGAGTTCCAGTTTTTCCACATCCTCGCAAATACTTGTTATTTTCTGTGTTTTGTTTGGTTTTGTTTTGTCGTTTCTTTAATAGCAGCCATTCTAATGGATGTGGAGTACTATCTCATTGTGGTTTTGATTTGTATTTCCTTCCCAATTAGTGATGTTGAGCATCTTTGCATGTGCTCACAGGGCCATTTTTTTTTTTATCTTCTTTGGAGACACGTCTATTCAAATTCTTCACAGATTTTAAAATTGGATTGCTAGTTATTTTTGGGGTTTTCATTCCTTTGCTTGTGGATATCCAGTTCTCCCAGCACTGTTTGTTGAAAGGCTGCTATTCCTCCACTGACAGTCTTGTCAAAAATCATCTGGCCATGCCTGCAATGCTTTATTTCTGTGCTCTCGATCTTATTCCATTGGCCTAAAGGTATGTCTTTATGCCATTACCACACTGTTTTGATAATGGTAGCTTTGTAGTAAATTCTGCAAACAAGAAGTTTGAGTTCTCCTAGTTCGCCCTTTTTCAAGATAGTTTTGGAAAGTACTTATTCCTGTCATTTTGCTATTTTTTTTTCTATATGTCTTAGAGCTTTATTGTCCCTCCTTTCCTGCTTTACTTTCTACTTAGTGTGTATTTGATTTTTCATCGTGAAATTTTTAACTTCCCTTCATATTTTCTTTCTATGTATATTCTCTAGCCATTATCTTTGGGGTCACAACAGGGATTACCCTCAAAAGCCTAAAATTAAAACACCTCTATTTGAATTCACACCAGTTTGATTTCAATCACACGCAAAAACTCTGCTCCTTCACAGCTCTGTGAGCTACTCCCTTTGAGTAACTGATCTCATAAATTCTACCTTTATACTTTGTGTGTCCAAAACACGTAACAATTTTTGATGCATTAGTCTCTTAAATCATGTCGAAGTTTCACAAACCAAAATTACAATAACACTAGGAACGTACTAGTTAACTCTAATATTTATGCTGAAGCTAAATCTGAGCATGATTTATAAATTTTAATATTCAGAAAGCTTTGGTATAAATATTTATAACAACTAAATATGAAATGACAGCTGGGATTTATAGTTATTTATAGATTAATTGTTTCACTTAATATTATACAGGTAATAGAAATAAAATCAAATTTTATTTAGAGTATTTCCGGGGTGCCCGGGTGGCTCAGTCGATTAAGTGCCTGACTTCAGCTCAGGTCATGATCTCATGGTTGGTGGATTCGAGCCCACATCGGGCTCTATACTGTCATAACAGCTCAGAGCCTGGAGCCTGAAGCCTGCTCAGATTTTGTGTCTCCCTCTCTCTGCCCCTCCTGGTTCATGCTCTCTCTCTCTCTCTCTCTCTCTCTCACTTTCAAAAAATAAATAAACATTAAAAAAAATTAGACTATTTCCACAGAACATATTTTTATATAAATCATGGTTGGGCAAATCACTCTATTACAGTAAATTGATATATTTTAGTTTTAAATCTCTTCTCACAGGATAATTGATTTTTGTGTTTAAATTTCAATAGCAATATTTAAGATCTGCAAAACGTTCTCAATTCTGTGATGAATGTCTTCAATATGTTTTGAAGTCTTAGGAACAAATAATAGAAAAATATATTAAATAAAAGTCACTAGGAAAGTATATACACTGAAATACATATCGTATTGGAGCTCAACCACAGAAGGACAGTTCTGCTTCCGGTGAATATTTTTCTACCTAAAACAAGCACTTTTCTTTTTTTTTTCTTTCTTTTTTTTTTTTTTATGAAGCTTCAGTTTTAATTTACTTGCACCTATTAAAAAGCTAAAATGCTTTGTTTCACAATCTTTCCACTGTATTTTAAAACAGGACAATATCTACAAGTTAAAGTATTTTTATGAGACTTCTGGTTGAAATGTGTTTATGTAGACCGTTTTTATTTCAGCAAACTTCAGGGTTTACAGTCAGGTAGAGAACTGGATCCTCATTCTCAATTCAAGCATTCCTTGCATGAGTGTAATTGGAAGCAAACTAGAAAGTACAATCCAAATCTAGGATGAAAAAATATATGTATATATTGTTTCCTGAAAGGAAGTGCAAACAGAAATGATTCCATCACCGAATCAAAATACAAAAGTCAAAAAGCAGCTACCAAAGTGAAATAGTTGTCATGGATAGGATTCAGATCCCATTAATATTGTTAATTTAAAAAACTCGTATATTCCCAAAAGCATAGAGCAAAGCATTGATGGCACATAAAAGAGATTATTACCCAGACCCACCCTTAAGGATAGTCGTGGTAATGCCGCCCCAGCCACAACTGGTTTCCTTTCTAGGGCTGAGGATAATACATGAAGGGAGAAATGCATAAACAGGTTAAGGTTGTGGGCCCAAATTCTAATATGGAACAAGGAGGCTTCCACACACACCAAGCAATTGTCTGAACACTGGCTGGATACCCAACCATTCAACTTAATTCTGACACTATCTGAAGATGGCGTCGGATCCCTAAATTAAGGCCCCATCCTACAAGCCCGCCCCCCACTTCAGAACTCAGTCACAAATCCAGGTTATCAGCTGTGCTTTTGGTTTTTTAGGGAAGCATTTTTACATAGACATGATTGATTAAATTCAATCTCTACTCCCTCTCCCCTCCCTGGAAGTCAGGGGACTGAAAAGTTTCAACCCTGTAATCAAAAGGTTGGTTCTCCTGGTAACCAAAGGCCTGTTACAAAGACACCTCATTAACATAACAACAGGCACTTTTTTTTTTTTTTTTTTTTTGCTCTCATCATTTAGGAAATTACAATGGTTTTAAGAGCTCTTGCCAGAAATGGGATGAAGATCAGATATGTATTTCTTATCATAACTGACAATATCACAGGGACGCCTCAGTCAGCTAAGCGTCCAACTCTTGATTTCGGCTCAGGCCATAATCTGGAGGTTCCTGAGATGAGACCCAAGTCTGGCTCTGCCCTTCAGACTCTCTCTCTTTCCCTCTCTCTCTATCCCGCCCCTGCTTGCACACACTCTGTCTTTCCCAAAATAAATAAACAAACTTGAAAAAAAAAACCCACAAAGACGAGCACACACAAAGAGCTCATCAATAATAGAGTTATTTAAAAATGGAATCTAGTGAAACAAAAAAAAAATAGATTTTGAATTAAAAAATTCAACAGATGGCCTAAATATCAGTTTATAAATCGTCGAAACATTTAGTGAACTGGAAGGTATAGAACCAGAAGGTATATCAGAAATTACACAGAAAGAAAGACAAAAACCATACAATGTCTCTTCTGTGGGATCTGATCCCCCCTCCCCCCAAAAAAACAAGCTCATAGAACAGATTGATGGCTGCTAGAAGCAGGGAGTAGAGGTGTGAGAAATGGGTGAAGGGGGTCAGAAGGTAAGAAGGAAAAAAACCTCTTAGTAGATGGACTAGATGGGAACTTCCCCAATAGGAACACACAGCAAACATGATACTCGGTGGTATAAAATGGTCGTCCCACAAAGATAGAGAAAAGATGACATTATCTCCTACCTCCAGTACTATTCCGAAGACCTACTGAAAGTCTTACTAAATAAATAAATTTGGTGCAAGAAAAGCAATACAAAGATTAAAAGAAAGATTCAACCGAAATTGAATTGAACTTCCAATTCAAATACAATTATTTGTTAACAATACCATCATCCAGATAGAAAACGCAAGAAAGTCAAATGAGAAATTGTCAGAAAGTATTGGATTCATAAGAAAGATTGAAAGAAAAAACAAAACGAAACAAAACAAAAAACAACCCAGGATCCCATTCATTACTGCCACACACAAAAATTCTAAACTACTTAGGCCTACGTTTCAAGAGATAAGATATAAGATGAAAAGAAAATTATAGTAGATGATTGAAGAACATAAAAGGGGCTCCTGGGTGGCTCAGCCGGTTACGTGTCCTACTTCTGCTCAGGTCATGATCTTATGGTTCATGACTTTGAGCTCTGCATCAGGCTCTGGGCTGACAAGTCAGAGCCTGGAGCCTGCTTTGGATTCTGTGTCTCCCTCTCTCTCTGCCCCTCCCCTGCTCATTCTCTCTCTCTCTCTCTCTCAAAATGAAATAAACATTAGAAAAAAAAAAGAACATAAAAGAAGACCAAAAGAAATGGAAAGACATTCTAGCTGCTGGATGAATTTTGTTATTGTATAAATTTTCCCTTAAATTAATCCATAAATTCAATTCAATCTTAATCAAGATTTTAATTGGGATGCCTTGGTGGCTCATTAGGTTTGGTGTCTGACTCTTGATTTCAGCTCAGGTCAAGATCTCATGCTTTGTGAGTTCGAGTCCCACATCGGGCTCTGTGCTGACACTGCAGAGCCTGCTTGAGATTCTGTCTCCTCTCTCTGTCCCTCCCCTGCTCACACTCTCTCTCTCTCTTTCTCTTAAAATTAATAAATGAAATTACTTAAAAAAATTAATTGAATTTTTTAATAGAACTTGTTAAGTTTATTTTAAAGTTAATATGGATTGTTTCTAAAAAGTCAGATAAGAAACTGGTATCATTAGTTGCCTCTCAAGGGAGAACTGAATCACAGAATATATGGAAAGAAGACTTATTTACTCACTCTTTATCCTCTTGTGTTTTTGTATATAATATCATGTATATTTATTCCCCAGACAATAAGCATAATAAAAATAAAATATAGGCTTCATGTGAGGTCAACCTATTCTTTAAAAAAAAAAAAAAGAAAAAAGATGCTTTTGAAAAAATGCAATGATGGCAAATAGGAAAATATATAATAAATAAATCCATAATGTTAGACTTGGTATTGAGACAGAATTAGTTGAACACATCGATGGAGCAGAATATATGGCAATTCTCTTTATGTTAAAGGTGGCATTTTAAATCAATGGATAGGGGCACCTAGGTGGCTCAGTCGGTTGGGCGGCCGACTTTGGCTCAGGTCAAGATCTCGCGGTCCGTGAGTTCGAGCCCCACGGTGGGCTCTGTGCTGACAGCTCAGAGCCTGGAGCCTGTTTCAGATTCTGTGTCTCCCTCTCTCTGACCCTCCCCCGTTCATGCTCTGTCTCTCTCTGTCTCAAAAATAAATAAACGTTAAAAAAATTAAAAAAAAACAAACAAATCAATGGATAAAATAATGGGCTATTAAATAAATATTGAGCCTCTTAGTTCCCTCTCTGTAAAATGAAGATAGTGACTTCATAGGATTCTTGGGAGGATTAGTTGAAATAATGTTAAAAAAATAAAAAAAGAAAAGAAAAGAAAAGAAAAGAAAAAAAAGAAGAGAAATAAGAGACAGAATGCATCAAAGAGTCAGAAAAGTGACAAATGTGAACAAATCTCAATAGATATGAAGGATAGAATGAGAATGGGGTACGTATATCTAACAGCAATTTCATCAGGAGAGAGAAGCAACATTTGAAAAGATAAAAAATGAAAATATTCTAAACCGATGAAAAACATTAATATATATGTGAATACTATACACTCATGATGATAAATTAAATCCCGAAACTAATAGGGTAAACATTGGAAAGAACAACTGGAAACTAATTAAACATCTATCTTTTTTTTTTTTTAAGTTTACTAGCTATTTTGACAGAAAGGGAGAGAGAGAGAGAGAGAGAGAACACCAGCACACATGCGAGCCACGGAAGGGCAGAGAAAGAGGAGAGAGAGAGCCTCCCAAGCAGGCTCTGTGCTGATAGCACGGGGCTTGATCTCACAAACAATGAGATCATGACCTGAGCCCAAAATAAGAGTCTGATGCTTAACCGATTGAGCCACCCAGGCACCCCTAGAAACTAATTAACTTTAATTTGCCGATGATATAATTATCTACATAACCCGCTAAAATCTACAAGTTATGAAGATAATAAAGACAATTTAGAAAGGTGGTTAGATATGGAATAGACATAAAAAATTAATTGTATTTCTAATACCAGCAAAACCCAGAAATTTAAAAAAAATCCAATTTATAATAAAAATAAACACCAAAATGAATAAAAGAATTCATCAAATAAATGATAGGCATCACTTATATAAAGAAAGTCATATAATTTTATTCAAATATATTTAAGTGGGCACCTGAGTGGCTCAGTCAGTTTGGCGACAGACTCTTGATTTCAGCTCAGGCCATGATACCATGGTTTGTGAGTTCGAGCCCCACATTGGACTCAGAGCTGGGATCCTCTCTGTCTCTTCCTCTCTCCTCTCTCTCTGCCCCTTCCCATTTTGCACACACTCTCTCTCTCAAAATAAATAAACTTTAATATGTATGTGTTTATTTATTTATTTATTTATTTATTTATTTAAGAGATCTAAACAAAGAGCTCTTTTATTAGATAGGTAGAATGATTTTTCGATTTTCCCCAATTTGTTCTAAATGTCCAGGATAACTTCGATAAAAATCCCAGTAGCATTTTATGTGAAACTTGACAAAAATATTTGAAAATGTATTTGACAAAGCAAAGGGCGAAATATACTCAAAACAATCCTCAATAATAAAAATAAGAAAATGGGGCTTTCTCTATCAGACATAAACACCTATACAGCCATATTAGTTAATACAGCTAATTTTAGGGGCACCTGGGTGGCTCAGGTCATGATCTCACAGTTCATGGGTTTGGGCCCTGCTTTGGGCTCTGTGCTGACAGCTCAGAGCCTGTTCCAGATTCTGTGTCTCCCTCTCTCTCTGCCCTTCCCCTGCTCGTGCCCTCTCTCTCTCTCAAAAATAAATAAACATTAAAAACATTTTTTTAAATATAGTTAATTTTAGTGCAACATTTCACAAATGAATCACAGAATTCAGAAAATAAGAATTATTATATGTGTAAAAAATAACATTAAAAAACACTAAGAAATGGAGCAACTATTCGATACATGAACGTTAGATATTAGGGTGCACAGCAGAAAAAATTATCGAAGACATGAAAAAAGTTTTATATAGAAGAATAAATGCGTATGGCTGACATATGAAAAGATGTTCAATTTTGTTGTACATCTTGGATCTTAGTGATCTAGGAAATGCACGTTAAGATCACAGTGAGTTGCTATTTCACATTCATTAGACTGACAAGTACTTAGGAACTTGACAAACATCAGCTGTTGTAATGGACATGGAGGGAAAAGAACACGTGCTCTTGTGGAAGTTGTAACTGGTCCAACCACTTTGGCAAACAACTCACATTCTACTTTGTAGGAGATAGAAAGACAGATACATCCATGGCTCAGCAAATTCTTATCCTAAAGAAACTCCTGCATGCTGTATACCATGAGAAGGGTACATGAAATATTCCAAATGCCTCGGGGAGACAAAAGTCCATCCGCTGGAAAGAGAGACAAGTCAAATCAGTGTTTTTGTACAATCACCATGGAGTATTATACAGCAATGAAAACAAATGGGTCTCATTTACAACTGACTGAGAGGAATTTTAGAAATATCACATCGAATTAAAAACACAAGATCTGGGAGACTACATACGAGTCTCACCGAAAACAAAAACAAAACCAAAAACACCTAATCACTGTATTGGTAAGCATAATTACATACGTGCTGAGATTATTTTTTAAAATGAGGCATTGATGAACATAAAATGAAAAGTATTAGTACCCCTAAGAAAGAGCCAGGGAATGAGGGGAGGAGGCCACACACAGATAAAAGTTGTTCTTCAAAGATATTTTCCTAAATGTTTATCAATCTATTTTGAGAGAGAGAGAGAGAGAGAGAGAGAATCCCAAGCAGCTCAACGCAGGGCTTGATCTCACAAAATATGAGATCATGGCCTGAGCTGAAATCAAGCATCAGACGCTCAACCGAGTGAGTCACCCAGGTGCCCCTCAAGGGTATTGATTATATAATTTTGCCTTTCATGGGAAAAAAAAAAACCCTCTCTTGTAAGGAACCTATATATTGAGTTTCCATTCCTAAACACAGAAAATAGAGCTAGTGTTTGGTTCTCATTAGGTCCCCTGGGAAGCGCAGTCAAACGTTATAAAAACAAGAAATCATCCTGTAAAGTGGATATACCTGATAATATAAAAATACCAATACGTTGGGGGGGGGGGGGGAGGAGAAAGACTTGCCTTCCCAGAAAACCTACTGACAATGATAACATTTTCCTGGCGTTTCAGTTGGCCTTCTAATTGGAGGCCTCATGGTTTTAAGTGGCAGTTTGTCTAGTCAAAGTTTTCTGGCTCAAGGCTGGCATTAGGAAGGATTACTGGAGGTTATGTACATGGTGATGAAAGACAAATAGTAATTAAAAAAAGAAACCAAAACAACAACAACAAAACACATGTGGTGACTCACTGGGTTGGCCAGAAACATCTGTCACTGAAATAATACAATGTGGTGACAGGGAGTTCTTCCAAAGATAAAGTTAAAATTTTCTATGGTCTTTTTTTTTAAGTTTATTTATTTATTTTGACAGGGGGTGGGTGTGCAGAGAGAGAGAGGGAGAGAGAGAGAATCCCAGCCTGAAACAGGTAGAGCTTGATCTCAGGAACCATGAGATCATGACATGAGCTGAAATCAAGAGTCAGGTGCTTAACCCACTGAGCTACCCAGGTGTCCCCAAAACTTTCTATGGTCTCAAACAGGAATGAGTTTAGAATGTAGTTGAAATGTCAGCCTTTTTATGAGCCAATTCATGGAACCTATTAATCATTTCTGATTCAAGATCAGTATTAAAATTTTGGACTGTAGGGGCCCCTGGGTGGCTCAGTCAGTTCAGCGTCCGACTTCGGCTCAGGTCATGATCTCACAGTTCTTGAGTTTGAGCCCCGCATTGGGCTCACTGCTGTCAGCCTGTCAGTGCAGGGCCCGCTTCAGATCCTCTGTCCTCCTCTCTCTGCCCCTCCCCCACTTGCACTCTCCCAAAAATAAGTCATATTTGAAAAAATCATCTTGGACTCAGGGAGAGAAAGGGAACAAGGGTCTAAATATTTATGTGTTGAAGACTGGTTGATCCACCTTCTTTGCATTTCTCTATAACTGGGCCAATGCTTTTTCTCCTGCTATTGCTCAGAAAATCGTAGGGAACTGTTCCTTATCTACTAGGTCTGGGATCATGGTTCTCCTTCTTCCAAACAAACATTTATTTTAAATCACTTGGTGAACATCTAGGCAGACATTGTATTAGGCAAATAAAACAATAGAAAGTATTATTAGTCTCAAAAAAAGGCATGAAATTTTGAACAGTCAGAAGTAAACTTAATACAGAGCAATAGTTTCTTTTTAATATAAATTCCTAAAATTAAGATTAAATTATTGAAAGCTGGTGGAGTAGTATATATATGTATATATACACACACACATAGATATGCATGAATATACATATATATGTATATATCTACAATCTTATATATATATTTAAATCATGTATATAGATATTTAAAACTGTTTATATAATTTAAATCTTCAGTTGATTATTAATGTATTGGCTTGTTGAGTTTCAGTGTGCTCAGTGCTATATTAAAAGGTCATCCAGAATTTGCGTTGGAAATTCCTGTAGAAAACACACAAATTTCCTTCCAGTTTCTTTAAAAGTTAGCAGATTACGGACATTTATAAACTTCACAAGACAAAATACACCACCATGAAAATAGGTACCACCGTTGAGAAGTTATTTATGCTGGGCTCTCTACATCTGGTGGGATTTTTATCTATAAAACAACTCTTAGCAGTCATCGTCATTAATCCCACTTTACGCATAAGGCAACCCAAGCTCAGAAAGATAAACAGAGTTTACGATTATAAAAATGAGTTTCAAACCAAGGCTGGCCTTATTTCAATGCCCATGTTATTGGCTTCAAAATTTAGAACACTTGTCAGCTTTACACATGCTCCCTAAAGGACTTATTTCTGATTTTGCTTTTTCTCTGTTCATTTCATTTATTTGTTCCATAAATACTTAGTGAGCACTTTCTCTCTTTAGGTCACCATGTCAGGGATTGAGGATAGAGAATCGAAGATGATAGAGTCTTTAGAATTAGAGAGTATTTCTAACCAGCTCTGGGAAAATCTCTACAGGAGGGAGACACCTCTAAAGGCAATTGCCCAAAGATGACTGACTGTGGCTGCCCAACAGATGTCAGAGGAGTGGCAGTAGGTATTCTCTAGGCAGTGCAATCAGCTGTGAATAATGGTTGCGGTTATCGATAAACAAGAGCCAACTGGTAAGGTAAGGGCGGAGGGATAGAGAAGTTAAAATGGTTGGGTTTGGAATCAGAGCTCTGCCATTCATGAGCTGTGTAGACCTGGGTCATTTGACGAACCTGCCCACATTTGTTTTCTCAATGGTAAAACAGGAAAATAATTATACCCAACTTCTTG
This sequence comes from Felis catus, assembly GCF_018350175.1. Classification (NCBI taxonomy): domain Eukaryota; kingdom Metazoa; phylum Chordata; class Mammalia; order Carnivora; family Felidae; genus Felis; species Felis catus. Next base: position 210,873,040 of record NC_058375.1, on the reverse strand, counting down.
TAAAAATTGGAAGAAAACATAAAGTACCAGACATACGGAAGATATTCAAACACAACCATTACTGCTGTCGTTTTCATTGTCCCTAAGCTTCCCCTTCACATGTACCAAACTTGCTCTAATATAGAAGAGCATCATCATCTACTCAGTTAAAGAGAAAAAACTATAACATCAGAAATAACAGTTACCGATTCAGAACTTTCATTCTGCAATTTAAACTATAAATAAATGTTTCTTGAAACTTATTTTTTTTCTTTTACATGCTGAAATTACACAATAAGTACATTCAAAGTTGGTCATTATTCTTTAAAAAAATGTAAGAGCTCAAGATGTGGATTTTGTTCTTTCATTCTGCTGTCATCAGTCAGGTCCCACACATGGCTCACCTTCCTCTCGCCAGAAATCCTCACAGTTGGTTTCTCATTGGAATCGCCCACAGAACTTTAAAACCTATGGGTGTCTGGTTCCCAAAGATTCTAATTAAATTGTTTGAGATGAAGCTTCGACACCAGGATTTTTAACGCTTTCCCAAGCAATTCTATATTCAGTCAGGGCTAAGGACCACGGTCTTGCCCATCCCTTAATAGCTTCATGATACACCTACCATTGGTTGATTGAAATTCCATGGGTGGGTTACAGTAGGAGAGAAAATTAATGAACTGTATAATATGGCTGAGGAAATTACCAGAACGCAGCACAGAAAGAGAGAAGAAAAAAATGAATGCAAGATTAATAAACATGGAGGATAAAATGGCGGGTTCCACATGCTCTTTGTTTCAGAGTAAGAAGGAAAAGATAATACATAGGCATCTATATGGCTAAGAAGTGTTCATTCTTGGAAGAAGAATAAACCCTCAGTTTGAAAAAGCACATCAAGTTGGAAAGGAAAAGATACTCAAGAGGACGGGATTTTGGCACTGGATACATTTATATCCAAGAAGGGTCAAGATCTAGATAATAATTGGCATATCTTTGTAATTTAGTTATAAATGGGTGAAATACCCTTAAATGCAGTAATAAAAATGATAACATCCATGACAGACAGTACATTAGCTATGTATATTTCCATATCTAGTGAAAACCCTAAAGTAAAGTCATTATAATTCCATTTCCAATTGAGAACACTGAGAGTAAGAAGTATCAAATGTAGGTTGTAGAAGTTAAAGATGGCCGAAGCCCCATTTTACCCTAGAAATATCTGGCTCTTGCAGCAAATGAACCAAAGAATTAACTTTACTCTGAGTCAGGGAGTAGATAATGTCCTTTGGGGACCACTTGTCACATGAAACAAAGAGAAATTGGATTTTCTCATTAAATCACCCATGCAACTCTTTGGAAAGCAGGCAGAAAAGCAAAATGCTTCTCTTCTTGTCGCATATGCTAATCTCACGTATGATTGCTTCAAAGCTCTTTTACGGCAGCGCACACATGAGGCAAATAATTTCAGGATAGAGTAAAATTAAGATTGCGTATTTTACTCTGCTGACTTCCTAGAAAGTTACATACCACTCAGGAAACACATGAGGGTTTTATTATGATTTTTTTTTTTGGCAATTCTTACAAGGGAGGTGCGATGTAATAAGAGGTTCTCATTTTAATACATCAAAAAGAGTTGAAAGCAAAGTGTGAATAAATATTCCCAACAAAAAAAAAATAGAAAAAATAATTCAACACATTCCTGGGAGACTGGCCGTTAGGTTGTAGGAGTGGATGTGAGGATGGTTTTATTTAGTTTTGAGAATCCATTGCATCTAGATTCTTTGCATTTTTGTAGTCCTGGAAACTGGATGCATGCGGAAATGTTTTTGTATGTGTTAAGGTAGGTACATGTGTTGGCACTTCCTGTCAGTAGCAATTGCTAATAATGTACGCATCCAGATTGGACAACCAGATCAACCACAAACAACGGTAAGTATGAAAACTTTGCCTATAATAGCCTAGCTATCTGTGAGATTTCTGCCATAACAAAACTCTTTCTCCCTCGTTTCCTTGGGTATGGGTATGGAAGCAACCTGGTGTTTTTCCCTTCTGTTCATCATCTGTATTCTGCGTTACACATATTGGGCTGGGGGGGGGTACCATTCACAGTTGATTTGTGCCCCAGGGGAATAGGATATCATGCCTAACCAAGCCCAGGCCACATGCCTACACCCCCAGAGGAGCCTTGAAGCTCCGAGGGACAGTTCTTCCAGAATAACTAAGGTAGAAAATGAGTGGCTGCCCTTCCGAGAGTGTATGTTTTATCAACAGTGGGAGAATGAAAATGTGTACTAGATAATGAAAATCACAGCTACCTGTCTTTCTTCCGATCACCCTCAAGACAGAATCTAAGACAAGGAAGTGGGTGTGGTTATACCAGGAAACACAGATGAGGAAATGTAGAAAGTAGGAGAGGAAGGGAGAGAAGCCGGTAAAGGATAAATTCATGACCAGATCCCTGCTACAGGGTCTAGGGCTTCATCCCGCTTAGAACCCTCCAGAAACCAAGTGGACTATATCTGAGAATTGGCCACCAGAAGCTCAGAAAGTGTGTGTGCGTGGGAGGCGGGGGGTGTTTATTCTCTGATGATCATTCCCCTTTGGATGAAGATGTGCCAGCGGGGCACGAACTCCTCTGACCTCCAGTGGACCGAGGAGGCTCTCAGGCAGAGAATACCAGACACGCCCACAGGGAACAGCTCTTGCAAACCAGGAACGGAGCAGCGGGCAGCCAAGGGGGATGGGACGAGGTATCAGCAATGCAGACAGCATTATTACAAACCACGACAATATAGGAAGAAACAACCAGAGCAGGCTGTGCAAACTTTTTAAGTTTTCTAATAAGATATAGGAAAACAAAATAAGAACTTTTTAATATTTTTCACCACCAAGCCTCACTTATTCCATTCACTAATGGAAAAAGCAGTTTCTTCTCTGTCCATTGTTTAAGAAAACAAGAAACTCTCTAACAGTTACTCTATGGACTTTCATAGACTTCTATAGACTTTTAACAGTTAATCTGTTAAATTAACAGTTAATCTCTAGAGATTAACTCTTACGGTTAATCTCTAGACCAACACTGTGCCATCACTCAGTCACCTGTGGTAAGCACCGTCTACTGAGGGAAGACAAGAGAATCACCCGGGAACAGTTTGGCAATGTGCCCGGCTATTTCCTCCACGGACCGGGCATTTCAAGTTTTTGCCATTCACATGTGCCCAGTTAAGTGGATTTATACATAATATTATTAACTAAATTGACACTCAAAAAATCAAAAGTGACTTACACGGTTTGCTTTTTGAGAAATGAAGCAGATCTAGGATAACAGGAGAGCAAGGAAATGCAGAAGTGAGAATTCTCTGGGGTCAGAGAACATATGGTATAATACATATATACAGATCATTTTAATCCCATGTAATTTATTTAAATTTACATAAAGTCTGGTCAATTTGGAAATATTTTGGGTGTGATTGAAGAAAAAGTATTTCACCTTTGCTCATGGCAGTATTTTGTTTATATATATTAAATTAAGTGAAATTTTCAAACCAGTTCAAACTGTTAAAATCAGTTTCAACTTCCTAATTTTTTTTAGTTTTTTTTTAACGTTTATTTTTCTTTGAGAGACAAAGAGATTCAGAGTGCGAGTGGGGGAGAAGCAGAGAGAGAGGGAGACACTGAATCCGAAGCAGGCTCCAGGCTCTGAGCTGTCAGCACAGAGCCTGACCTGGGGCTTGAACTCACGAAACATGAGATCATGACCTGAGCTGAAGTTGGACACTTAACCGACTGAACCACCCAGGAGCCCCTTAAGTTCCTAATTTTTTGATCCTTAATTCTGTTGCCACTGAAAGAAAGCTTTATAAAATCTCCCATCAGGGGGGCACCTGGATGGCTCAGTCAGTTAAATATTTGACTCTGAATTTCAGCTCAGGTCATGGTCTCATGGTTCATGAGTTCAAGCCCTGCGTCGGGTTCTGTGTTGGGATGTTCTCTCTCTCCCTCCCTCTCTGCCCCTCCCCTGCTAGTTCTCTCTCTGTGTCTGAAAATAAATAAACATTAAAAAATTTTTTAAATGAAAGAATAATAAAATTTCCCATTAAGTTTATAGAAGAAATTGTGCCTGTGTGTGTGTGTGTGTGTGTGTGTGTGTGTATTCAGGTTTTTAGCACATGGTGTAAAATATAATCTGATCCCTGCCACTTTTGAAATGAAAATTAATTAACCTATTTGACTTTAAACATGTTCAATATGTTTTGAAATACAATTATATATATTTTTCATTTAATTTGATTTCAAAATTATCTCATAATCCAGTCTAGTAGCTGGATATAGTGTATTCTAATAAAAAAGAATGCTTCACCTTGGAAAACATATCTCATATACATAGATGTTCTGAATATATTTTTGTGTGTAATATAATTGTTGATTCATCAAACCTCAGTAGTAGGTTTAAAACAATCACCTTCAACAAAATGAAAAAAAAAATATTGAAGCACTTACCTTAACCAATTTTTTGTGTATGTTATACTTACAGTTTGAAAAGCACATATAAATATAGGTTCTAGAAAGGAATGCAAAACAGAAATGAGAGGGAGCAAGCAATAAGGAAAATATATTGCAGGATAGGTGATTATCTTTTAATTCTCCCAAAATATATTCAAAGATGTTTAGCTTCGGCATAAAGAAATCATTTTGCATTTTAAATTTGAAAATCTAGAAAAGGAAATATATTTCTTTTTTGATACAAAACATTTGATTGTTCCAAACACAGGTGCATCCATTTACTATGAGACAAGACTAACTAGGCATTTCATGGAACCGTGACATAGAATTGCCACTCAGTAACCATTAGTTGAGTAAAAGAAGAGCTGAACTGAGAGCAATCTAATGGCTGTGACAAATTAAAATGCTTGTAGGAAAATCCAGAAGTGTCTGACTGCATTTAGATGAAAGTTTAAAACTTTAAATGATTGCCTAGTATTTCGGCAAATGTTTATCATTATTCATGGATGTGATACCTGCGGTTGTGATATCTGTGATATCTAGGGATGCCTGCGGTTTTGACACTCCGCCCATTTTCCTCAGATCATCAGCACGTCTCTAAAACTATTGTATTTGGACATCCAAACTACATCTAATAAACTATCTTACTGTGTAACAAAAACATTTATTCAGAAACCCCCAATATTTGTTTTGAAATGTTGATCACTGTTCAATGTCCAAGAGCAAACTCTTAAGCCCCCTACTAGAAAGATACATGAATACCTTTCAGATCTTTGGTAGAGAAAGATTTTTTAAACAGGGCACAAAAACATTGACAAAATGGAAAAGACGAATTGTTTATGTTAAAATTAACTTTGTTCATCAGAAATGCTTTAAAGAGAATAAAAACACAACTTATAAATTTGTACACACAACCAAGAAAGGAATAACTTACATAAAGAACTGCAAAACCCAGTTTAAAAAGGATATGTGGCCCAATACAAAGGACAGATACTCTAAAAAATTAATTTCAGGAAAAAGTAATCCCATTATGCTAAGAAACAAGTGAAGAGATGTTTAACATCATTAGTGGAAGAGGACAATATAATTGCAATGACTTGCACTCATTTAATCCGATACAAGTCCATGACATTTGACTGGCAAATTTTAAGGCTGAAAAAACAAAAACAACAAAGTCTGAATAAGATTTTGAAACACAGAACCTACTATGTATTGCTATTAGAAGGTGGTAATTGGTTCAAGCCCTTTGGAAAACATCACAGCATCATCTCCTAAAGCTTAACATTCATATACTTGAGTCCCGGCAGCGTCACTTTTAGGAATATCCCAAGAGAAACTCTTGCACAAGAACAGCAGGTGCCAATACAAGAATATTGATAATAATACTGTTCATAATGGCAAAAGATTGGGAGGCAGCAAAAGTGCGCACCCAAAGAGAGTGAATGAATAAACTATTTGTACCATAGAATACTATATAATGGTCAAAATTCGTGAACTATAATGACGTGCAACAACATGGAGGAAACTTGGAAAAATAAAAGTGACAAAAAAACTAAAATGAATCCCAAAAGATCAAAAGATTTCATACTGCATACCATTTTTATAAATTAACAAGTAAAATAAACATGCTTACTTTTTTAAGGAGAGTATATAGATGTAACCAAACTAGACAAAAATGGAAGTAAAGGAATAACGAAAATGAGGCCCAACATGATGTTTCCGCCAGATGGATGGACGCAGGCTGGACTGGAAAGTTACATGGAAATTACATCAAGAATTTGCTTTTATTTGAGCGCTGGGCTTAAGGATGCTTACCAGACAATTAAACATGACTCACCAAATAAATAAAAGGGGCCATGTGTCGACCAACAAAAGAGAAGGTGTCATGACCATAGAATATATGATTACCCAATTCTGGCCACCTCATTCCAAAAAATTAGAAACAAGAAACCAAAGTTATGCTCCCTGTAGGGGCAGAGGAGAGCATGTCTCTAAACAAAGAAACGGAGTTGGCATTACAGACTGAGGGCAATCTACGATGCTGAGGGTGGCTCTTTTGGACTCTGTAGTAATATGACCAGACAACCTTTTGTTTATTACCAGTGATGTACCAGTCATGCCGATGCACATGCTTACACACATTGTCTCATTTAATCCTTGTTATTAGATTCATTTTCCATTGGACAGACAGGAAAACTGATGTTCAAAAGAGTTTATCTTGTCTAAGGACCCGGCGCAAAATGTAGCAGAGTTGGCATCTGAGGGGCAGACAGAATTGCTCGGAGATGCTTAGGCAGGTAAAGCAGGGGTCTTATAAATGGATGGCTGAAAAATGAAAACAAAAGGCACCGTATTAGTCAGAGTCCCGGCAGGAGACAGAAGGCATTTTCAGCGGAAACTGTGCCTCAAACTTAATGAATGTTATATTAACAGAGTTATGGGCAAGGTCAATGAAAACAACAGAGGATGCTAAGTTTCTCTGGCATTAGCCCCTGGGAGGGGCAAGGTGTGGAAACTCTGAGAAGAGCAGGACTCTTAGAAGTGTGGGGCCACCAGGAGCACCTATGTTGCACAGTAGGGCTTTGGCTCAGGTCTTGATCTCATGGTTTGTGAATCTGAACCCTGTATCAGGCTCTCCACTGTCAACAGAGAGCCCACTTTGGATCCTCTGTCTCCCTCTGTCTCTCCGCCCCTCCCCCTCTCCTTTCCTCTCTCCTTTCCTCTCTCTCTGTCTCTCTCTCTCCCTGTCCCCCTCAAAAATAAAATAAACATATAAACAAAGAAGTGCGACTGGTGTTGTAGTCAAAGAGAGACAGCCACAGCACGGGCACAGACATCTGACAGCATCTCTTGTGAACTGAACACAATATGCAACAAGGCCCAGGGTTCCGGATCCAGTAGCATATAGGGGTCAGTCCACTTGGGGCACTGACCAGGACAGAGAAGGACAGAAAATGGATCTCAGGCAGCGGGGACAGCAAATGGAGAGTAAACAGCAAGGGCACCTTTACAAAGCTTCCAGACTGACCCTAAAGAGCTCAAAAGCTCTTAAGTTCTCTGCTTATTCTTTACTAGACAACCACATGATGATTTAATAGCATGGCGTTAAGAATGGGAAGACTAACCTTTGACTCAACATTATTGATGTATTTTCATTTTGACCCTTATTTTGTGCATTGGAAGGGGAGAATCATTGATATGAAATTGGAAAATACTTGGCAATTTTTGTAGCCTTTGCATTGAGAGAATGGTCATTTACAGGAAAAGGCTCTATGTTTTTCCATTCACTGGGTGCAGCCTTGCTCTGTCATATCTTTCTTTCCAATCTCTTGATGACATCTCCCGCGGATCTTGTAGCTTCTGGTCACTTGAAGTTACAGTTGTCTTATTTTTGTGATGAAGCCAACTTTCAGATATAAAAAGGTGCATGTAACTAAACCAAAACTTTCTTTTGCACATTCAGTTCAGCCTGGGAGGGGGCAGAGGCAGTGGAATACTTTGAAGAAGGAGATGGGAGCCAGCAATAACAAAACTGATTAAAGGATTATCACCATCCGTAGGCAGTTTTAAACAATGTCAGCAGTGAAACACTCCTCCCCCACAAAAAAAAAAAAAAAAAAAAAAAAAAAAAAAAAAAATTATATAATCTAATTTGTAAACAATTGCCAAGGTTACTGGTGAGTTTTAATAATACAGTCTAAGTTGCAAATGAGCACATTTATCTTCAACAAATGTAGCATTCTACATAGAAGCATCCGGTGATAGAGTGGAGCCTGAACATCCAAAGTATCAGCAACACATTAATTTCAAGAGTGAGTTAGCAAAGTTTTGGAGTCATTCAAACTTGATTAGGCACAGTTCATGTTTCCAACCCCTATATATTCTTGGATGTAAACAGGAGATTCAGAATAAGCAGTGATAGTTGGATACAGTTTTTCCTTTCTGAGGTTATTTTTTTTTTCTGATGTGAAGTTTTAGATAAGGCTGATAATCAGACACAAATCTGCAAACAGTCAGAATCAACCTTGAATAACGTACAATGAAACACTGGGGTTTAAAACTATTCTTTGTAGGGGCGCCTGGGTGGTTCAGTCAGTTGAGTGTCCAACTTTGGCTCAAGTCATGATTCATGGGTTTGAGCCCTGCAACTGGCTCTATGCTGACAGCTCAGAGCCTGGAGCCTGCTTTGGATTCTGTGTCTCCCTCTCTCTCTGCCCCTCCCTGCTTGCTCTCTGTCTCTGTCTCTCTCTCTCTCAAAAATAAACAAAATTAAAAACAAATTAAAAAACTGTTCTTTGTAGAGAATGTCATTGACTATGCAAAAATAACATGTAAAGAAGTATAATTTCTATAGTGGAAAAAATCAAATTTTAAGGAATATCAGGAGAAATGACAAAGACAATGGCCTTGTAATGCCAGAGATGCCAAAAAGACAGTGTTTGAATGCTTTGATCATTTTCACCAAGAACTAGATGCTTGTTCTAAATAAATGAATCAAGTCAAGTTATTGAGCCATTTACTAATTTCTGCAGAAGAAAAAAAATTGGAAATTTCTTTCAAATGTAACAGAAGTGTGTGCTGAATTTCATGGTGAAGACATTTTAGTGGAAATGTTGCAACTGTAGAGATATTTAATTTCCTCTAGAATCAGCTCTGAAAAAATAAAGATCTAAATAGTATTGCAATGTTGGGGCGCCTGGGTGGCACAGTCGGTTAAGCGTCCAACTTCAGCTCAGGTCACGATCTCGCGGTCCGTGAGTTCGAGCCCCGCGTCGGGCTCTGTGCTGATGGCTCTGAGCCTGGAGCCTGTTTCCGATTCTGTGTCTCCCTCTTTCTGCCCCTCCCCCGTTCGTGCTCTGTCTCTCTCTGTCCCAAAAATAAATAAAAAACGTTGAAAAAAATTTAAAAAAAAATAGTATTGCAATGTCTAGAATTTATTATGAAATGGGATTTTTATGAAGTTCTGCCAAACTTAAACCTTCTGTTTAAGACTTTCGTTAACTATTTTCAGATTTGTTGCTACGTGTGAAAGAAACATTTCATAATTAAAACGAATAACATTTCATCATTTGGATAGGAGTATATCTATGCAAAGAACACTTTTAATAGATCACTGAAAAACTGGCAGAAAACTGAAATTATAATATTATTCATGGCTGTGGTAGATTAATATACTGGTATAGGTTTTTCTTTTAAAAAATATAATAATGTTGGGAATGCAAGCTGGTGCAGCCACTCTGGAAAACAGTATGGACGTTTCTCAAAATACTAAAAATAGAACTACCCTACGCCCCAGCAATTGCACTACTAGGCATTTATCCAAGGGATACAGGTGTGCTGTTTCGAAGGGACACATGCACCCCCATGTTTGTAGCAGCACTACCAACAATAGCCAAAGGATGGAAAGAGCCCAAATGTCCATCAACGGATGAATGGAAAAAGAAGTGGTATATATATACAATGGAGTATTAGTCGGCAATCAAAAAGAATGAAATCTTGCCATTTGCAACTATGTGGGTGAAACTGGGGGTATTATGCTAAGTGAAATTAGTCAGAGAAAGACGAAAATCATATGACTTCATGACTAAATAAAACAAGTCAATAAAAAATAAATAAATAAACAAGTCAATAAAAAATAAATAAATAAAAATAAAAAATAAATTAAAAAAATAAAAAATATAAAATGTAATTTAAAAGTATCAGTCCTTTACATTTTCCTCCTTTGAACCTTAATATTTATTTTATTTTTTTTAGCATTTATTTTATTTCCATTTTAAATTTCTTTTAAACTTTTACTGGCATTATAATATGTATGAAGTTCCATTAAAGAAATTTTAATTGTCTGCATTTCTTCTCTTGCTATAATGATATTTTCAAGATTATTACTGAAAATAATCTTTTCGTATAGAGGATTGTGTTAAAACATGATCTGGGTCAAGTGTCAGTATGCCAGTTATATCAGAGACAAGAGTGTGTCTCTTCTTTCAAAAACTATTCCTCTTTGCTGGGGGCGACTAGGTGGCTCAGTCGGTTAAGCATCTGACTTTGGCTCAGGTCATGATCTCGCAATTCACAGGTTTGAGTCCCTGTTCTTTGAGCCCATTGGGTTCTCTGCTGTCAGCACAGAGCCTACTTCAGAACTCTTCCTCCTTTCTGTGTCTTCTTCCATCCCTCTACTTCTAGTTCCTCCAAGGGATGAGAAACAGGATTAAAGAAAAGGGTCAAACTTCACTGTCTGCTTACCTGCCCTTCTGTTGGAATCCATGTTTGATGTCCTCTGGGCTCCAGGACATCGGTGATGTCCCATGGGCTCCAGGAAGGGGTTTCCTTGGGAGAGTCTGTGGGAGCTCTCCTTTGCGCAATTCCTTGAGGTGGCAGTTGTGAGTTTTGACCACTGTCCCATCTCAGCTTGCATGTGGAAATACATCCCACAGCCTTGCAGGCTGGATTCTCTTCATGCTAGCAGACCACACTCTTGGGGAAGAAACCAGCTGTGTTTTACTGTGTCCACCAAGCCCAAGGAAAACCCATGAATTCTTGCCTTCCCAAGCAGCAAGAACAAAGGCTGCTTGAATGTTGCCTGTTCCTTTCCTACTGAACAGAGTTCTCCAGAGCAGCAGGCACCTGTCTTGCTGTTCGTGCATACCGCAGCTCCAGGATGTGCCCCAAATTCCACACACAGCACTTGACCCCATGGTAGCCCCAATGGGCGTAAGTGACTTCCTGTGGCATGATTTCTACACACAGTGCAATGCTGGTCTTCCACTCTTGCTCATGATTCCAGTCTTGCTCACTGGTTGCTGCTGCTGTTGTTTTTACCTTCAGGAGCTTAGCACTCCCAAGAGCAGGGAACCCTTCATCAGGGACAAGAGTGGCAGTGTGGACTCAGGCAGACGCGCAGGCTTTCCAGGCGGGAATGGAGAGACCAGTTCCATTACTTCTGTCTTCTCTGTGAAATCAGAGACTGTCTAGGAGAGGTTTCTCTCAATTTAAAGAGAAAGGAGATTTTTTTTTTGTAAAATGCATAAATATTGGGAAAGCAAGCTAATATGGGAGAACACACCTAATTATATAAATTGTTGACTATCTACTATATACAAAATACTACTCATCAGGGAGGGGGGCTGCACAGGCCAAAGGATGACAAAGATACACCTCAATTACCTAACATTGTCTACGGAGACGGGCTGACCGACATTATCTATGGAGGTGGGCTGATCGTTCATGGAATCATATATGGAATTCCTGAGATTTTTCAGGCCAATTATCCCAGAAGATTCATTTTTGAAATTAGAAAGATAGAAAAAAAACACAATGAGAACAATAAAATGAAGATTGCTCATTTCTAATTAACACAATGTCTTTTTCTTTCAATAATACGACTTCTTAGACATTACCTGTATATACATATACATATGCAAATGCATATACATATAATATACACATGTATAACATATATACACCTAGATGTTTTTATGTATTTGCATATGTTTATATTATACGTATATATCTTTATATATGTATATCTATGTATGGTTCTCCTATGGCACATTTAAAAATTAGAGCTTCCAGTATGTTTTAAGGAGCTTATCACAAAGCTTAAACACATAAATTAAATGGATCTCAGGTAGATAATCAGAAGAAAAAGCTCTAGTTTTTCAAGTCTGAGTGATCAGTTTGCAAACAGCCCTTCCTTTCTACGGCCTCAGAGGTATTTACAGGACACATCTTGATCTCTTCCTAAATGCAACTTAACCTCTGCTATTTTCAGATCCCTAATTCTCTTCATGGATCAGGCCACAGCTTGGCACATCTTTGGAAATTATCCCTTGGTGGGTCCAGTATATTCTATAAAGGAGTAAAAAAGGCCTTTGTTTCCATGCTTCATGTGTGGGTTCCCCTGGCCTCACTTTGGAGAAACAACAACCACCTCATGTGCTATAAATACACGATCGTCAATGTTTTCCTCATTTGCTTTTCATCAACAGTCAGCACGGCATGTTTTCAAAAGGAGAAATATCTTATTTGCACACAGAGGGAAGGACACGCAGAACTTTGATGCTGCTTTCTTAAGTGACAAATACGACTGTTACCGAATTGTTATTTGCTCCTGGTTGACTTCCTTTGGTGTGCAGGGAGAATTTTCCTTTGTGAGTCATCTTATATGCCTCACACATACTTTTCGTTTGACATCTCATGTAAGAGGCTGTAATTCCCATTTTTTCACAGAGGAATAATTTGCAGAACAGCTTCCTCACAGTAGGTTAGCAGTTTCCTTCCAAACCTCTTGCCTGCAGGTAAGCTCTCTCTTACATTCAGCAGAGGTATCACCACAATTACCTGTGGTTTCTCTTTCTCAGACCGTCCGTTATATGTGTCTCCAAACAGAAAAAGATAAAAATGAGATAGCCTATCTTTCCTTAAGCAATGGGTAACCAGAGTTGTTCAATTGAAAGGAACGATATAACGTGTAGCAGAATGAGCAAGTGGGGGGTAAAATGGTTGAGGAAATCGGAGCAAGGACATGGGCCCAAAAAGTATAAAAAGAAGCCTTGCTGCCTGGAGGCATGTAGGAACAAAATGGCGCCCGGCCCTTCCACAACATGGCCTTGTGTTACCACTGTCCACAGTGGGCTTTGAAGCACGAGGCTGGTCAGTGGGCGATTTGTAAGGGAAGCGCCAGAGGAGAGTTGTGGCAGCCTGGCTGCATTGGGTCAACTACCACCCCGACATCCACGTCTCCAAGTGGTCCCCAGAACCTATATTCAGATATTGAGCTCTAGTCCAGGAGGGTATAGTAAAAAAAAAAAAAAAAAAATCAAAGATTAAATTCTACTTCCAATGTGTTAGACCTTTATTTGACAGGTGGTTGGATAAATGTATATATTTGTCAAAACTCGTTGAATTTTATCATTTAAAAGAGTGTTTTTATTATTTGTGCACTAGAACTCAATAAGAGTAATTTTAAAAGTAAAAAAAAAAACCTATAAGCTATAAAAATAACAGATTTTATAGAATATGCTTGTAATCCAGAGCTACTTTATGATTTTTTTTTAAAGTTTATTTATTTATTTGACAGAGGAGAGTGAGAGAGCACAGAGCTCGACACAGGCTTCAATCTCACAAACCCATTAGATCATGACCTTAGCCTATATCAAGAGTTGGATGCTTAACTGACTCAGCTACCCGGGCGCCCCTATTTTATGACTTTTTATTAAGATATGATTTTACCGTTATAATAGAAGAAAGTTACTTAAAATAATTATGACTGAAAAAAAAGTACCATATCCCTGATGTAACCCAAAGTAATATAATTACCTCTTCTGGTAATTAAAAAAATTAACATTGAGAATATTTTAAAAAGCAAAACTAAACCTGATTCCACTTTTGGATTACCACTGAAGTTAACTTCTGACTTTTTCTTTCTCACCCATAAAATAGGAATTATACCTGTCTTACTGAGATCACAAGGTGGTTGTGAGCATGACAAGAAATAATATGCTATGAAACAACTTTGTAAAGTGACTCATAAATGTTTAAGTTTAAATTTGTAACCCACCGAATGATCTAATTAGTCTAAAAGCTCTTTCTGGTCGTGGGCTGGATCTCATCCCCATTGTGGCCTCCAGCAGCTATCCTAACACCGTGAGCATACACAAGGTGCTCAATAAATGTTTGTTGACTGTATAAATTAAAGAAGTGTAACTGAGTACCAACTATTGCCAGGGGCTGTAGTAGGCACAAAAGGCAATATCATATTCATGAAATGAAGATTCTTTTTTTTTATTTTTTTTACGTTTTATTTATTTTTGAAAGCAAGAGAGATAGAGCATGAGTGGGGGAAGGGCAGAGAGAGAGGGACACACAGAATCCAAAGCTGGTTCCAGGCTCTGAGCTGTCAGCACAGAGCGCGACGCGGGGCTCGAACTCACAGACTGCAAGATCATGATCTGCGCCGAAGTCAAACACTTAACCGACGGAGCCACCCAGGCGCCCCTGAAATGAAGATTCTATACGAAAAAAAATAACACATGTGCAAACACTCAGTAAGGTAATTAGTCTTTAAAAAGGAATTTTACTTGAACAACAACAAAAAATCATTAGAAAAATCATTGGAAATAAATTGGACTTTCTTGGTTCTTAGGTAGAAACATAATCTTTAGAGGAAAAATGTCATGATATAAAAGCAAAAAGGATTGAGTAGTCCAAAATGAAAATTGATTATAAAGACCAGAAGGACCATTCATTCAATACTAGCCAGGGATAAGACGTCTCTCTCTCTCTCTCTCTCTCTGTCTCTCTCTCTCTCTCTCTCTGTCTCTCTCTCTTTTCACCACACATACACAGAAAACTTATTTTCTCTATATCTCTGAATAATACTGGGGAACATGGTTAGGAAAAAGTACTTCGTTGAGAACATATTGATAAATGATTGATGTAAAAACTTTTTGATTCCCCAGGGTCTTCAAATCTCATATAAATATTGTCAATAGCGGGGCGCCGGGGGTGGCTCAGTCGGGTAAACGTCCGACTTCAGCTAAGGTCACGATCTCAACGGTTCGTGGGTTTGAGCCCCACGTCAGGCTCTGTGCTCAGAGCCTGGAGCCTGCTTCAGATTCTGTATGTCTCTCTCTCTTGGCCCCTCACCTGCTCACGCTCTGTCTCTGTCTCTCAAAATAAATAAATGCCTAAATATTGTCAATAGGTTCTTTACAAATAGAACCTCTAGAAAAAGTTATCTTTCACCCTCATTAAAAAAAAAAAGGATCTTTTCCTTCTCCTGGGGAAGGCTTTCTGGGACAGAAGGAACAATTGTCTTGTACCTAATTTGTCAAAATGTTGAGAACTCTGGCTAAGGGAGAGCTGAAGGCCTGCCGGCTGTAGCTGAAGCCATCCGTCTTCTCCAAGGTCATTTCAGCGAGAGCATTGGATTGCGAGAATGCCTTCCTTGATGCTATTAGATGAGTTTCCAACAAGGAACTTATGTAGGTCTAGGAGCCACAGAAGTGCGTTCCAGATCACAGTAACAAATCCCAAGAGTCCATAAACTCCCTTTCCAGTGATATTTCATAAACTTTTCATTGACTTGCAAAAGTGTTTTAATCAAAGTGTTCGTCCACTTTTCTCACTAAAGATAATTTAACTGCACCCCCCCCATCTCTTTACTACTAATACAATTTATAAGGACCCTTAGTTATGGCTGCCATTAAAAATACATAAAATGGTGTATTAAAGGTTGCACTATATCCATCAAAAATTGTTTCCATAAACCAGTGATCATGTTTATTCATTTATTCTGACTTCTTTCTTTTTTTTTTTAATTTTTTTTTCAACGTTTATTTATTTTTGGGACAGAGAGAGACAGAGCATGAACGGGGGAGGGGCAGAGAGAGAGGGAGACACAGAATCGGAAACAGGCTCCAGGCTCTAAGCCATCAGCCCAGAGCCCGACGCGAGGCTCGAAATCACGGACCGCGAGATCGTGACCTGGCTGAAGTCGGACGCTTAACCGACTGCGCCACCCAGGCGCCCCTATTCTGACTTCTTTCTATACAAACTAAGAAATATCCCTATTGCCAAGATCTAGCAGCAATGTCTCTGGCCAGCTGTGATATGAGCAAAACTTTCATGTGAAGTACAAATATTTGCATGCCAGTTTTCTAACACCCAAGCGCACGGTAAAAACTTTTATCGCTGTTGGCACAACAGACTGCCATCTGTGATGAAAGCTATTTTATGTTGGTCAGCAGGTTGTGCTCCTGAGACAACCTGTTTATGTCATCACAAATGTCAGGAATATCTCAGACAACTACTGAAAATCTAAAACTGCATGCGAGATGAGGGCATGTCATTTGGTCTACAGATCCACCTGCCTCATGGAAATCAGCTTCCTTTGTCTTCCTGTTCTTTAGCTGTAGAAGACAGTTTGATGCCGCTGTGTTACTTCTTTGCCAGAAGAGAAACTAAATGTGGGATATGGCAGGTTGTTCTCTGAAGCGAACGCGGGTTGTAAATTAGGGAATGAAAGTAGTTTATGACAATGCTAGAGCTGACACTGGTTTTTAGCAACCCATCAGGGACACTGGGCCTTAATGTTCTCCCATGGATGCATCTATACATCTTCAGTAGACATAAAAGCTTGAGTTAAAATGTTCTTCGGTCAATGCTTAGACTAACAAGAGTTTCTGCTGCAGCAAACTGGAGTGAGTTTTCCAACTTTTGTTCCCAAGTGACCCTGCAATTCATGGAGATTAACTCTGGCATTTTGTTAAATAAATAAATAAATAAATAAATAAATAAATAAATAAATAAAATTCTGGCATGATTAGTCAGAGGACGTTTTAAAGTGTCAAGTGTGGTGATTTACAAGCATTGCGCACTTAAAATCTCCTGTTCATCACCCTCCTCCTACAAGAGAAACAATGGCAAAAACAAATGCCTATTGGCCATGTGATTCTCTCTTGGGAGCACATTTTTAGTTTGGTTAAATGTTCATGAAGCCGAAAGTGTCACAAAACGAAATGTTTTGACAAATTAGGCTGGAAATCTTTCAAGGATAGAGTTTGGGCAAAGGTTTCTCACAACTTCCAGACTTGAGTGAATTGGGAAAATCTGCACCAGCTCCTGAATCCCATATAAGGATAGTGTCTTACACTCTTCCTCCCTGGGGTGTCCAGGTTTCTTTGTAGTGGACTATGTGAATTTCAGAGTGTGCAACGCAGCCTTCTGTACTGAGTGGCTGAGAATAATACTCTCACTCAAGATTCTGACTGAAGACTTGGACTATTTAGTAGATAATATCTCGTTAATTTCCTTTGAGGGGGAAACCACTTAAAGGAACTTGAGGGAGTGACTTTCGTGATAATTTGTCGGCAGGGGGAGAGTTGAAGAAATCTGTGTTTTGTTAAGCGTTCCCTGAGACTTGTCTCCAGGCTCTTTCTATTAAACACATATTCATTGACTGTCTACTCCAGGCCAGATATAGTGCTAGGTAGTTATAATAAAACAGTGACCCTAAACAGATTGAGATGGCCATCATCAATTCCTTCCCTCCCCATACGTTCAATCCTTTTTTCCATTGCAAGCTGGGGTTGATTTCCCCTCTCCTTGAATCCAGGTAGGCTCTGTGACCAATCAAATACAATGGAATTCATATGGCGCCAGATTCCAGGCTGGCTTTGAGAGACTGCTGGTTTCCACTTCCTGTGTCTTAGAGCACTAGCTTGTGGAATCTGAGTTCACCATGCAAGAAATCCAACCACCCTGGGGCGCCTGGATGGCTCAGTCAGTTAAGCGGCCAGCTTCGGCTCAGGTCATGATCTCGCGGTCCGTGAGTTCGAGCCCCGCGTCGGGCTCTGTGCTGACGGCTCAGAGCCTGGAGCCTGTTTCAGATTCTGTGTCTCTCTCTCTCTGATCCTCCCCCGTTCATGCTCTGTCTCTCTCTGTCTCAAAAATAAATAAACATTAAAAAAAAATTAAAAAAAAAAAAAAGAAATCCAACCATCCTGAGGCTGCTATCCATGAAGAAGCCCAAAGCTAGCCGTGTGAAGAAGCAATGGAAGAGGAAGAGAGGAGTGCGGTGGGGAGCAGGCTTGGTCAGTTTCTCATTGTTCCAGACCCAGCACCTTACTGTAGGAAGTCTTGAAATGAGTCCAGTCTCACTTGACATTTAACTTCAACTGTGTGAATGACCAAAGTGTCTATTTCCTAGGGCTGCCCATCAATTCTCCAAACTACAGAGAATAGTAATAAATTGGTCTTCTAAGCAACCAAGCTTTGTGATGGTTTTTACCTAACAGTAGATGATGGAACACATTCTCACTGTCCTCCTGGAACTTAAAGTTTAGTGAAGACAGCAGAAAAGTAAGCAAATAATCACAAACAGGAATATAATGTTACACTGCAATGAATGTCATTGAGAGAAGGTATATGGGGCTGTGGACATATAAGGGGGGAACAGGACCACGTTTGAGGAGGGAGAGTTCCCATGGGCGGTGATGTTTGGGTTGAAACCCAAAAATAGATACTAAGATATTATGTAACTAAGCAAAGAGAAGGGGATCTTACTTGCATAAGGATAGTGTTCCATGCAAAGGAAACAAACAATATGTGCAGTGGCCCTGAACTGGGGAGGACCATGTGCATTCAGTGGGCAGGAAAGTGGCTAATATGCTGGAAGGAAGTGAGTGGCAGATGATAAACTCAGCAAGAGAGGATGGGCCTGTCATGCCATACATTATAGGGAGTTAGAAATGCTCATATTGAAATTGCAAGCATCTGAATTCTCTTAACTGGGAAAATAACAAAATCAGCTTGGGGATTCATCAAAGACACACTTCCCCAATGGGGTTGCTGTGTGCCTCCAGTGTTATAATATGTGGAAGCATTTTTAAAAAACCAAAAGCATTATTAAAATGGGAAGCATTATACAAGCGAAACGAGTTAGTCAAAGAAAGACAAATATCATATGACTTCATTCATATATGGAATTTAAGAAACACTACAGATGAACATAGGTGAAGAGATGCAAATTAAGATAAAAAGAGAGAGGGAGACAAACCATAAGAGACTCTTAAATACAGACAACAAACTGGGCTTGCTGGTGGGGTGTTGGGTGGGGGCATGGGCTGAATAGATGGGTGAGGGATGGGCATTAAGGAGGGCACTTGTTGGGATGAGCACTGGGTGTTATACGTAAGTGATGAATCACTAAATTCTACTCCTGAAATCATTATTACACTATATGTTAACTAACTTGGATTTAAATAAAAAATAAATTAATTAAAAGAACGAGAAGCATTATAATTAATTATTAGAAAAAAAATAATGAGACAAAGTTTTAATGAGTTCACAAAGAAAAAGCCAGAAATTAAAATCCAGAGGGAAACACTAAATTTTCGAGAAATATTAAAATGAAGGAAAAATGCAGTATTTATCTACAAAATTAGAAGATCAGTACTCGAATGGAGTACACAGTTAACAGGTACTATAGGAAAAGTAAAGCAAAACTACAAGTAGAAACAGTTTAATAATATTTTCTATTTGGTATGGTATTATTGAAAGCATAAGGAACTAGAAGCAAGAAATTGTGATTTGTCATGTTAACAATTAGCCATGTGACCCTGGGCCAGTCTTTAAACTCCATAGACATCAGTTTCCCATCTGAAACGAAGAGATTATATTAACTGATCTTTTTCCAGTTCTATGATTCAAATTATAGCAAAACCTTGGATTGTGAGTGACATATTCTGTGAGTGTTCCGCAAGACGAGCAAACATTTCTCATTAATTTTAACTCGATAAATCAGTGCTGTATTGCAAAACGAGTAGTATGTGACGCTGAACGTCCCACGATCACAACTAAGCCAATGGTTCCTCTCTCTCTCTCTCCCTCTCTTGTGGGTAATTGTCTCCCAGGCTCAGATGCTTGGTCTCAGGCCACAGTGTTTGGCAGAAATTAGTGATTTTTCAAAACATTGGAAGGGGTCCACCACTGGCACTAGTGTATTTTTTGTCACTTCAAAGCCCATGGACAGTCCTTGGCTTTTCCATAATAAGATTAACCTTAGGAATGCTTTGCTTCATTCTAGGTCAGGCTGCCTGCGAATATAGACCCTTTCCTCTGCTGCCTTGTTGCCAGTTACATTCAAGACAGTATACAACAAGGGTTTATTAATACTGTTTATTAATACGCTCAACATACATGTGAGCGTATACAATGGCTCACATGCAGAAAAAGGTTGAAAAGAAAGGTTGTAAGAAGGAGATGATTACGGTGAAAGTTAAGAAGGAAATCATGAAGAAGTACAAATGAGGTATGCAAGTGGCCAAAACTTCAAGATTTTAAGTCTATGCCTGCGTCTTGTCTGCAAAGGAGGAGGAGGAAAAGGTGGATGAATCTCTCACTTCAAATGAGGTTAGGGAGATGTATAAAATGTGGGAAACAGTGCAAAATTGTGTAGAAAAGCACCACCCGAATAAGGCTGTAGCAGTGCGAGCGATGAATCTGTTTAACGACAAGGCAAGGTCACATTTCCGTGAAATCTTCAAAAGGAGGCAAAAGCAAGTGTCATTGGATAGTTTCCTTGTTAAAGTAGCATGAAAAGAAAAGATTCCATTGAGCCGATAGATAGCAGTGATTCCCTTAGTGATAGTGAAAGTCATCCTTCACAATAACCCTCCTCTCTCCTGTCTCCCTCACACCAGCCACGAAGGTTTTCAAAGGTAAGTGCAGGTTAATATGTGTATTTTTCTTTATCTCTTGCATTTTCTTTATTATTTTATATTATATTATTGTAACCATTTTTATATGAATATTTTTGGGTTATGGAACAAATCATGAGTTTTCATTATTTCTTATGGGTTTCATATATAAGGGCTTTGGATTACAAGCATGTTTCAGGAACGAATTATGCTCGCAAACTAAGATTTTACTGGACATCTACTGTCTATAAAATGATTACACGTCTAAGAATGTGTGACTATATAAAGAGAAAACTCCTATATTATATATATATTTTTAATTCCTGACAAATCTTAAGCCAAAATTGTATATTCATGACATTCTTTGCACTGGTTTTTCACTCATAAACTATGTTCATTTCAAAGACTATTCTTAACAAAGTTACCAGGTACTTTGTTCTTTAATTTTCTAGGAAAAACATGAGAACAATTGATCACTCTGAGTGTTATCAGAATAAAATGTTAATACATTCTCTAAAAAGCTGATTATTTCCATTGAAACTAACTCATTGTCACTTTCCGGGCTTAACTTCCAAAATAAAAACACTTTAAAATAATTTTTTTATTTTATATCTACTATATGCATGTCTCATACAATCTATTTAGAGATCTTTTCCTGAAGAAAGGTGGAAGTTATCAAGCTAGGTTTTGTAGCTTAACATTTTGCATGTTTATAATGTCCTCAATTTAGGTGACATTTCAGGCTCATGTAGCTTCATCCATCATTGGAATTTACAGGACTATGTATGAATAAGTAGAAATGAATTTTTGTAGCACCTTCTATGCCCAGGTCTGGTAGCTAGATGATAGTAGGATACATATGAATAATACTTGGTCTCTGTCTCAAGTAATTTGTAGTTCACTTAAAAAAGCAACACACTCATGCAAATAAGTATACGGTAAATTTGGTGTATTATACCGGAAAAAGAAGGAGGTGGCTCCCCCAGCAAGATAGCATGGCAATGGTAGATTTCCAAAGCCCATTCCCCATATATTACCTCTGAGAAATACCTTCAAGTTAAAACAGATGAGATCATTTAAGGAAGTTATCAAAGGGGATAAAGCGATATATCAAGGTGGTTTTGAAAAATACATTTTGTGTTCATATTCACCTAGGTTAGTTTTCCCAGTTAATATCCCTGATAACAATAGCAGGTTATGTAAATATTCTATGCCTGGTTCCACATCTGTAAAATGAGAATGATATATACCTTCCTCACTGAGTTACTGGGAGGTGGTTTGATTGAGAAAATATCTGCATCATAGTTATCACAAAGCCTGGACCATAGTAAGTACTACATAAATATTACCTACCAGGATGATAATATTGGTAGAATTTCTAACTGATGGGAATTAATATATGCTGGTGTCTCCAAGCCAGTTGCAACCACACACATAGGTGGTCACTGTTCATATATCTTGGGCAGTACATAAAGAAGCATGTTGTTGGGGCGCCTGGGTGGCACAGTCGGTTAAGCGTCCGACTTCAGCCAGGTCACGATCTCGCGGTCCGTGGGTTCGAGCCGCCCGTCGGGCTCTGGGCTGATGGCTCAGAGCCTGGAGCCTGTTTCCGATTCTGTGTCTCTCTCTCTCTCGGCCCCTCCCCCGTTCATGCTCTGTCTCTCTCTGTCCCAAAAATAAATAAAAAACGTTGAAAAAAAATTAAAAAAAAAAAAAAGAAGCATGTTGTTCAAGCAAACCCAAGGACACAGAATACCTCTCGGGATAGAATTACACCTGTAAATTATGAACTAGTGAAGATTGTATTCCGGATCACCACTTCACTGATCCGGTCAAAGTTTTCTTACACTGGGTTTAGACCTAGTGTACCCTTCTCTGATACCCAGTATCCGCAAAAGAATTCCACTTTTCTCCACTTAAAGCTTTCCTTCAGATACCAAATTGAGAGTAAGTCTAAAGAATTGCTAACACATCCTAGGGCTACTTCTTCCAGAAATTCCCATCATGGAGGGCCCCCACATTTTAAAAGAAATGAGCAAATCTTTTGTAGGCACCAGCTATTGAGTGAATAAAGAATTTTCCATGCTGAAAAGAACACAGATTCTCTCCCGCATACTCTGAAAATTATACCTATCTGTCTATGGCTAAAGCCAACCTTACTTGGAGACACTTGTTTACGGTATCTAAAAAGTTAACCGTCAACATGGTATGAAGTATGGAGGCTGTATAAGCTAACTGATGTATAATAAATGTACAATCGGGGTGCCTGGGTGGCGCAGTCGGTTAAGCGTCCGACTTCAGCCAGGTCACGATCTCGCGGTCCGTGAGTTCGAGCCCCGCGTCGGGCTCTGGGCTGATGGCTCAGAGCCTGGAGCCTGTTTCTGATTCTGTGTCTCCCTCTCTCTCTGCCCCTCCCCCATTCATGCTCTGTCTCTCTCTGTCCCAAAAATAAATAAACGTTGAAAAAAAATTTTTTTTAAATAAAAAAAAATAAAAAATAAAATAAAAAAAACGTACAATCATGTCCAGATAATAAATATTCATTGACAGTGCTCCTGTCATTGCAAGGTGAGTTCTTAGTTGAAGGGACACAATTATGCAAATAGTGCAGGTTTCCAGGTTCTAAAGCTAGTCTAAAAACAGAAATTCATGAACCTTCCTGGACTTTTGGCTTAACGCACATATTTCATATCACTGTTTAGGTGAAGTACAAAAACTGTACCATAGGGTGCTGTATGTCACATTTCTCTGTTTTTTAATGTAATTGGATTCGCATAAAGCCTAATTTTTAAATAAATGAGAACTGTACCCTCGAATGCCAGAGAGAAGACGTAAATGGGTATCGTGCATGCTAAGTCATTGAATGGAAAACAAATATCTGAGTGTTTGTATGTGTGTGTGAATGCACACAGAGCTCTGTATACACGTGCACAAATTATTGATAACTTGACAGTTACAATAGAGAAAAATATCCACCATTTATCCATTCCTTAATTGATAACTGACATTAACACAAGCCACTTTGCATATGTTCATTCCCCATTTTACAAACCATCTTGATAGGCAGATATGACCTAGAAATTAGGATAAGAGAAATTAACAAATTGCCCCCCACCAATCACATAGCTAATGAGTTGCATATCGATGACTCAAACCCAGTGTCTCAGTTAGTTTGGGCAGCTACGACAAACCCCATCAACTGAATGTCTAAAACAACAAACATTTATTTCTCATAGTTTTAGAAGCTGGGAAGTCCAAGATCAAGATACTGGCAGATACTCTTCCTGGTTTGCAGATGGCCTCCTTCTCAGTATGTCCTCACGTGGCAGGGGAGAGAATGAGACAGAGAGAGAGAGAGAGAGAGAGAGAGAGCCCTTTGGTGTCTCTTCTAATAAGGGCACAATCCCATTCATGAGGGCTGTGTGACCTAATTACCTCCCTAAGGCCCCAACTCCAAATTCTATCACATTGGGGATTAGGGCTCCCAAACAGGAATTTAGGGGAGGATGAACACATTCAGTCCATAGCACCTAGTTTTGAGCAATTCCATAGAGTATCACCTTCTCATTCTGCCATTTCTCCTCATCATTCCCTTCTGTTAACTTGTTTGATTATAAAAGAACAATTACATATATTTTCATTTATAAAAACATACATTTCTCATACATTGCATTATTGTTTGACATCTTAATTTTAAGGTTTTACCTTGTTGTATTTTTAAAAGGTCAGGTATGATTTCCTTGTGTCTAGAAACAATGTTAACGTTGATGTTAAGGATCTGTCTCACATTCCCTCCTGGTTGACTTTCAGTCCTTTGTATCTTATCATTAAAGATTGGTATGAAAGCCATTGGATAACACTTAAGTTTGTTAAAGACAGCGCTAGAATGGTACTCATATAATGCTCCCATCTCAAATAAGATACCAATTTCAAATATACCCTATTAAGGTTTAAAATTTTTTTCTCATGTGGTTTGTTTTTGAGACACAATTGACATATAACATTGTATTAGTTTTAAGTATACAACATAGTGATTTGATAGATGCATATGCTACAAAATAATTACCTTCATACGTCTAGTCAACGTCCATGATGCACCATACAGAGTTAATTTTGTGTGTCTGTGATGAGAACTTTTAAGATTTACTGTCTTAGCAACTTGCAAATATACGACACAGCATCATTAACTAGAATCACCAAGCTGTGTCTTCTTCATGCTCATTACATCGCCAGGATTTAATTATCTCATAACTGGAAGAGTCTACCTTTTGCTGGTTGCTTTTTCTGAGGGAAGATGGAAAGTGGGACTAACTAAAAATTGGGTGCTGACAAGTGAGAGCAGTTTAGCAATAGTATCCAGGTAATGATGGGAAAGCAGAGCAGATCCAGGGTCAGAAAGCAGTAGTCAATGACAAAGACTCCACGAGGGGGTCATCATGGCATTTCACAGCTGCTGCCTGACCCACGAGGAACCATGTTTCCTGCGAACTTGGCAGGTGGCTTCACCTACGTCTGTCCTGGAGCCCGATTCACGGCATGCTCGGTTTTATTCTTCAGTCCAAGCTGGTTTTCACTCTCTCGGTCCAGGATAGGTACTTACCTTTCAATACTAATTCTGATTGTTGAGATTATGGATCATTTCTGTTTTATTGCCCTATACCTTTTAAAGCATATTCCATATTTTCTTCAATTCCGTTTAAGAGCAGAAAAAATACAGAAGACTTTGTGAAGGACTAGTTAGCCAGCAGTAGTGAGCATAAAATCAATTTTCGGTCAGCACTCCAGAAAAATAACTGTGTTTACATTTATTAGGTCTTTGAGTCTCCTGTTTGCATTATTGAGTAATAAATTAACACTTTCAATAATATTTGCGTAAACTAAATGATTCACACACTTCAATCAAAACAATTCTCTAGAGTTCTATTCAAAAATTTCCAAATGGTGACGGGGAAGAGGAAATAGCGGGAACCTCATAAGGGACAACGCTTTGTTCATCAGCACAGAGCTTGTATGACTCAAGAGCCATCGTGGTGGACTTTGCCAGTAACCCCAACGTGAAAGACTTCTGAATAACTCTGCCAACAATCCATCTCGTTACTCACGACAGTGCCTTACCTGTGAGTGGCACTTTCCAAATCTCAGGTGGCTGCAGCTACATTTGGGGGAATTCCAAGAAGAGAAACAGTCCAAGTTCCTTTCTGAAGGTGTTGACAGAAAATGGACCGAAGCAAGTCTGTTTTCTGCCTCGATGAGTCATAATTGATTTTAAATTCAATTTGGCCTTTTTAGGTCCGGCGCTCAGCTCTGAAGTGTCTAAGGTTCCTGGGGTGCCCACATGCTGAGCAGAACTGAGGGTTCCAAGGGGAAGTTCCTCTTCTGTTATGTTTGGTGTTAGACAAACTGCACCATCAACTGTTTGATATCATACTCTTCTTTGTATTTATACGCATATCAATGATGAAAACTTCTTTAATACTCATCCATTTTATTTTGAAAATGTGTTTCAAGAAGGTTATCTTTGGGATTCCTGTGTTAAGACTTTTTGCCTTTCACATCTACACAAGCACATACCATGTTTTCTAACTACTGAAGAATGTATACAGAGGTCCCATTATTCTGAAATCTTTTACTTTGCATGGTTCAGAAACAACCCCTGATATCAGTCTTCCAGAAAAAAATAATTGTAATAATGTTTGGCGTTCTAAGTCTCCCTTTTAGGTCAATCTCCTGCATCTTCGTAAGAAGCATATTTAGATTTTGAGTACATTCTAGAACATTCTAATTCGCAGTTGAATAGCACCTTCAAGGAGCTGCTACTTCTACTATTGGTTTTGGTCTGTCTTACATTCTGTACACTTTGCATTCTTCCTAGAGGGAGTCTTACTTAGAGGGTTATTTTCTCTCACCATGTTCTGTATCTTAAGGAATTGGCATTGAGTTTGGGAAATTTTCAAGCTTTAGCAAATCAATTGCCTTGGCAATAGGTAAGAATTTTACACAGTAACTTCCCATTCCTTTCATGGATCACCTCAGACTCCTTCAGTTAGTAATAGCAGAAGGATTACTTGTACTAACCCAATCTTCATGCTTGTGCAAGCAAACTCACATCTTCCCAATGGCACATTATCTTCTTTCACTGTCTTGCGCCCTCACCAGCAGTTTTAAAAAAAATTCAAGGGGCGCCTGGGTGGCGCAGTTGGTTAAGCGTCCGACTTCAGCCAGGTCACAATTTCGCGGTCCGTGAGTTCGAGCCCCGCATCGGGCTCTGTGCTGACAGCTCAGAGCCTGGAGCCTGCTTCCGATTCTGTGTCTCCCTCTCTCTCTGCCCCTCCCCCGTTCATGCTCTGTGTCTCTCTGTCCCAAAAATAAATAAACGTTGAAAAAAAAAAAAATTCAAAGGCCCAGAGAAGAAAAAGCTGTGGGTTTTAACTGAATCCATGTCCTTCAATTGAAACTATTCATTGAAACCCCGCCTACTTTTTCTTTGAAGTTAAACTGGCACGTGTTCACTATTTTTTTTTAAATAACTGTATGAAGAATTTTTAATTTAAAAAAAAAGTGTTTATTATTTGAGAGAGCACACGCAGGGGAAGGGGCAGAGAGATGGGGACAGAGGCTCTGAAGCAGGCTCCACACTGACAGCAACGAGCCCAATGCGGTCTCGGACTCAAGAACCTGAGCCAAAGTCAGACAGGCAACAGACCAAGCCACCCAGGCATCCCTGTGCGTTCACTATTTGAAAAGATAGTGTCTTGGTTGCTAACTCACTGTCTTTCCGAACTGCGGTTGTTCTCCGTTGTCTCCTTGGTTCGTTTCTTTCTTCCACCTGGTCTCTTTCTTCTATCTACCAGGTCTACCTTCTGGTAGGCGATAGTATCCTCATCTCCCCATCCCCTTCTGTACAGAACTCATTTCCTGCACACCCATCCCCTTGTTTGTTCCCTTCATTTTCCCAAGTCCAATGTGCTTGACTTGCTTGAACATTCCAGGTTCTCCTACAACTCCTTGCCATCGCACGTGCTGTTTCCTCTGAGGAGAAGGCTTCCACCACCCATCTTGTCCTCCAGTTTAATCACCTGGGAACATGCTCCTCAATGCCATTTCCTCTGGGATGCTTTATTGTCTCTTTCAAGTAGAATTCTTTGTGATGCACCTGGCCCCAGGTCTTTGTTTACAACCCGGTTTGAAGCCTAGGGCATTGGATTGTAAGGCAGCTTCTTCCCTGGCGCCTCCCCTTTTAGCCTGAAGAGCAGTAGATAAGACGCGGCCTCAGGACTCCATTCTGCACTCCTGCCTGTGTCCACACTGTATTAGTCAGGGTTCTCCTGAGAAACAGAACCAACCAGTAGGATGTGCGTATATAGAGAAAGAGATTTATTCTAAGGAATTGGTTCATATGGTTCTGGAAGCTAGCAAGACCAAAATCTGCAGGGTGGACCAGCAGCCTGGAAACCCAGAAAGAGTCAGCGTTGCAGTTACGCTCCAGAGGCCTCTTGCCAGGAAGAGGTCAATCTTTTCCTACCTAGCTCTTCCACTGGTTGGATGAGGTCTACCTACATCACGGAGGGCCAACTGCTTTACTCAGAATCCACTGATTTAAATGTTAATTTCATCCAAAACTTACCCTCACAGAAACATCCAGAATAAGGTTTGACCACAATATCTAGGTATCATGGCCCAGGCAAGTTGACACATAAAATTAACCGTCACACAGATCATTTGCCTCTGTGCACGCACACCCTTGACATCTTTCTGTGTATCCTGTGCTCCTCTTTTTTTTTTAAGTTTATTTATTTATTTTGGGAGGAGAGAGAGAGAGAGAGAGAGGCAGGGAGAGAGGGATATAGAGAGAATCCCAAGCAGGCTCCACACTGTCAGCACAGAGCTTGATGCGGGGCTCAAACTCATGAACCTGGAGATCATGACCTGAGCTGAAATCAAGAGTCGGACACAACTGAGCCACCCAGGTGTCCCCTGTTCTCCTCTTCTTATAAGGACACCAGTCAGATTGGATTAGGATAGACCCTAATGACCTTATTTAGCCTTAATGAACTCTTGAACAGTCTTATATCTGGTCATGGTGATCCTAAGGTGGACAGAAACCATCTGACGTATCGAACAATGGCTTCCAAGGGCTTCAATTCATCCTGTCTCCTGTTTGGGAGACCTATAGCCGAAGCAAGTACAGCCTCAAGTACATGGGTATGAAATGGTTGAATATTAAAGCCCCTGCCGCTTCCAGGAAATAGCAAGATCACTTTCACCTTTCCAGGCTGGAAATAATTTTCCTGCTGTAAAGGTGCAAATACTTTGGTATTTCCACAGGTTCCAGAGAATGCCTGGACTATGCCTTTAGCCACACTGACTACGGACATACCAGACCTGAATTAAGGAGGAAATAAGGGGCCATGTGAGAATAAAATCATGCAGCATTTAGAGTTGCACACAGTCTCATTCCAGAATCTGACTTGAGTCATTCTCAAGAAGTCACATTAAGAAAGCCTTCTGCCTGGCGGCTTCTGTCACCTAGAGATGCTGGTGCCGGCAAGACCCTGACTATTGGAAGCAAGATTCTTTACCAGTAAGAGAAACATCGTGGGGACTTCATGCCATACCACCTCACATCATCACACACATGCACACACCTTCAAACCAGGGTGTGCCTTGACAAGTCTAATATCTACCTCATGTGCAGATTGCCAAACGGCCATCTAGACTTGGTGAATCTTTAAGGATCAGCCCATTAGAGGACCTTGCACTTCGGGGCACCTGGGTGGCTCAGTCGGTTGAGCGTCCAACTTGGGCTTAGGTCATAATCTCACAGCTCGTGAGTTCGAGTCCCACGTCAGGCTCTGGGCTGACAGCTCAGAGCCTGGAGCCTGCTTCGGATTCTGGGTCTCCCTCTCTCTCTCTCTCTACCCCTCCTCCCCTCATGCTCTGTCTCTCTCTGTCTCAAAAATAAATAAACATTAAAAAATAATAATAATAATACATAAAAGAGAGAATCTTAATTTAAAAAAAAAGAACCTTGCACTTAGGGGAATTTCAAAGTCACTGACTCTCATTACATCATTTCATACATGATTAAACAGGAGCTGGAAGAACTTAAGAAGAGGTCGCCTGAGGCCCCAGACCTTTCTTTAATTACCTTTCCTTCTGAAGTTTATTTATTTATTTTGAGAAAGAGAGAGAGAGAGAGTGGGGGAGGGGCAGAGAGCGAGGGAGACAGGGAACCCCTAGCAGGCTTCACATTGTTAGCGCAGAGCCTGATTTGCCGCTCGAACTCCTGAATCGGTGACACCTTGACCTGAGCTGAAACCAAGAGTCCGGAGGCTTAACCAACTGAGTCACCCAGGTGCCCCTTTAATTACCTGTCCTAATGCCACTAAGACACATTATTAAATATTTACCATAAAATCCCCAGACTTTGTGTTTAGTTTTCTGGGAGAAGAAAGAAAGAAAGAAAGAAAGAAAGAAAGAAAGAAAGAAAGAAAGAAAGAAAGAAAGAAAGAAAGAAAGAAAGAAAGAAAACTATGTATACAATCAAATATGTTAATGGTGTCCTCTTGGAGTCCAGAATCGAAGAATTGTCCTTTTTTGTTTGGTTTTACAAATATCTGTGAGTTCAAGTATGACTGGGATGATGAACACTTCTAAAACTTGATCAGTTAGTTCTTTGTGGGGGAGGTAAAAGGCAGCTAAGGGCAGAGGCTTATAGAAAAGAAACAGAACAGCAGAATGCTGGGAGAAAGAACCAAAACAAGAGGAGGGAAATGGGCAGCTCAAACAGGGCTTGTTCCCAGCTCACCCTAGGCTGCTGGGAAGGAGATGATGACAATGGTAATGATATGCTATACATATTCATAAAGTGGTGAAACCATCAAAACATTTTCTGTGAGCAGAAAAACAGTCACAGCTCTTTCCTCAAGTAATCTCGACCTACTCATGCAAAATTTTTTTAATCCTAATACAGATCAATTGTTCCTGGTCAGGCTCTTGCCCCACAAGGAGCTTTGGAGAGGAGGAGAAACCACAAACAGGCACTTGCTTTGTGGGGTTTTGAGCAAAATCATGGCAGTCAGGAAGCCCCCTGCCAGGGAAGGCACCAATCGCAGAAACCTGAAGTGTTGGTTGGTCGTGGAGAGGTAGTGGAAGGGTTTAAAGAATGTTCCTCTCTGCTCCTACTGGGAAAAAAAATGATCTCTAGTGATAACCATTCCTGTAGTTAGCATTTGTTAAGCCTGTAGTATATGTCAGGCACTGTGGGAAACTCCATGCGATATATCTCATTCAGTCTTCACCGAACTCCTATGAAGTTCATTGCCCCACCAGGGAATGAAAACCCACGTCGAGAGGTTGGTAATGGGCAACAGTGACGCAGAAAAGGAAAGAAAGAGAAGAAGCTTCTTACAGCTGAAGCCACATCACCAGCTGGTTTGAGAAGAGGCTTCCATGAACATTATAAAGAAGAAAGAACCCTCCCATTTTCTACTACACAAAGGATTCACAAGCAATGAGGGTTGCAAGGGATTCTGCTACCGGTCACTGGGAAGAGGCAACTCATGAAAATCCGTAACCCTGAGAGATACTGAGGTGGCATTCTCAGACCTGTCATGAAATGTCAACTTGTCCTACCAACCCCAATGCAACTGGTGCCAATTTGTGACGTATTAAGCTGACTTTCTTCCTGTCCCTTTCTTATACACAGTTCCTGCCATACAAGAGCTGTTCTTTCTTTGTTATTAAGATCATGTTATTTTCTGAAGTCTGATTCGTTAGTTATTGTGTCTTCAATTCTTTGGTGGGGGGGTGGTGGAAAACATATGGTTGTATAAATTATTCAGACTTATTTTAGTTGTTGGATGGACAGCAGTATTCTCTTGTAATTTTCTTCATCAGACGCAGAAACCCTTTTCCCCCATTATATTATTTTATGATGCAATTACTATATATATTAGTATTTACTAAGTTTCTTTATTCAGGTGGGGTTATCATTTCTGCTATATTTCAAATGTCTAGGAAGTAGGTTTAGGAAGGTTTCTTTCTTTCTCTCTTTTTTTCTTTCTTTCTTTCTTTTTTTTTCCTCCAATGGATATATTTGTATTTAAACTGTACTGTATTTAATCTCCTACTTTCTTAATCTCCTACATAATCTTTTACTATCTGATTTGTCCATTTTAACTAGTGGGCTTTGACCCCACAAGTTAACTATCAAACTGTCTGTAATCTTTGGGTTATTTTTTTAATTCAAGTTAGTTAACATACAATATAATATTAGTTTCAGGAGTAGAACCCAGTGATTCATCACTTATATATGACATCTAGTGCTCATCCCAATAAGTGCCTTCTTTAATGCCCATTCCCCCATTTAAGCCATCCCCCCCATTCTCCTCCCTTCCAGCAACTCTCAGTTGTTCTCTGCATTTAAGAGTCTTGATAGCCAAAGTATGGAAAGAGCCCAAATGTCCATCGATGGATGAATGGATAAAGAAGATGTGGTATCGGGGCGCCTGGGTGGCGCAGTCAGTTAAGCGTCAGACTTCAGCCAGGTCATGATCTCGCGGTCCATGAGTTCGAGCCCCGCGTCGGGCTCTGGGCTGATGGCTCAGAGCCTGGAGCCTGTTTCCGATTCTGTGTCTCCCTCTCTCTCTGCCCTTCCCCCGTTCGTGCTCTGTCTCTCTCTGTCCCAAAAATAAATAAACGTTGAAAAAAAAATTAAAAAAAAAAAAAGAAGAGGTGGTATATATATATATATATATATATATATATATATATATTTATACACACACACACACACACACACACAATGGAGTATTACTTGGCAATCAAAAAGAATGAAATCTTGCCATTTGCAACTACGTGGATGGAAGTGGAGGGTATTATGCTAAGTGAAATTAGTCAGAGAAAGACAAAAATCATATGACTTCACATATGAGGACTTTAAGAGACAAAACAGATGAACAAAAGGGAAGGGAAACAAAAATAATATAAAAACAGGGAGGGGGACAAACCAGAAGAGACTCATAAATATGGAGAACAAACTGAGGGTTACAGGAGGGGTTGTGGGAGGGGGGATGGGCTAAACGGGTAAGGGGCACTAAGGAATCTACTCCTGAAATCATTGTTGCACTATATGCTAACTAATTTGGGTGTCAATTTTAAAAAAATAAATAAATAAAATAAAATAAAATAAAATTTAATTTAATTTAAAAAAATTATGGTTTTACCTCCATCTCTGCTTTTCGCTTATTTTCCCTTCCCTTCCCCTTTGTTCATCTGCTAGGTTTTCCCTCCCCCTTTACTTAAATTTTTACTCCTATTCTTTACTTGCATTCATTCCACTTCTTCAGAACACATGCTGTTTATTTGGCTTTTTCCCACCACATTGGCATCCTTATTTTTGTCGGAATTGTACAACTAAATGCATTAAGTGCTCACCACCAGTCTTTTTTGCTGAAAAATTTCCAGTTACCTCTTGGCAGGATGAAACTCATCACACAGTAGAATCCTTGGGAAAGGTCAGTGTGTTTCATATTCCCTGAGTTATTGCATATTTAAAACTGCTCTTTTGT
This sequence comes from Felis catus, assembly GCF_018350175.1. NCBI lineage: Eukaryota > Metazoa > Chordata > Mammalia > Carnivora > Felidae > Felis > Felis catus. The sequence continues at coordinate 210,839,787 of NC_058375.1, read as the reverse complement.
GGCCTGTTTAAAATACAGCTTGGCTGGGATGTACCTTTTTGACCCACGCCCTCTTTCCTTGGGTTCCTTGAAGATGCTGCTCTACTGTCCCTTTGTTCTACATTCACTTCTTAAGAAGTTGAGTGCCAGACTAATTTTCTGACTTTTCTAAATAGTTTTCGTTTTTTCCTGTCAAGACTCTGGGATTTTTTTTTTTCTTAGTCCTTGAAGATTAACCGTTTTGCTAAGAAAAGTCTTAGAGTCTATTGCCAAGCCAATTTTCTCAAATGAACTCTTTCAATATCCTACTTTTAAAAGTGTGCTCTCGGGGCGCCTGGGTGGCGCCATCGGTTAAGCGTCGGACTTCAGCCAAGTCACGATCTCGCGGTCCGTGGGTTCAAGCCCCGCGTCGGGCTCTGGGCTGATGGCTCAGAGCCTGGAGCCTGTTTCCGATTCTGTGTCTCCCTCTCTCTCTGCCCCTTGCCCGTTCATGCTCTGTCTCTCTCTGTCCCAAAAATAAAATAAACGTTGAAAAAAAAATTTAAAAAAAAATTTAAAAAAAGAGAAAAAAAATAAAAGTGTGCTCTTGGATTATAGTTGTGAAAACTGGTTCTGATGGGGGTTTTTTTATGTGTTTGCTCACTTTTCTTCTTCAAGAACTCTCATTTCACGTATGTCAGAATTTCTTTTCCGGGCTCCCTTCATAACCACTTTTTCTCTGACTTCTCTGTTTCTCTTGTTTATCTAATTTTCATTCTCCTGGCTCTTTTCTTACCTTTGCTCAATTTGCCTTATTAAATTTTTCTTGGAATCCATCTTCCTTTGAGTCTAGTGTTTCTGAGATAGTCTGTTTATTTGCATTCCTTTTTCAAGTTCTTCCTTCCCACTGCCCTGAGAACACTCTGAAAGAAGGGTATGTATAAGAAGGTAGTCTGAGTGCAAAGAAATAGAAGACCTTCAAAAATCACCCATAAAATATATTACATTCATAAATTGTGTCCAAAATATGACATGAACACGTTACTAAGACCTCTGTAAGGCTGAATAAAGGCCCATCAGGTGACGCTTCTCAATGCCTAAGATTTACTGGCATCACAGTTACACCCCCTCTGGTGACAACAACATATAAAATGTTTTGCATACAATATCCCATCTGATAATTTTATACAATGCTGACAGAGCAAGTCTTTAGAATAAATAGCGTTTTAGCGCCCACTTGATGATGAGATGAGAAAAATGAGGCTACAAGTGGGAAATTCTTTCTTTTTAAGTTTTTATTTATTTTTATTTTGAGAGAGAAAGCACAGGGGAGGGGCAGAGAAAGAGAGAATGCCAAGCAGGCTCTGTGCTGTGAGTGCAGAGCCTGATGCGGGGCTCAATCCCATGAACTGTGAGATCATGACCTGAGCCAAAATCAAGAGTCGGATGCTTAACCAACTGAGCCACCCAGGCACCCCTCCGAGTGGAAAATTCTGGATTAGAATGCAGTGCCCTATCACTGGACGGTCTGTGGTTCTTCAGCCACTCATTTTTTCGCCTCTCTGAATTACACACTAAGCACCCCCAGTATATTCACTTGCACCTCACTCCTTTTTTTCCTCCCCATTTCCTTCTAACTCCCACCTCCTCTCCATCAATCTCCTTTTTTGTAAAATCCTTTCTAGGCACACGCATTGGTCTACCTCGTTGAGTCTCTGATCCTAAATCAGTTTTCTGCTTGTTCATTCTGTTGCAATTCCTTGAAACAAGAAACACACAGGGCTTTTTCTGCCTTCAGAGCCCTCAGGGCCATCTTAGATGTCCCCAGCACACACCCCAGAGCTGAAGAAACGACACTAGCATGGACACTATAAACGATTTGGCACCTCTTCCCCTCCCGAACCTTCTTGCTCATGAACATAAGGATAAAGAAGAGAGGGGCACCTGGGTGGTTCAGACGGGTTAAGTGTCCGACTCTTGGTTTCGACTCAGGTCATGATCTCACAGTTCGTGAGTTCAAGCCCCGACTTGGTTTCTGTGCTTGTGCGGAGGCTACTTGGCATTCTCTCTCTCTCTCCCTCACTCTCTTTCCCTCCCCACCCTCTCAAAATAAATAAATAAACTTAAAAAAAACAGAAATTAAAAAAAAGATAGAGAGAGAGGGTGGGGCTCAAAGATGACCCTTATGTTGTTATCTTGAACTACTGGGTAACTGTGGTATTGTTTTCTGAGAGGTAGAAGGTTGGGAGAAGGTAGCTGTTTGTGGTTTGGGAATTTTTAGTGGCAGCAGCCTTCCCTTTAAAATGGAAACATCAAAAAGGGAACTAAAAATTAAGACAGGTAATTCGCAAGAATGAACACAGAGCAAGATTTAATTTCATGCTTATTGGATGAAAAAAAAAATCAAGCGTTGCATTTTAATGCCTACAATAATCCTAGCAACTTAATTATTTTAACCTGGGAGAATATGGCAGACATGTTTTAATAATATGACTTCTACCCATATATTTATTTGTGGACAGACATTTATTTGATCACAGTTTGTTTTGGTTTGTTTGTTTGTCTGCCTTGCAAACTGGGACATAAGCTCCGTCGGGAAATGAATCATGACTTCCTTGTTCACTGATGTATCCATGGTACCAAGTGCAATGTATTTGCACATATTAGACACCGATAAACTCCTACTGAATGAGAGAATAAAACCATACCGTCAGCTCTCAAGTGTTAATAATGAAGATAAAATATTTATCAAAAGTGGATTGGATTCTGGATTATTTCAATATTGACATCAGTAAGCATTTTCATTACTGAAATTAACACTTAAATTAAAAAGTGTATTCCCGGCAATAAAGTTATTATTCTTTTCTATGGCTCCCTTTCCACTTACATACAAATGCGCGGTAGGACAGGCTGCTGAATTCCTTGGTGGCTACAGTAATTTTAAAAATCCTTGTTTCATTGCATATGGCTCCAGCTTTCATCTCTTGAAAAGCATGGCAAGGTAATATGACTGTAGATGTGAAAAACAACAAGACAGACCAGCAAATTGGTCTTGCTGAAGCTTGATGGTGGCCGCATCTTTGGCCCATGTCTGTTAAGCCACCTCTACTGTGCTTGGGGATTTTGCTCAAAAAAGAACGAGTTATCTTTAAAAGATGTCGAAAAATCTCCAACATCTGCAGCACCAATGCTATGTTTCTACAGGAAGCCTTTTGTCTAGAGAAAACATAGCCCTTGTAGCACATGAATGCAACAGCGTACGAATTCTCCCAGGTAACGTATAAGCTATTTTCAAGAGCCATGTTCCCCTTTTCCAGAACTTCTAGAGACACCCGAGATATGCAAATATATATTTGAGTTATTTATTCTGCAATTACGATAAATTCTATATAAATAATCTCCTGTGGCAGGCTGAGTAACAGCTCTAAAGATGTTCTTGTCCTAATCTCCAGAACCTATGAATATGTTACTTTATGTGGCAAAAGGAACTTTGCATATATGAGAAGTTGAGAAGGAAAGAGTATTCTAGATTATCTGGGTGGGCTCCAAATGCAATCACTGGAATCTCATAAGAAAGAGGCTTCTAAGAAGATCGGAGGGAGGAGACAGTGATGTGACCACAAAAGCAGAGAATCGAGTCACGTGGTCACAAGCCAAGGAAAGCTGGAAGCTTCTAGTGTCTGGAAGAGAGAGGGAATTTGTTCAGATTCTTCCCTGGAGCCTCTGGAAAGACTAGACCTCTGGACACCATGATTTTAGCCTCATGAGAATCTTATCACATTTCTGACCTTCAAAACTATAACAGAGTAAATGTGTTCTTTCATGCCGTTAAAGGTGTGGCAAATTGTTACAACAGCAATAGGAAAATAGCAAACTAGCAATTTAAATTACTGACTTTTTAAAAACACAAACTTAACTTATCTTACCGTTCTGAGAGTGAGAAGTCCCAGACCAACGATGTCACTGGGCTAAAGTCCCGGTGTTGGCAGAGTTTGTTCCTCTTGGAGACCTCATTTTCTTGCCACTTTCAGATTCTGGATAACATCTGTTACCCCATCCCTGCCTTTTTTTCCCCATTAGGGAAATTAAATTTCTGATCTAACAAATGCGAGGCCCCTATTTCACTTGAAACACTGAAAGAACTAGTTGCATTTACAAGATGTCAAAAATCTAAAGAACGTTCTAGGCTATAAGCAAAATCTCTTTGAGCGTAAAGTCAGATTACAAAAGTTTCTAAAGTACCTTCTTACAAGTGATGTTTCTGTCTACCTGCAACACAACCTTTAGAAGCCTCCTCTGAGTAACGGCCTCTTTGAAAAGGTGCAAAGTGCACCCATTAGTACTAACAGCCAAATAACTTTTAAACTGTAGAAAGCAATCCTTAATATTGCAAGTTCTCGACAGTAAAAACAATAATTAATGTTTTCACAATATGCAGGCATTGTGCATTTGTCAGTGTGTAAATTATTTTACATATCACGATGGGGCACCTGGGTGGCTCTGTCGGTTAAGCGTCCGACTTTGGCTCAGGTCCTGATCTCACTCCTGTTTCGTGGGTTCGAGCCCCGCATCAGGCTCTGTGCTGACAGCTCAGAGCCTGGACCCTGCTTCAGATTCTTTGCCCCCCTCTCTCTCTGCCCCCTGCTCACACTCTTTCTCTGTCTTTCTCTCTCAAAAATAAAAATAAAAATAAGACACATTATTTTACATGTCACGGGGATTCAAATATTGCACAGAGTCTTTACAGAATTACTTCGTGAAAGTGAGCAGCAAGGCTAGGTAAAAAATGTCTCCTGTCTCTGTCTCCTGTCTCCTGTCTCTGTCTCTATTTCTCAAATCTCTTTTTACACCTACCTCACAATATCGCTGCCTTGCGATACACCTACCTCGCATAGATCTCATTTTCTATGTGAAGAAACAAGTTTAAAAATATGCAATTTGTCCAAGGTGACCTGGCTGGCAAGGAATGGAACAAGGAATGCAGTTAGATCTTCTATCATCAAAGCAACACTGTTTTCTCTATATCACCCAGGGGTGCCTGGGTGGCTCAGTTGGTTGGGCGTCTGACTCCGGGTTTCAGCTCAGGTCATGAACTCACAGTTCGTAGGTTCGGGCCCCACATCGGCTCTGTACTGACAGCACAGAGCCTGCTTGGGATTCTCTCTCTTCCTCTCTCTCTCTCTGTCCTCCCCCACTTGCGTTGTCTCTGTCACTCTCAAAAGAAATAAATAAACTTAAAAAAAAACTGATATAAGAATTTAGGACCAGCTGGCTTTTTTCTTTGTAAATGTATTAGAAAAAAAAAAAAAAGAAGAAACTATGAAGTACCTTCTAAAGGAATCGTTGCTTCCTGATATTTATTCCATTGCAAACCAGTATCTAAAAGTTGCTAGCCAAATTATATTATATGGTAACTATATATTATGTTAATTAATCCTAAAAATGTATTGATTAATAATAATAAATCAAGAACACGTGAAATTAAATATATATTACATACATAGGGATATCCAAGAACACGAGAGGAATAACTTGCTCCGTGTTGGAGTGTGGAAAAGGCATTCCAGAGGCACTGAGTCTAGGACCCAACTAATAACAGAAGTGAGATGTGGCATGGGGAGTGAAGGTATGGAGGTGAGAGAAGAATTGCCAGACACTTCTTATTTTGTGTCATCTTGGTCTCCTGTGTGTGTTGTCAAGCATCTTCCCAATCTGCTGTTTCCCAGCGGTCTCCTCTGCTTTGTGCCCCTGACACAGGAGGGCGCTGAGCCACACACAAGCCATGCGTCCAGGGGGTGGCAAGTTCTTGTCTTGGGGGAGGTAGGGATCAAACTGCATGATTACTTAGCCTGTATACCTGAAGAGAAGAATTTGATCATCCTCTGAGATAGATTCACAGTCTTTCGCTTACTATTTTCTTTATTTTTGCATTAAAATGATGCTTATTGGTATCTTCTGATTAACAAAGTAGTATCACTTAGGAAAAAGTTTAGAATGCACGGATGAACACATAGAAGAAAATAGATTTTATACAGCCCCACCATCCAGGAATAACTATTGTTAACATTTTTATAGAAATCAATCTAGCTTTTTTTTTTTTAATCTAGTTTCAGATTTTTTTCCTTAGAGAGTAACAGCAATTTTTCTACTTGGCAAGCTGAAAAGATTCTCATTCCCACTCTAAGGACGACAACAAAAGCAGAGAGACATTAGGTTCATGGCTTTCTTTGACCCCATCAGAGATCTGAGATCCCTGGGTGATACGCTGGCCTGAACTCTGGAAAGACAGGGGTACCTGGGAAAGAGACAGGGAGAAAATTGTTGTTTACCTACCAGACACAGGTAGGACAAATTCAGCTAAAATAGTTAGGCATTGATGGAGGCAACACGGGGTCTGCCAAAAGAGTGCAGAGCCCCTGGGACTGCAGGTGGATTGAAAGTCTTCATGTCTTGAGGGCTTTTCTCCATGGATCTCACAAAAAAATGTTTGGTGAGAGTCCTGGGAATATTTCCCTGTGGAACAAACCTGGGTGACAGGAACAACCATTGTTGCAGAAGGGACATGAAACCCGTGCACGCGTTTCTCCCTGTCTGCTCTAAGGAACAAAAGCCTTATACGGGGGCAGGGGAGTAAGGAGAGGGCCAAACCCACTGTCACCTTTAAGAAAGTGTTAAAACCCTTTGCAGCTGGGGAAGTGAGCAGAAAAAGTTTCCACCTCTGGGGAAGGAGCAGGAATTCCTTGGTAGGTTCAGAAATACAGCTGGGGGAAGGAGAAAGGAGAAAATCACACCCAGGGGCCCAAGAGCATAATGCTTGCTAGAGTCTGAGACTTAACAAGAGCTAAAAGAACACCCTCTTCCCCCAGGATAAACCAGCAGAATAACAAGTGCAGAGTAACAAGTAACCGCGGAATGCTGTTTGGACAATGACAAGAGCCAGGAGACAGATCCAGTGAGGGGCACTGTACATAAGGAGAACATAAAGGCGAAGGTGGAAGAGAATGAAGCCCTCTGGGAAACCAGCCCACCTCCGAAACACAAGATATCATCACTGGGGTTTGAAGACTATGGGTTCTCCAGCAAGAGTTGGGGGTGGGGGGAAGAGTCTATAAGACAGGGCCACCTCTCACCTGACACTTACCCTCATGGAACTTCTAGGAATACAAGAATTTGGCCTCCTGTGCATTATTAAGGTCCTTTAACCAAATAAGATAATAACAACCTGCTTTATTTAACAGCTTCTTGAATATTTTCCTGTTAGAACACAAGGCTGATGAACTTCTGTTGGTACACCTGCTACAGGTCCCACAATTGTCAGGGATGAGCCTGGATGAAAGGGGACTTGCCTAGTGTCCTTCAGCATTTTAGACATGGAGAGACAAGATCTCCAAGCTTCTAATTTCTTGGTTCTTTTTCTGTGCTTTTCCTACAGCATCCTTCGCTCTCCCATAATTCAATTTGTCTATTTTCAATACAAGCAGAGAGCTGCTATAGACTCAGTAGAGGTTCGTGTAGACTTTGCACATTAGAATCACCCCAGAAACATCTGGTGCTGATGGCTGGACACCATCTCCAAAGATTCCAATTTAGTGGGTCTTTGTGGGTCTTCATATATAGCCAGGACTAAAACACAGCAGCTCAAAGATCAGGGTTTAACCATGTTCAAGAGCAGTCTTCCCCAGGTGTAAGCTAATGTGTTCAGGTATTTACTGATAAAGTGGAAAGTGGATTACATTAAGTTGATCATCATGAGATGCGTCTTGTTGAGTTTATCAATATTATGAATGCTGTTGTAGGCATCAGGGAGGGATACTAAGAGGCTGCAGAGAAAGCGTGGCTGTAGTTGGGATCTCTGGGCATTTCTCCCCATTTCATTGCCTCTTCTGAGTTCATTACTGGCCCTTGACTTCCAAACTCCTTAAGCTGATGAATAAATCTCACATCCCACTTGCACATACATACATCCTTAAAGCTAAGTAGGTCACTTGCTTAAGGCCAACACAAGTGGATGTTGGTCATTTTCATGTACTCTTAGGAATCATGCAGGCCCTATACAATACCCAAGAAATTCTCTGGCTACCATTGAATCTTGGATCCCAAACTTCCAAATCCTTATATTCTAGTTCCCGACTTAAATCGGAACCAAACCAACTGATTTCTGACTATGTTTCCAGACCACATTAAAAGTACAGTACCTGGCACCCACTCACACCCTCAGGACCTCAAATTCTGATGGCCACCATCCAGAACCATATGCCTAATTGCATCTCCTTCTTCCTGCCCCCATAATTGGTAGAAACCTACATTTTGGAGAGCAGTGCCAGAGGCACCAGAATTGAGAACCCTGGCAAAATTAACAAATTGAAAAAGACAACGTCAGTCAAACTAATGTGTTGGATAATTCCATGATACCGTATTCTCCATTTCCTTTTTTAAAATATAAATTTCCCAACTGTTTATTTAAACATGATGCACAAGAAGTTACAAATATGCCCACTCCATTATTATTATTATTATTATTATTATTATTATTATTATTATTTATTGAAACTTCATTGCTTAGTTGTTTTGACAGGTACAGAGATCATTGCAATCACCAAACACAATAAAGTTCTCCTTTGCTTTGTAGACTAAGACTCTGAGTCTCCCTAATCAAGAAATGTTTAGGACTTCAAATGCACATAGATATTTCTCTTGTTTCTCAACAAGTATTACATCCTGCTGTGCAACATATAAATTACAGACCAAACCACTTATCTGCAACAATGATTTCTTTCCTGATACTTTAACTTTTTATTTTTAAATGGGGAAAAAATGTATGTCACGCCTATCACATATCTTGGAAGAAAAACATCAACGTCAATCAGTGATGGGTACGATCAGTACAGATAGTTATAAGAACATGAGGAAACTCGTAGGAAAGGGGGAGGAGGGGGGAAACGACATATTATGATGCTCACTTCTTACATTTGGCTTTGGTTTTGTACTCAACCTGAGAATGAATTGTGAGGTGCAAGCTTTCGCCAGCCAAATCCTACATAGGGAACGGGGAAAGCTAGCACCACAAAGAAAACGTGCTCTTTCTTTGCACTCCCCATGCCACTAAGTTCATTGTCACCTTGGAACTGGTTCAGGAGCAATTTCAGTAACTGTTGCCTCTGCCTGTTGGCCAAGCCCTTTGGCCTAGACCTCTGCATATCTAGCTCCTTCTGGTCTGGTATAAACTTAAATATTCCCTTTTGGGAAATATGTTCCCCAACCATTCAATCCAAAGTTACCTTGTTGTATGTGATTTCTACTCTCCATCACTATCTAAAATATCTCATGTGGTCTGCTTCCTCCTTCAGAATATAAACTTCATGGGGGGCAAGCAGGAACCCCGCTCTTCTGGTTACGCTCGATTATGCCCCTCACCTACAGTAGCACCTGGGTCACAGGACCTGCTCACTGGGTGCTTATTGAAAGATGACACCGTGAATAGTCAGGAAAGAAGTAAAAGGAGGTCACTAAGTACAACTCTGTAATAGAAAGTGTGGGACCAGAGACAAGCTGGAGATCATTGTAAGAGTAAATCATGTTTAAGACACAAAGAGAATAGCATGTCACTGCATGTCCCCACCTACCTCTCCAGCCCACCAAACAGCTGACCATAGTAGATGGACTGACAGCCCCTCAAATTCATTCATGCCTCAATCCCCAAAAATCTGTGAATATGTTACCTTACATGGTCAAAGCAACCTTACAGTTTAGGCGATTGGGTTGAGGATTTTCAGCTGAGGACACTCTCCTGGATTACCCAGGTGGGCCAGTCTAATCATGTGAGTCCTTGAAAGTGGCCAGAACAGTGGGCCAGGCATGTAAGAAGGATGTGACCCACCAGTACTGTCTTTTATAGAGACAAAGAGTCATGACCTACAAAATATGGCAGGCTCTAGAATTGGGAATACCCTTGAGTTTACAGCAAGAAGGAAAAGGGGGACCTTGGCCCCACAACCATAAGAAACTGAATTCTACCCACAACCTCGATGACCAGGAAATAGACTCTCCCCCGGAACCTCCAGAATGGAACAAAGCCTACAGACACACCTTGATTTTAGCCTGATGAGACCAATATCTAATTTCTAATCTCCAGTACTGTAAGGTAATAATTTTTTTCCTACTTTAAGCCACTAATTTGTAGTAATGTGTGATGGCAGCACTAAAAACTGAACACAAAAGCCCTAGATCTGAAGAATATAGCAGAGTGAAATTCAAGTAAAATCAACGTACCCGCGTGGTGGTGGCATGCCCACACTTGACCCCTCACTCTGCCCCTCTGATGTGTCCTGTGATCTGTGGGCCTAGATATAATAAAGCTGATCTTTCAGAGACCTGCTACCACAAAATAGTCCAATATTACTTTACCCAAGACTTACTGTAAAGTACTGAAAGCCTTTAAAAATGTCTTGAAAATGTTTCAGCAGCAGCAAAGTGATGATAGCATATCTCTTTATTCCACTGTGGCTAAGATGGCTTCGCATCAGCCTCTGTCCCTCCATCCCTCCCTCTTTCTGTCCCCTCTCCCCTGTCCTCCCTTTTTTTTTTTGTCTCTACTTATCCCTAAATTGCCATTGATTATGGCCACTAAGAAGATGATAGTTTTCTTTCTTTAGTGGAGACGTGTAATCTTGAGGAACAGTTCTAAACCTTTCTATAGGTTCTATACTAGTTGCTCCATGGACATACGAAATGATAAAATTAAAACAATTATTTTCTTTTTTCTTTTTTAAATTAAACTTTTAAAAATGTTTGTGCAATTGTGGTTTTACATGCAGCTGTGAGAAAGGAAAGCGAATTATCATGTATACCTTTTATCGGATTGTTGGTTCACACCTTCACTCCCTTTGGAGCTCTTTGGGCAAAATCTGAAACTGGATCCCAACACACAGAGAGCAAAGAGAGACTGAAGAAAGCAGCAGGCCATTCCAAACTGGTAGATGGCAGCTATAATAAGCAAGAGAACTTACTTATGAAGCTTGGCTTGCAAGGCTGCAAGAGCAGTAGATTTTCACACCTGTCTCTAGAATCTTCAAAGTATATATGGAGGTCTCAGCAGGGTTCAGTCACATATCAGTCCAGACGGCCTCAACAACACATTGCAATCTCAAGGTAGGTCCTTGGGGCCACTTCTAGCACGGGGAAGACAAGCACTATGAACATCCCAAGGATGTAGAGGGGATGAGGTGTAGCTATCAGGTCAACCAGCAGATGCCCTCTATGACTTCCTCCAACACTAGCTTACCCTAATGGTAACATGTTGCAAAATCTAACGCACAATATCACAACTAGGATACTGACATATGTATGGCCAAGATACACAATATTTCCACAACTACAAGGATTCTCATGGTGCCATTTTATATCCACACTCACTTCCCTCCTGCTTCCAGCCTTTCCCTGGCAATGGCTCTCCCTTTCTACAATTTTGTTATTTCAAGTGTGTAATTTATATATATAAATATGAAAATACAAATATATTATATATAATATAAAAACATTATATACATGTATGTAGATAGATAGATAGGTATGAAAATGTAACATTGAAATTGCTTTTTTCACTCAGCTCAATTCTTCAGCGAGACATCTAGGTTGTTGCTTATATTGATAGTTTACTTTTTTTTCTTTCTGAATAGTATTCCATGGTATGGATGTTTAACCATTCACCCATTGAAGGATGCCTATGTCACTTCTGGTTTTTGATTGTGATGAATAAACCTGCTATGCCTGCTAAAAACATTCAAGTAAGGATGTTGTATGAACATAAGACTTCGTCTCTGAGACGAATACCCAGGGGTGAAATTGCTGGGTCATGGGGCTGTAGCACGTTCAGTTTTTTAAGACTCTGCCAAACTGCTTCCAGAGTGATTTTTCCATTTTCCACTCCCACCTGCAACAGATAAATGATGAGCGACTCATTTTCTCTGCATCCTCACCAGCCGGCACTTGATCTTGTCAATATTTTTTTATTTTAGTCATTCTGATGATAGGTGTAGAGTGAAATATCATTGTGGTATTAATTTGCATTTCCTAGTAGATAATAAGGTTGAATATCCTTTCATATGCTTATTTGTCATCAGTAAATTCTCTTCAGGAAAACGTGTTTGTCTTTTGCCCATGTTCTAGTGGGATGGTTTTTTGTTTGTTTGTTTGTTTGTTTGTTTGTTTTTTACAGTTGAGTTTTGGGAACAGTTAAAAATATATTGTAGATACTAGTCTTTTGTCACACAGATGTCTTGCAAATACCTTCCCCCAGCGTGTACCTTGTCTGTATTCTCTTAATAGGGTCTTTCTCAGAGCAAAAGATATTAAACTCAATGTAATGTATCAAATTTTCTCTGTATAGATTGTGCAGTTGCCAAGTCTAACAACTTTGGCCTAGCCGTGGATCCTAAATATTTTCTCCTATGTTTTGAACTAAAAGTGCTATAGTTTTATATTTTACATCTCAGTCTGAGATTCATTATAAGTTCATTTTTGTATATGCTGTGAGACTTGGTCAATGTCCATTTTTTTTTAACATAGGAATGTCCGATTGCTGCAGCACTATTTGTTGAAAAAGCTCTCTTTCCTCCATCGAATTGCTTTTGCAGCTTTGTTAAAAATCGATTGCGCACATTTGTGTGGGCCTATTTCCGGTGTCTCTCTTCTGTTCCATTGATCTATCTATTCTCCCACCCGTACCACACGGTCTTAATTAATGTTAACGACATGAGAAGCCTTGAATTCAAGTAGGCTGATTTCTACCACTTTATTCTTCTTTTTCAAAATTGTTTTAGCCATGCTAGTTCCTTTGTCTTTCCTTGTAAACTTCTACAATAATCTTATCTACATCAAAAAAAAAAAAAAAAAAAAAAAACTTGCTGGGATTTTTGCAGAAACTGTGTTAAACCTAGATACGAATTTGGGGAGAAGTGACACTTTTACACTGTTGAGCTTTCTAATTCATGAGCACAGTATGTCTCTCAATTTATTTGGAGTGTGATTTCTTTTATCAGTATTTTGAGTTTTTAGCCAGAAGTCCTGTGTATGTTTTGTTTGATTTACAGCTAAGCCTTCCATTTCTGGAGTAAATTTAAGTGGCAATGTATTTTTAATTTCAATGTTCATGTTCTCATTACCAGTATATAGAAATACAATTGGTTTCTGGGTGTTGACCTTGTATTTTGCAATCTTGCAATTTTTTAGCTCTAGGCTCTACATAGACAATTACATATTCTGAAGGCATGAGCAATTTTATTTCTTCCTTTCCATTGCTTAGACTTTTTATTTCCTTATTCTGCCTATTACACTGGACAGAACTTCCAGCATTACAGTTGAATAGATATGACATCCTTACCTTGTTTCCAGTCTTTGGGAGAAATAATTCAGTCTTTCACCGTAAATATAAGTATAATGTTAGCTCTCGGGTTTTGATGGATGTTTTTAAACAAGTTCAGGAAGTCCCCCTCTATTCCTATTTTTCTAAGAGTCTTCTTTATCATAAATGGCTCTTCAACTTTGTTTGATACTTTTTCTGCACTGATTGATGTGATCGTGTATTTTATTTTCTTTCTACCTGTTAACATGGCGGTTTATGTTGACTTTCAAATACCGAACTACCCTTGTATCCCTGAAATAATCCTCAGTTAGTCATGGGTGTATAATTCTGTGTATATATTGCTGAATTATGTTTGCTAGTATTTTGGTAAGGATTTTTGTATCCATGTTCATGAATAACACTAGTCTATAGTTTACTTTCTGTCTCTCTAGTTTTGCTATCAAGGCATACGGACCTCAAAAAATAAATTGGGAAGTATTTACTTCTCTTCTATTTTCGGGAAGATATTGTGTTGAATTGGTGTTATTTTTTTCTTTAAGTATTCATAGAATTCTCCAGTGAAACCATCTGGGCCTGGAAAGTGTTTTAGGAAGGGTTTTCCTTTCTTACAAATGTCCTTACTAGTTACAGGGCTGTTCAAATGACTTGTTTCAAATTGGAACAGTTTAGATAATGTGTTAGTTTCCTAAGCCTTCCATAACAAAATGCCACTAACTGAGGGACTTAGAACAGAAATGTATTGTCTCACAGTTCTGGAAGATAGAAGTCCAAAATTAAGGTGTCAGCAGACTTGTGCTCCCTCTGAAACTTGCAAGAGAAGGATCCTTCATTGGCTTCTGGTAGTCCCAGACACCCCTTGGCTTATGGAAGTGTAATTCCAATCTCTGCTTCCCTCATCACATGGCTCTCTCCCCGTGTCTCTTCGTATCATCTTCACTCTACATGTGTGCATATCCAGATTTCCCATTTTTATAAGGACATCTGCCATATTGGATTAGGGCCCACCCCAATGACCTCATCTTAACTTGCTGAGATCTGCGAAGGCTTTGTTTCCCAATGTATTCACATCGTGAAGTACTGGGGGTTAGGATTTCAACATATCTTTTTTGGGAGAACACAATTCAACCCATAACAAGGACTTTGTGTTTTTCAAGGAATTGGTCCTTTTCGTCTAAGGTGTCAAATTTACTTGTGCAGAGTTGTTCACAGTATTCTCTTATTTATCTTTTGATGACTGCAGGATCTGTGATGACCCCCTATTACCGACTAATGTCAGTAATTTGTACCTTCTTGGTTTTTGGTCCATTTTGCTAAAAGTCTGCCAATTTTATTGATCTTTTTAAAGATGCATCTCTTTGTTTCATTCATTTTTAAATTGTTTTTCTGTTTCAATTTCATTGATTTCTATTCTTTATTCTTTCCATCCCTTCTCTTGATCGAGGTTTATTCTGCTCGTTTTTGGCTAAGTGCTTGAGGAAGGAGCTTAGATTATTGATCTGGGAATTTTTCACTTTTCTAATACGTGCATTGACTATGATAAATTTCTCCACCTGGGTAACTATTTCCACAAATTTTGATATGCTGTATTTTCATCTTCGGTGGATTCGTTGTGTTTTTAAAAGTGTTTTTTAAAGTTTATTTATTTATTTTGAGAGAGAGAGAGAGAGAGAGAGAGAGAGAGAGAGAGAGAGAATCCCAGCCAGGCTCTGCACTATCTGCACAGAGTCCGACATGGGGCTCAATCCCATGAACCATGAGATTACGACCTGGGCTGAAACTAGGAGTTGGATGTTTAACCTACGGAGCCACACAGGAGCCCCTAAAATTTTTTTGAGACTTCTTTGACCCATGCATTATTTATAAGTGTGTTGTTTAGTTTTTAAGGTTTGGATTATTTTTCTCTTATTTTTCTGTTCTTGATTTCTTCTCTATTCCATTGCAGTTGGGGAACACAACTGTATATGCTTTCAATTCTTTTAAATTTGTTGAGATTTGCTTTGTGCTCTAGGTTATGGTCTATCTTGGCATCTGTTCCATAGACACTTTTAAAAAACTGTGTATTCTGCTCTATTTAGGTGCAGTGCTTTCTAAATTTCATTGGATCTTATTGGTTTATGATTCCATTAAGTCTTATATCCTTGATGATTTTCTATCTAGTTTATCAATTGTTAAGAAAGAGTGGTTGAAGTCTGTAACTATAATTGTGGATTTGCCTATTTCTCCATTCTGTTCTATTAGTTTGTTGCTTCACATATTTTGCAGCTCTGTTGTTCGGTATGTACATATTAAGAGTTGCTATGTTTTCTTGGTGGGCTGACCTTTTCATCACTATATAATCTCTCTCTCTGCCTCTGGCAATTTCATTTGCTCTAATGTCTATTGTACCCAATGTTAACATAGTCACACATGCTTTCTCTTGAATAATGTTTGCACGATATATATTTTTCCACATTTTCATTTCACCCTTCTTATATAGTTCTATTTGAAAAGAATTTCTTACAGACAGCATATAATTGGTCAAGTTTTTATTCCACTCTGCCAATTTTGGTCTTTTAATTGTATTTAGACCATTTACACTTAATGTAATCATCAATATACTAGGGCTTAAGATTGGCATTTTATGTTTTTTTTGTTTTTCTCTTTTTTTTCTGTTTCCTTTTACCGGCCTTACTGTGGTTACTTAGCACTTTTATTATTTTAATTTCATTCATCCATAATGTTTTGAGCATATCTATTTATATAGCTTTTCTTAATGATTTATTACATATTGCATTATATACATACATATATATATATATATATATATATATATATATATCTTACCATAGTCTACTGGTATTTTCAATTTATCAGTTTGAGTACAATATAGAAATCTAAAATCTCATATATCCCTTTATCTTCTTCCTTTTATAACTGTCTGACATGTTTCCTCTACATACATTTAGAAGCATATCTGAGATCATTTATAATTTTTGCTTTGTCAAATATAATTTAGAAAATTTGAAACAAAATAAATACTTTTGTATTTACCATACTACTGCTGATGGTGTTCCTCTTTTCTGATGTTCCAAGATTTCTTCCTTATAATTTCCTTTTCATTTAGAGAAACTTCCTTAGCCATTCTTTCAGGGTAGGTCTATTGGTGACAAATTATCTTAGTTTTCATTCATCTGAAAATGCCTTGATTTCATTTTCATTTCTGAATAATATTTTCACTGGACAACGGATATTGTGTTGACAGCTCTTTTCCTCAGTATTTGAAAAATGTCGTGTCACTAACTTCTGTCTCCATGGTTTCTGATAAGAAACCCACTGTTATTTGAACTGTTTTCCTTGATGAGTAAGGCAATCTTTCTCCATGACTGCTTTCAGTATTTTGCACATGTCCTTAATTTTCAGAAGTTTGTGATGGGCCTTAGTGTGGATTTCTTTGTGTTTATCATGTCTGGATTTTTCTCAGCTTCCTGAACCTACAACTTTATGTCTTTTGCCAAGTGTACGAATTTTTCAGCCATTTTCCTTCACACGTTCCAGAGGCTCTGTTGCTTTTGTTTTTTAAGTCTATTTTCTGTATTTCTATGTTCAACTTAGATGATTTACAAAATTTCATCTTCCAGCTCACTAATTTTTCTCCTCCACCCTCTTCACTGTTCTGTGAAATCATCCATTTAGTGTTTTATGTTGATTGTTGTATATTTAAGTTTTAATATTTCCCTTTGGCTTTTCTTTATGTATTCTATTGGCTTGCTAAGATTCTCTTAGGCTGTCTTTCAATTTCTCATTCATTTCAAGTGTGTTTGTAGTTGCTCATTGAAGCAGTTTTATTATGGATACTTTAAATTATTTGTCAGATAATTATAGCATCTCTGTCATTTCAGTGTTGGCATCTATTGATTTTTTTTTCATTCAGTTTGGAGTCTTCCTGGTTCTTACTATGCTGAGTAATTTTCTACCAAAGTCCTTGCATTTGGGGTATTACGTTAGGAGACTGTGAATCCCATTTAAAGATTTGTTTTTGTTGACGTCTTTCGGTGCTGCTCCTACAGGACAAAGGGGCTGGGTGGGGAGGTGATGCTGCCTCACTGGTGCTAGGTAGGGATGAGTCTAGGTTCCCCTCTTGACTTTCTTTGACACTTGAGGGAGAGGGATGTCCTCCTTGCTGCTAGATATGGATGGGGGTTCAGGCTTCTCACTAGTCCTAAGCTTCCATCACTAGTCTGGTAGAAGTGCCTAGGTATCGTTTCCCATGTGGTCTCATTGCTTCTGGGTGGTGGCAAAAGATCTGATTCTCCCACCCCGCCATGCCTAATGGGGGGGGGGGGAGGCATCATTACTGCTGTGCTGTATGAAAATACAGGTTTCATGGACACCAAGATGGGGAGGGATGGCTACAAATGCCTGGCTCCCTACTCAGCCTTCTCTGACACCAGCTGAGCTGGGGAATTGGGATTCTTCCTTAGAGCCTCGAAACAGTAGAATCTGGGTTTCCCACTTGTCTTTTGATGGTGTTGGTAAGATGGGACTACGGGATGTGTGTGTGTGTGTGTGTGTGTGTGTGTGCATGTGTGTGTGTTCGGCCAGAGCATAGCCATTACTATCTGCAAATCTTCTGTCTTGTTAAACTGCCCCTTTTCTGGTCCTATGGCTAGAGAGAGGAGAGGTGTTTTGCCTGCACCCACCGACATTTCCAGTTTGCCAACTTCTTCCGCCCCACATCTGGGATATGTGCAGCCAAAAGAAAACCGAGGAACTCCCCACAATGTCAGTCCTTGTGGCCCAAGTTCCCTAGCTTGTCTGCCTTCTTCTGTGTACCTTTGTGTCTTCTTCTATTTTATAATCTCCAGAGTTTTTAGTTGCCCTTACCAGGAGAATAGGGCAAATACACACACTCCATCTTCCCATTTGTGGAAGCTCTCTGATTTTCTTTTAATATATATATATATATATATATATATATATATATATATATATTATAATGAAAAAGGATCAGAGTCAACAGTGTCCTCTCAAAAGTCATTTGTTAACACCGACGTCTTTCTTCTGAAAACGAATGTCATTTTTGCTCAAGGAGATACTGAAGCAGGCCCCTTGGGGATTTCTCTGACGGCCCTTCCTTCCAGGGCCTGGGTGCTGGCCTCTGATGGATGACCACAGTCATGGGTTTGGAGACCTCTATGTGCACACAAGCTTCTAGCAGGCAAGAAGTGAGTGAGTCACAATTAAGCAAAATGAGTTAGATGAAGAATTTGAGAAGCAAAAACAGGAAGGAGAGGCCACGTAAAGAAAGACTAGTTGGGAGATCAAGGACAGTATTGCTCTGACTTATCAGCCAATTACATGGTAGAAGACACCAAAAATAACATCAGATCTAGCAACGCAGCCAAGGGAATGGTGCGCGACCAGTGGGGAATGTGGGCATTGCCAGCAGTAGAGCGCGAACGAGGGAAAGTGGGTGAACAACTTCAGGGCTGAGACCCGCCGCACCCCAGAGGCAGAGGGGAGGAGACGCGACGGCAGGGCGCGGGGGAGAGAGACATTCAGAGTCCCCTTTGCTGGGCTCCGGGAGAGGCCGGGAAAGCTCCGAGGGAGCCTCGAGCGCCCTGGACCGGGGCTGCGGCGGCGGAGGGCAAAGGGCTGGAGCTCGGGCCCAGCGAGCCAGCGCGATCGGAGGGGCGACGGGGAGGGGAGCTCCCGGCGGTCGCGGCGGGCAGCGCTTCCCGGCCGGGGCGGAGCGTGTCCCCGACAGCGGTCCCAGCCTGCGCGCGCCCGTCCGTGCGCTCCGGGCACCGGCTCCTCGCGCCAGACTTCCGTCCTTCGCGCGCGCTTGCCGCCTTTCTCCCCCGCGCGCGCGTCGCCAATGGATGGCAACTCCCTGCTCTCCGTACCGAGGTAAGACCCGCTTCCCCCTTGGCCCCACCCAGTGGCCCTCGAACTCCGTCGCGCGCCCCGGGTCGCTCCCGAACTTGCTCCGGGGACTCCAGGGTCTGAGCTCGGCTTGGTCTGGCCCTGGCCGAGCGAGCGGCCCCCGGGGGACGGTGGGCCCCCGTCTAGTGCACCACCGGGCGCGGAGCTGGGTGCGGCCTGCGCGCCGGGGCGGCTCGGGGTCGGGGGACAGCCCGGGCCCGTCTCGGGGGTCGGGGCCGGGGTCGGCTGTACGCGGCGGGAGCCAGACTTTCCGTGGGCACAGCCTGCGCGGGTTTCGCGCCCTGTGGGGGGACGGGCTCCTAGGTGGGGATGAGCCGAGGAGGAGCGAGACCAGGGCAGAGTACCCCATCCCCGTGCATTTGGATCTGGGCAAGGGGGTGCGAAGGAGGAGGGGGGGGTTGCCCCTAATCCCCGACGGCACCCAGGCTGCGCCCCACCGAGACCTGGGACGGCAAGACCCGGTCCGCTCCAGTCCCACCCGCCCCAAGCGTCCCCACATCCTAGGCCGGTCTGCGCTGGCCGAGCGCGCCGCCGGCCTCCACCCCAGCCTGGGGTCCCCGCGCGGGGTGGGTCGGGGACGCCGCCTCCGACTCGGCCGGGTGGGAGCAGCGTGTTTCCCTGGGAGGCGTCTCTTCCGGTCTCCTTCTCTCCCTTTGCCCCGGTTCCGCGCTCCCTCACACTCAGTCCTTTGCGAATTTGGGAAACTGAGATTTTTATATTTCACCCCCCCATAAACCTTAGCGGTAAACTGAGGCTGGAGCGCCGCCGTTCCCTGAGCCGAGCAGGTGGTTTTGCGCTCTTTGAGCAGCTCGCGGAGCGAGCCACCCCGAGCTGCGGCTCCGGGAGGGGGGTGCGGGGGTCTCACTGCCGCCCGCACAGCCCCACCTCTCCTAGGCGAGGGGCTTATAGGTGTCGCTCATCTTGTCATCCCCTACTCCCCCCCTTTCCCCCAAGCACACTTCTAGGCAGTTCCAGCCGAGATGATTAGGGCACAGGAATAAACATTTTTCAGCTCGCATTCTTGGAGAGCAGCGAAACCCAACATCCAAGGGCGAGGGCACACATGCAGCCGATACTATATTGCCAAGCGGCCAAGATGGGGATGAGAGTCGAGGGCGGGGGGGGGGGGGGGGGGGGGGGAGGTGGCAAAGGACCGAGACTGCTTTTCAAGCGCATTGAAGGCTGCCATCTAGAGACTTGAAGTCTTTATTTATATTCTGTAATGAAATGGAGCTTTCCCAGCTCCACAGGCAATTTCCTTTTTAAGCATCCCTTTTCTGCGGGGTAGCGAAAGGGTCGGAAAAGGCCCACGGTGGTGTCTATGCCTGGCCTGAAGCTGCTGTAAAGTGAAAAATCTCTAACCCTGGGGACAGACACGGTCAAACTACCATGAAGTCTTTCTATTCTGCCCTAATGCACGAAAAAGACAGTTAAGACCACAGGAAGATTTTTTTTTTAAGTTATGTATATATATATGTACACACACACACACACACACACACACACATTGCTACTGATTTTTAGGGAAAAGTGTGAGGCATTTGAAAGTGAAGCCAATTGGGGGTTCCGCTACCTGAGATCATGAGAATTGAAATGGTAAACTGTGTGATTCCCACATTCCAACAGAGACACTTCTGGTAGGAGACGGATTGCGTTAAATGCAAGTTTGCAGATCAAGGGTGCTGGGCCTGAATCAAGATTGTATTCCTATTCAAAAGCTGGGACATTTTCTGAAATATTAAAATTCATTCTGCCAATTATTCTTTAACATTATTTCTGTTGCAGTATTGTAAAAAAAAAAAATGACCTAATGAAGAGCGGACCAACGGCAATGATATTGCTCTGTAAAAATACTAATATTGATTTAATATCAGCTGCAGCAAATTAAATTTTGAATTTAAACTTGAATATTTTTGTCCATTCACCAAGACATATCACATTTCCACAAATCGGTGTAGTAATTCAGCTATTTTATCAGCATCCTTACTCATATGAGAGATATTCAGTTAACTCTAATAGATGAGTTAGTTTGATCCTCTATTTCACTGAATACAAGAAACATAATTTACTTTCTATAATATTTAATTGGAAGCCACAAGCATTGATATACAAAAAATAAAGTAGAATTACGAAACAGTGTATGGAAATACTATATTATTCATACCACTTGTCCACAAAACTTTGAATAAAGAATTGATCACTGGAAACTCTACACAAGCTTTTACAAGAATATGGCAATGGTCAGAAAAAATCAAATTGTGGTCAATCAATATGTGTGCTGTCTAAATATGAAATAATGTTTTCAGTGTTTACTAAATTGAGTGATTATAAATCACTTTTTCTATAAAGAATTATAATGCCATTGAAGAAATTTTGTTTGGCAATGGGGTAGGAAAAAGAAAATGATCTAGCTATACATTGAGTTAATTATAGAATTTTTGCTGTGTTGGCTTTTACGTGTTCTGAAATTTTTCAGTGAATCAAAGATATAAACGAAATTTTATTCAAGCAGTGTTTTGTCAAGATTGATCTAAAACTTGTATGTGATTCATACACTGTAGATACTTTGAAGCATGTTTTTTTTTTTTTTGAAGCAATTGTTTATGCTTCTTTGGGTTGTTATACTATATATTACCTTACCTCTGTGAAAGCTCCAATTAGTTCTTAATATGACACTTTTAAGTCTACAATACATTATGTGGGTCACATTACAGATTTCTTTAAATCACTGGTTGTCAAAGCTGGAAGGTGTTTCCAATAATGGGGCTGAGCTGTGGAAAGATGAAATGTTCCCTGTTAGTTGCGTTATAGGTCCAGACCCCACCTGTATCCTGACTAGTAGTCTAGTTCGAGCGAAAAACATAAAACAAAAAAGAAAAAAACAAAAAGCAAAAAAAAAAAAAAAAAAAGAAATCTGAAAGTTTTTAAGATAGTCATTTATTTTACAAAAAGTTTATTTGATTTGCTAAGGTGGCAAAACTAAGTATTATGAAAATGAAAGAGAATCCCAGGATTCTTCACCCAGGATGTTCCATGCCGTGGTACCCTGCACCACAATATAGTAACTACTGGTGATGGACGGAAGGGGACCCTCACTTGCATTGGTAACTGGCGTGTGTAAATTAAGGTTTATATTTTATGAAGTGTTAGCCCATGTATGAAATTGTTCGATCAGTCACATCCCTGTGAGTGAATACGACAGATATAATCATCCCCTTCCTAGTTGAAAAATTTGAAGGAAAAGGAAATTAAATGAATTGCATTTAAAAAGCCACGCAAGGGGCGCCTGGGTGGCGCAGTCGGTTAAGCGTCCGCTTTCAGCCAGGTCACGATCTCGCGGTCCGTGAGTTCGAGCCCCGCGTCAGGCTCCGGGCTGATGGCTCAGAACCTGGAGCCTGCTTCCGATTCTGTGTCTCCCTCTCTCTCTGCCCCTCCCCCATTCATGCTCTGTCTCTCTCTGTCCCAAAAATAAATAAACGTTGAAAAAAAAATTAAAAAAAAAAAAGCCACGCAATAGTATGTAGCAAAACTGAGTCATCCACAGAGTTCTTCTGGCTTCAGGTTTAATTTTCTTTCTTGTATTGATTAAAAATCCATACTTTTTTTTTTTTTTCAAAAGGGGGAAAAAGATTCTGATGCACAGTTGGGACCAACACTGGTATCGTTAGAACACATGGGGGCAGCCTAAAAGCAAGGTCATCTTTTAAAGCTGACAAATACTGAAAATGTCATTTTTGCGAACAGAAATAATTTGTCACCTTACATCTAAAGTTGAATTTGAAGCTTCAGAAAGGGGACGTCTCATTTCCTAAATCACCTGGATTTTTTATACTGTACTATTTTTTTTTTATTTCATTTCGTTTGGCTTACTGGATTCTATTTCAGTAATGCTTTTATATGGCACTTTGAATGAGTAACTTATCAAACAAAGATCGACTTTTGAAAAAAATAAACTCTTTTGATTAAGATTTCCTGTGAGTTTATTTTAACCAAACCTAAGTTTAACCTAGCAACATTTCACTACAACCCGCCAGAATCTCCAGGCGTTTCTCTAGGAATGCTGGTTCTGGAGAAAAACAACTAGATTTTTTTTCTTTTTAATGGAGCAAACAAGGTAATACTATAAACTAGACTATGGTCTTCTATCCAGTTTTTATTGAAAGGTTATCTGTTTTCGAATTTATACAAAAAGAAAAAATCAATAGGACATGACATTTCTGTGTCCTAGATATCTCTCAGAAAAGATGAATCCATCACTCCTAACAATTTGAGGATCAAGGACAAACAACAGACACTGTCTTAAATTTAGTATAAACTGAAGGCCATTCTCATTCCTGGAAATCACAGTCTCTTCAAGAGCAGTGCTGATGTGCCGACTTCGGCTCGTGTCATGATCTCGCGGTCCGTGAGTTCGAGTCCCGCGTCGGGCTCTGTGCTGACAGCTCGGAGCCCGGGGCCTGCTTCAGATTCTGTGTCTCCCTCTCTCTGACCCTCCCCCATTCATGC
The DNA here is from genome assembly GCF_018350175.1 of Felis catus. Lineage (NCBI taxonomy): Eukaryota > Metazoa > Chordata > Mammalia > Carnivora > Felidae > Felis > Felis catus. The sequence goes on along the minus strand of NC_058375.1, from coordinate 210,816,038 downwards.
TCTGCCTCTCTCTGTCTCAAAAATAAATAAATGTTAAAAAAAATTAAAAAAAAAAAAAAAGAGCAGTGCTGATGTGACCACATTCTCCAACTCAGAATTTTCAAGGAAACATGACCCAAGAGGTACTATTTCCTTTAGAGAAAGAAACTGGGAATTAGTCAGTCCTGGTACTGAGGACTCTGAGATCCACATTGCTGTAGCATAATAGGTATCTGAAGAAGAGACAAACTCTGAAGGCAATTTACCATAAAAACAATATTATAAAGAGTCTAGAAGTCCACCGATAATCCCACATTTCACATACACTTTTAGGGGCCCCTGGTATCTGTCCATGTGGTTCCTTTAGTATAAAATATGTATCTGATACCCAATAATCAGTTTTTAAATAAACTGTTAGAGCTCTTCTCATTCACAAGGGGTTGCCTTTGTCTGGTACTATTCATTTTAATGGGGTTTTATTCTGTGCATGAGAGTAACAGCTACGGAGACTTGCAAAGTGGTGTATTTGATGTCAGGAGACCTAGTGTTTAGTCCTGTTCTGGAATTGATTGCTGTGACTAGGCAAGTTGCTTGACCTGTGGCTCTTCTGTCTTCTCCTGGATGTAGTGATATAGACCCTGAGTATGCTACTCTGCTGGGTCGCTTTTATTTCTAACCCACAGTGTTATAGACTTTACTGAAACAATGACTCTCAATTGGGCCTGATATGGATGAACATCTCATTCTCCTAAAAGTGACAGATGAAGTTAAGGCATTTAAAGAAACTGAAGCGATATACCCATCCAAAAAAAAAAAAAAAAAAGTCCAGCTTAGAGAATGGATTGGTTCATTTTTAACTGAAAAAATGTTTATTTATTTTGACAGAGAGAGGGAGAGAGAGAATCCCAAGCAGGCTTTGCGATGTCCGTGCAGAGCCTGATGTGGGGCTCGATCCCATGAACTGAGATCATGACCTGAGCTGAAATCAAGAGTTGAATGCTTAACCTACTGAGCCACCCAGGCACTCTGGTTGGCTTATTTTTAATGCCTCCCCATAGGGAGAGCAGCATAATGCTCACAGAAGGCATAGCAAAATCTTATTTTTTTAAAGAATTTTGCAAGACTGTGGTTATCCACATTGAGGCAACCATTATAAGAATTGCTGATTATCATACTTAACAAACTCCTCTAAGTACGTGTGTTTCATGATCGATTTTTAAAATCAGTGCTGAGGAACAGCCCACATAAGCATACCTTAGCTGATATTGGCATATCTACTCCAGCTTTCTCTTGGTTTATCTTTTTCTGTCCTTTCACTCTTAACCTGTCTAAATCTTCGTATTTAATTTATTTCTTATAGACAGGCTATCTTCCTTTAAAAAAAATCCCATCTGATAATCTCTTTTAATTAGTATGTTTAGACCATTCATATTTATTATTCTAGAAAGTCTGGATTAAAATTCACCAACTAACTAGCTATTTTCTGTTTGTGTTATCTATTTGTTCCTTTTTTCCTCTTTTCTGCCTTCCTTTGGGTTGAGAATTCCTTAATGATTCTATTTTATCTTCTCTATTAATTTACTATTTATATTTTTTCTGTCCAAAAAAAAACTTCCTTTAACATTTCCTATAAGGAATGTCTCTTGGCAATGACTTTTCTCAGTTTTTGTTTGCCTGGAAAAATGTCAATTTTTCCTTTACTTTTTTAATCATTTCTTATGAGTATAGCTTTCTGGGTTGGCAAGATATTTTTTCTTTCATTGTTTTAAAGATGACACTTTATCGTCTTCTGGGTTTACGGTTTGTGCTAAGAAACGGTTTTCATTCTTATTTTGGCTCCTTTCAATGTTACCTGTCCTTTTTTCCTGCCTGCCTTCAAAATTTTCTTTTTAATCTCTTATTTAGAGCAGTTTGAATGTGATAGGCCAAGGTGGGGGAGGGGGGGAGGGTGTGTGCACACGTGCACCTGTGTGTTGCATTTATTCCACATGGTGTCCTCGGAGCTTCTTGGATCTGTAGTTTGGTGTCTGTTAATAATTCTGAAAAAAATAAATACGTGATCTCTTAATGTGTTTCCTACCCTGTTCTCATTCTGTCTTTCCCCTCCAGAATTCTGACAGTACATATATCAGGATACAGCTCTTGGATACTCTCTTCTGGCTTGGTTTTGTTAGTTAGTTAGTTAGCTAGTTAGTTAGTTAGTTTTATTAGTTAGTTAGTTTTATTCTATTGTTTATCCTTTTGTTTAAGTAGTTTGTATTGACCTGCTTCAAATTCATTGACTCTTTACTCAGCTGAGTTGATTCTACTGAAGAAATTATTAGAGGAATTCTTCATTCAATTATAGTGGTTTGCATTTCTAACATTTTCATTTGATTTTTCCTCTACAGAAATTACCCCTGTGAGCTTGCACGCATTGTACCTTTTCCACCAGAGTCATTAACCTAATAATCATTATTTTGAGTTTTTTGCCAGATAGTTGAACATCTGTGACATAGTCACATCTGGTTCTATTGGTTGCTTTGTCCATCCCTTGCAAGTGGTTTTATTCCCCCTACCTTTTCACATGACGTAAAGTTTTTTTTTTTTTTTTATTAAAAGCCAGACATCTTATCTATACAAGTGTGATAGAGTTTCCCCGAGTGGAAACTGGAAGTCAGTGCAATTATTTTATTCCTGTTTTAAAGGTGAAGGAATTTAGGCTTAATAGGGTTAAATGACTTGCCCAAGATCACTCAATTAGTGAGTGACAGAGTCAGAATTTGAACCCTGCCTTTCATATTCCAGTGTGTGAAATGTTGTATCACTACATCACTGCCCTTCTTAATTTCATGATACATGTACATTCCCACTATGGAGACCTAGAACTTATTCATGCCACATGGTTTCATTTATTTCAGACAGTTTTTAACTCCTATTCTAAGAAAGTTACCGAAGCATATATAATGATGAGTAAGAAATCGTTCTTGCCTTTGATGAGCCTAGTATATAATTTCAACATGCCATTTTTTTTCTAAATGTCTTTTGATTCAATCTTTCTCAAAATATGGTTTCCAAATCAAAAGCAGCTGTGAAGACAGGTGGATACTGTAAGAGATTTTGACACAAAATTCCTGCAGAGGAAAGCAGTGGAAACCCAGCACATGACAGCCAGTGGAGTCAAGCCCATGAATTAAAAGTTTGTGTTTGTTCCCAAAGAGGTCTAAGAATCCAGGCACCAAAACCTCTACATGCACACCAAGCCACATTCTGCATGAAACAGAAGAGGTGACTTATTTAGACATATGGTTTGAAAGAATTCCTCTCTAAAAAAAATAATTTACAGACCACTGTGCTTCTTTTTGTTCCTTTGATTTAAAATACACACCACATCACCAAATTATGGAAACAGTTAACAGAACTCCTTCGGGGAGCCATGGTTTTAGAAGTACAAGTCAGGGGGTGCCTGGGTGGCGCAGTCTGTTAAGCGTCCGACTTCAGCCAGGTCACGATCTCCCGGTCTGTGAGTTCGAGCCCCGCGTCAGGCTCTGGGCTCATGGCTCGGAGCCTGGAGCCTGTTTCTGATTCTGTGTCTCCCTCTCTCTCTGCCCCTCCCTTGTTCATGCTCTGTCTCTCTCTGTCCCAAAAATAAATAAACGTTGAAAAAAAAATTTTTTTTTAAAAATTAAAAAAAAAAAAGAAGTACAAGTCAGCTTAAAAAAACATAAAGGTGTTATATTAGTTTTCTATTTTGCTTTAACAAATTGCCACAAAATCAGTGGCTTAAAACAACACAAATATATTATCTTAAAATTCTGTATGTCGGAAGTCTGCCACGGGTGTCACGGGAAGCAAATCAAGGTGTTGACAGGACCGCATTCTTTTCAGGAGGCTCTATGGAGGAATCTGTTTCCTTGCCTTTTCTGACTTCCACAGGCTGCTTGTAGTGTTTGCCTGATGGCACCTTTCCTCCATCTTCAAAGCCAGCAATGGTAGGTTGAGCTCTTACCTCATGTCCTTCTGACTTCTGACCTCTTCTTCTGCCTCCCTTTTGCACTTTTAAGAATCCTGATGATTACACTGGGATCCATCCAGATTACCCAAGATAATCTCCCTACATCAAGGTCAGCTGATAAGTAACCTTAATTCCATCTTGAAACTTGATTCTGCTTTGCCGTGTAATAACATATGCACGGGTTATGGGGATTTGACCATGGACATCTTTGGGGGCCCATTACTCTTCCCACCACAGGGATTAATTTAACTAAAATACTCATCGTACTGGCTCTGAAAGAGCACTTGAGATGCTACTAAGAGTGCCCCCTTTCTCTCTCTCCCCTTCTTCTTTCTTTTGTTTCTTTTTTTGAAAAAATTATTTTAGAGAGGGAGAGAGCCCACAAGCAGAGGAGAGGGGCAAAGGGAGAAAGCGAGAGAAAGAGAGAGGGAGAATTCCAAGCAGGCTCGATCCCACAACCCTGAGGTCATGACTTGAGCCAAAATCAAGAGTCACATGCTCAACTGACTGAGCCACCTAGGTGCCTGTCTCCTCCTTCTTTCTTAAATAAAGGGGAAAAGTGACAGGATGGTTGGTTTCTTCACTGCGATATGTGAATCATTCATGTAGCTGAGCCGTCCTCAAGTTTATTTAAGAACATAAGGCCAGATCGAAGTGGACTTGGAGACCTTAAAGAATTCACTCTTTGGCACATCTGTTTGTTGCAATGGTCATTAAAGCTATCCAGCAAATATTTCCTGCTGTCTTCCTAAGTGTGGGGAAGGATTACACTTGCTCATCTCCTTGGTACAAGGTATGGCCATCTGATTTGTTTGGGTCAATGCAAATTGTGCAGAAGGGGCATGTCTCTTCCAAGTGGAAGTGTTAAAGAGGGCATGTATGATTTGCTTCATTTCTCCAGCTTTCCGCCATGGTGTATAACATATTTCGTGTAGTTGCTGCTCTATCAGCCTGAGTTTTGGACCGAGCACAGCTTGAAGCAGAGGTCTCAGCCAGTCCGTGATGGATGGGTAACATGAGCAAGACATAGACCTTTGTGATGTTAATCGTCTGATATTTTGGAGGTTTTCCAAACTGCACAGTAACCTGACCCGTTGTGCCTGACCCTGTCACTTTCAAGGTTGAAATGGTAGATAGTCTGATGGGCTATTGACTGGCTCATGAAGGTTTCCAAGGGACCTCACAGAATTCTCCTTTTGCTCTGGACTTCCATAGATTCTCATCACTAACATGCAGTGATAAGAGGAGGGGATTGGAGAAAGGGAGAAATGGAACTCACCTTGACCACCTGTTGAAGCGGTCAGGAAGCAGGCCCTATGGACCAGCTCCACATAATAGCAATGAAAACTGTGGCCTGTAGGTCTCTCCTCCTGAGGACATGGAAAGTGAACTGGGAATGACACTCACCCTGATATCAGTTCACACCTTCCCCATTTCACAGTCCCACAGAGCTGCTGCTATTTAGGGGTATAATGGCATGCCATGAGCACATTTAACTTGTGCAGATTCAATGCTACATGTTCATTTTCCTTTTTCAAATTTTTTCGTCTCTCTGGCTCTCTCATTATTGAAAAGATGGTAAGCTTATACTTATCTTGTATTTTATTACATATTCTGCATTTCTGTATAGTACACACGTACACGCAAATAACTTCATAAGACTTTTTCACAAAATTCAGCATGCCGTGATTTATGAGCCTCATAAGGGATTTTCAAAGACCACTTTGACTCCACACCATGTTCAAGATAGGCAATGACATTAGACCTCCAACTTCACATTAGATGCTTCTAATGCAGCACAGTAATTCTGGTAACATGTCAACAGAAGAGAAGGACGGGAGGGTCAGACATCAAGCAACAGTTAGTGAGCAGACACTCACTCCTGACACCGATAAGATTCTGGGATAGAGCAAGACTGATTTCCTGCTCTCCTCGTAGATCACTGTGGAGGCACGTGGCATTGCCAATGGAAGGAGACGCACTAGGAAGTAGATTCCCACCCGGCACACGCTGACTCTGGTTTCTTGTTTCATTTCCTGAGTGACGTCTCTCAGGCTCACAAAACTGATCAGTTCTCTTATTTGATTGACATGATCGACAGGGGATCCTTAACTTCTTTAAACAATTTCTTAAAAATAACTTCTTAAAACAACTTCTCCCTAACAAGAAATTTACCTATAGGGGCGCCTGGGTGGCTCAGTGGGCTCAGCGTCCAACTCTCGATTTTGGCTCAGGTCATGATCTCACAGTATGTGAGATCAAGCCCCGCATCAGGCTCTGCGCTGAGAGTGCAGAGCCGGATTGAGATTCTCTCTCTTCCTCTCTCTCTCTGCCTCCCCACCATGCTTGCTCTCTGTCTCTCCCTCTGTGTCTCCAAATAAATAAACCTTAAAAAAATGAAGTTTACCTGTAAAATATGTCCTTTGAAAAGATCAAATGATTTCTCTCTGTGCTGGAGAAATCGGAACCCATTGATTATGGGATTTCAGAGCTACAACAAACTTCAGTAAAGGTCACTTTGCTAAATCCCCTACCTTTACAGATAAAGAAATTGAAGTCATGAAAAGTTAAAATGAATTATTCAAATCATACAGATACTTGGAGGTAGGGCCAAGAATAAAACCTTGAGCTCTTGACTTACCATTGCATTGGATTTTTTTTTTTAAATAATGCTAATAATAAGGTCCAAAACATAGAAGCTCTTGGCATTTTCTGGCACAGCAAACTCGTCTCTCACCCACATCTAAATACCTTCTTTACTTTTCCTCAAGAACTATGATATCTGTATAACTGCTCATGTTTCCATTTCAGTTCAGCTTCAGAAATCCCCAAAACAAATTCAAAATTCAGTTGTAACAAACATGTAGGAGTTTATTGCCTGAATATGTGTGCTGTTTTGAACCATGATACTGGCCTTTTGGTATAATTTCTATTTTCCTTAGCCTTGAATTTTAACCTCTGTTTTACCATTTTATTGTAGCTATCTTTTCTGTTAGCTGTTACAAATTCTTCATGGAACAAGATGGAATATCCATCATTAAGTCACTCACACAATCAATCATTTTATTTATAAGCAATGCTTTCTGTGTATTGGAGGAATTAAATTGATCTGTGGCAAACTGGGACTCATATAAGATAATGGTCTATGTGTATTTAATTAGACTTTCTTTGACGATAGCCTGATTGTATCTGAGAAGTTAGAAGCAGTTTCTTTAAAATGATTATGAGATAATTAAGATTAAAGTAAAGCCAACTGCTTCAGAATAAACATATAACAAAATAGAATGCTAAAGCTTTGTGAGATGTAATTTTTAATTATTTATCAAACACGATGTGGGGCCCCTGGGTGGCTTAGTGGGTTAAGTCTCTGACTATTGGTTTCAGCTTGGGTCATGATCTTGGGTCATGATTCGTGAGATCGAGCCCTGCGTCGGGCTCCTCACTGACGGTGTGGAGCCTGCTTGGGATTCTGTCTCTCCCTCTCTCTCTGCCCCTACCCCTTTCACTCTCTCTCAAAATAAGCTTAAAAAATAAAATAATAGAAACCCCACAATGTTATCCACACATTTAAGAAATATATCTGTACGTATTGGATATCAATTCATATCAAGTATTAGTGCCTAAAAGTGCCCTTTTAAGTTTGTAAATTTTATATTTTAGCATACTTTGTTTAGGTATTAAAATGCATTAAGTAAAAGAGGAATTCTTAAATATTTGACTTTGCTTCCAGAGATATAAGGAGACTTCATGATTTTCTCTCTTTATACTTTAATATTAACATAAGTTAAACACCACACTTAATTGCTTTTTGTTCTAAAAATCTATAATTTTTAACATTATAATGAGAACGTAATAAGAATGCAATAAGTAACTTTTGATAGTTAATGCCTATGAATAGATTTATTCATTCATTTACCGCTGGAGTAACCACTACTCCCACTTAGTTTATGCAAACAATTTATTGCAGTAATTTAAACCAAAAATAACATTCAGGTAAAAAATACAGGACTAGCTGAAGTCATTTTCTTCTATGTGAAACCTTGGCCCAACATGACGAGCTCATTGCTGACGTATGCACTCAGTATAACCTGAAGACTTCTAATTTCTACTTTTTTTTTTTCTGAGCGAATTAACAGTGCTTCAAAATAGAAATTAAATAGGTGCATACACTTCACCTGTCTAATTATCCAGAAGTCAGTGATCTGACCTAGCATTCTGTTAAACCATTAGCCTTCCTTTCTGGCAAAGGAAAAGAAGAAGAAGGAGAAGAAGAAGGGGAAGGGGAAGGGGAAGGGGAAGGGGAAGGGGAAGGGGAAGGAGAAGAAAGAAAGAAAGAAAGAAAGAAAGAAAGAAAGAAAGAAAGAAAGAAAGAAGAAAGAAAGAAGAAAGAAAGAAAGAAAGAAAGAAAGAAAGAAAGAAAGAAAGAAAGAAAGAAAGAAGAAAGAAAGAAAAAAAGAAAGAAAGAAAGAAAGAAAGAAAGAAAGAAAGAAGAAAGAAAGAAAGAAAGAAAGAAAGAAGAAAGAAAGAAAGAAAGAAAGAAAGAAAGAAAGAAAGAAAGAAAGAAAGAAAGAAAGAAAGTGGTGACTTCATAAGAACCTTGACATTTAGAAAATGAGCTGCAGTTTTATCACATGAATCACTATTAAAAAAGTGTCCAAGAAGGCAATTCAGTATCCAGAGAACATGTTCTCCAGAGAAGTTGTCCTCCCAGCCTTAATCACATCAGCCCATGTAGATCCCAGTCATCCTTCTTGAAGGAGAAAGCATATCAACAAAATATTAATGATGGCATTTTTCTCAGTTTTTCCACGAGGTCTAAGATATTGTCCATAGGATGGACAAGGCACAGACAAAGAGGGAGGCGGAAAAGGTGAAGATCTAATCCAAGTTTTAACCTTGAAGACAATATGGGACTGGTATGGTGGTTGGGAGCAAGGAAAAAAAATAGCGGGCAAGACTTCCTTGCTTATTTGAGAGGAGGGAATGAAAGCCAGTGATTTGTGTGCCATCTTCATCATGTAAGAATGAGTGGAACCTGGAAAAAGTACCTGAAGTACATTCACGACAAAGAAGAGGAAATGCCATTAAACAGCGAATGCGACTCAGACATCTGATTGGAAACGTTATGTTTAAAAATCATACAACTTATACAAATTAGTTCATTTGATCAGTATTTTAAAAATAAGAAAGTCAGTATGAATCATGTAAACAACAGATAATGGGTTCGGTGTTGATTGGATTGGAAGATCCAATTTCCCCGTCAAAATTGTCGTTAACATGGCACTTTTGGTCACAATATCATAAACAGTGTTAGTTCTGTATTCAGCAGCCCTCATCAATTTTGTTGGTGCTCCCTTTAATTCTTCGACTCTCAAGTCAATCTCTTGTGAAAATATCTGTCACGTCATCACCCTCATTGATTTTTCTCTTCCAAAATTAACTGATCTCACTCTGCCAGACGCTTATTTGGAGATGGTTTGACATGTGAGAAAGAGTTCTCCAACATCATTTTCTTCTTCCCGCATCTTTTCCAAGATTTATTTCAGTTGATTAGCATTTCATTTAGACAAAATCACAACCTCTTAAATCATCAACAGAAAACAACCATCAAAGGTATTGATGCAGTGGACAGAGACAAACACTCAACTGGGGAGGGATCTTCACCAGAGACTAATTGTTAGTGGTCGGTCCATTTGCTTTCTCATACAATCTTGAAACTGCAGGGACAGGCTAATGAATAACAAGGACACCTGATTTGGTGGGGGCAGATAAGTTCCAGTGACTTCAGGTTTACCAGATTTTCTCCAGGGAAGGGCACTGCTGGAAATCTTTTCCATCTTCACAAACGTTATCTGTAGATGAGCCGATTATCTAATGAAGCCATGCAGGTGCAATTGAATATTTCAAAAACTCAGTCGTCTGGAAATCTCCACCGTAGTTAAGATTACAGAAGTCTTTCTGTTTCCGAAATGTCTCACAATTCTTGGTCTATTCTTGATGCACATGTGGTGATTTAGATTGAGTGTATGAAAAGCACCAAGGAAGATGAATCATTTAAATATACCTTTTACCTAACACTCCTTGAGCCACGTTTCTCTGTTAGCGCAGAGAACGTCGATGCTAATATCTCCCGGAAGACTAGCAAAGTCCATGTGAGGAAAGGGGCACTGAGCCCAGGACACTGGATCCAAGCATTGATTGCCTTACAAACAGGCAAAGGTTTATAGGATGTTGAAAGAGTACACTTAAAAAACATTGTTCCATCAAAGTATCTTTGATTGGCATATAAAAGCTTACCTTTAGCCAAATAAATACATCAAAGCATTTAATTGAGAAGGTTCACATAGTTCTAACTAAAGAAATTTGAATGTCATGATCACAGAGAACACGGACATGATTAATAAGACATTACACACTTCCTGTTTCCAATCTCGCTAATTCCACTGACAGCATCGCCTCGCAGATACATTCAAAACCAAACCAAGCTGAATTGACTGCTCTTTAATCTACCTTCCTCAAGGTGATGAAGGTTTTCATACTAAAGCCCTTACCTGGAAGCTGGGGGTAGGGAATGCCACATTCCTCTGCTCCCTTTTCTAACCAACTAGGTGTCACAGATTGGCTCCCAGTGCCTGACCATATTCCCAGGAGTAGTCAACAAATAGTAGATCAGTCTGGACGGAGATTTTAAGGACACACTTTTATAGAAATTATTTCCACAGACATAGTGATGACGGTGTAGAAGCGAAATGTGTGGTTCCCTGTGCTGAGAAATGAGGACGGAAGGGAAGCCAAGGGTTTGATGTTGGAAGCACCCGCAGTCCATCCACCAAGACGGACTTGACATTCCCCTCAGCCTGGCTAAACTTCAGACATCATATTCCTGACTCCAGTCCCAGGCTTTCCTTTCTTTACAGCATTTTCTTTAGAAAACTTGTGCTTATAAATGATTTCTCTGCTCCTCTGAGATATAAGTCCTTTGAAAAGCCTCTTATTGTGTTTCACAACCCAGGAAAGTTTTTGTTAAGACACTACTTGGAATTCCATTACCTGGAGAAAGTCTCTTTGAAACATAAACATCATGGGAGATAGCACCCCGATCTCCCGATCTCCCACTTTCTATAGGAAGGGAAGAGCCTAGCTTGTGTAGGCACCTTTGCTCCAAGTTATAAAACTGTCTGCTGCCATGAAGATATGAGAAAGTTTACTTTTCCTTTGGGTAAGACCAATGAACACCACCACCACCCGTCTGCTCTTAAAAATTCTCCCACTCTTTGTTTTCATGATGTTGAGTTTAGACTACATTCTGCGTGCTCGCTCTCTCTCTCTCTCTCTCTCTCTCTCTCTCTCTCTCTCTCTCCCTCCTTTTGTAATAGCCCTGCATAAAGTCTTCTGTACCTGCCGAGTTTTGTCTGGTACAATTTTTGCTTTGACCTCATCTTTAGGAACACGGACTATGTCTAAGTTGGTTAGTGGGACGGTGGTGGAGAGCTCAGATCTAGAGGTCCCACAACCTAGACAGGAACCCTGACTCCACTGCTCCCCAGGGCAGTTAGTGGACAATTTGTACAATAAATAGGAGTTGTTCGAATAGAGGATCAACACTGAACATCAGCACTGATTAAACCCACTGGATGATGTTCCCAGTTGCTTTGCTTTAGTGCAAAGTCATGGAGGAAGTGAATCCGTGAGGGTGTTATCCAGTCCTCTGCATTATTCCTGACTTTTTGCAAGCATATCAGTCATAATTAGCTGCACTAAGCTTGGCATGCTGTTTTGCCCCTGGCGTTTCCACATCACTCTGCAGCAGGCGACTAACTGTGACTTAATGAATAGCGACATTATTGAAGCTTTGGTTCCTTGTTTTTCTTGGTGACTTTACTTTCAAGAATCATAATTATTCAACCTAGACAGAACAACTACTGCCCTTCCGCAGACATTCAAATAATCAGTGAAAATATTTCAGCCAAGGTATTTATTTTCAAGACTCTCCAAAGAAGGCTTTCCTAGCAATAGTCAAGCAGTCCAACTCATCCAAATTCCAGTAGTCCCTGTGGGCAGGGGATACCCTTCCCCTTACAAACGTGCTGCTCCCTAACTTTTTTCCATTGCTTTTCCATCCAAATAATACCTCCTTTAATGCCATATTAATAGGCTACAGTAATAGAAACACCTGCAGTGAGGCAAATAGACTTTGAATTCCTCTGAAAGTAATTTCTGTAAAAAACAAATAGAAAAGAGAATAACAGGTGTTCCACTGCTGACTACCCAGCTGCCTCATTCTATTCTTGTCGAGTCCTGCTTTCCTTGAACCTGTGAGTGGAGAAGCCTGAAATATTCAGATATACATCTAATTTTTCAGATAATTCAGAGATTGCATTTTCATGATATTCAATACACAACTCTTTGGGAACATTTAATTTACCTTGGGTACCGTGTAGACAGTGCTTTGTAATGGAAAAATCCCAAGGCATGGAATTGACAGATCTGGTCTGAGGCGTTCTTTGATGTGCTGTGTGATTTGGGCTAAATTATTTCACTACCTTGAACTTGTATATTAATGTTTCTTGCCCCAATTCTCGTTACTTTTATGCAGAGAAAGCTAAGCAAACACTATGAAAATATTTACTTCACTAGAATAATATTCAGGTGTCCTTTTCCTTATTCTAGTTTTATGTATTGCTTTTTTGTTTCTCTCCTTCATTACAACATAAATGCCGTGAAGGCAAGGCTTTTTGTTTTATTTACTGCAGTGTCTTGAGCTCTTCATACAATGCTTGGTGCTCAGTAGCTATTGGTTGAAGGAATTAAAAAAAAAGTGCACGCAGATTTCTACTTAGCTTTATGGTTGCTTAGAAAGGCTTATGCTCCATTCTGCTTTTTCTGCTTACAAAGTGGCTATTAGACCTTAGCACGTTGTTAGAAAGAAATTCTACTTTGATTGAGCATTTTAGGAAAAATGAAACGCTTGCGCGTTTCTGGAAGGTCTTGCCTAAGAGAATGAGAAACTCAAAGGTAACTGAATCAGTGGCTAAAAGGTCTGATATGTATAACTCCTACTATTTATTGAGGTCAGCCTTACACTTATAATTTTGGCTGGGAGGGTAAACTCTATTCCATCTACAGTGGAAAAGAATTGAGCTGTTAGGCAACCCCACAGTACACATCAAGAACACACGTATATAAAGCTTCCTTGTGATTGCTGTTTGTAGGTCTGTCACAATCAGGATGTAGCTACATTTGAGACCCGCATGTCAGATTCTCTGAGAAATCAGCATGTAGACACTGCGAAGGTATGCATAAAACATAGTAATCTTGGGGCACCTGGGTGGCGCAGTCGGTTAAGCGTCCGACTTCAGCCAGGTCACGATCTCGCGGTCCGCGAGTTCGAGCCCCGCCTCGGGCTCTGGGCTGATGGCTCAGAGCCTGGAGCCTGCTTCCGATTCTGTGTTTCCCTCTCTCTCTGCCCCTCCCCCATTCATGCTGTGTCTCTGTCTCAAAAATAAATAAACGTTAAAAAAAAATTAAAAAAAAAAACATAGTAATCTTATCTCAAGATAGGTCTTGAAGGGGAAAGAAAAAGTCTCGTCCTCTTAGTTGGCATATTTTTGCTTAAATCTTTCACAAGGGAAGACCTTTCTCACCACGATGATCTCCTATCTAGGACACATTCGTTTCTACTTTGCAAAGAAACAGGCTAATAAGCTTAATGGTCGGCTGCGTTCCCTCCCTGAGCTACACTTAACAGCAGCTCCTGAACTTGGAGGCTTTGCTTTCCCTCCTTGCTGTACCACGTAGAAGTTCTCTCGCCTGTTTGCAACTATAATTTGCCATAAATCTTAAATTACAGGATTTGCCTCAGAAATATGTTCCTAGCACTAGGAACACTAGTGTTTTAAGGCACTAAGCAGCCTCGAAGTGTCTTGACATAATCTCCCTAGCTGGATTTGTTCAATTTGCTCACTGCTCTCAGTTCACGTTTCTCAGTGCCATCTAATGAGGCAACAGCATCGACCTGCTGTGACAATGGCTATATTGTCCTAATAATGATGAAACGTGTTCATCTGCTCGGCCTCAGTAAAATTCCGTGCTCCGCCTCTGCTAGAAAGAAATGTGATTTCCAAGAACAAGTCAAGGTGTCTTGAATCTTGAGTATTTGGGAATCTGTGGAGTTCTACAAGCTGAAATACATATTTATATTCATTTTATGGTCTTTTCATTGAGTAGTGTTTTATGTTGCTATGATTTATATGTGACATAATACTGAAAGTTCTTATTAATAGTAGCTACATATAGATTCTAGCTCTTTAATAATCTGTGTTCTGATTGCTTTATCTTCCTATGTCTACCTTTAGAAAGCAAAGGATTCTTACTCTGTCAAATTTTATCTCAGAAATAGCTACTGCTGAATGAGTGACAGGAGTATTCATCGCGAACCTTCTGACAGAGATACTGGTCCCAGCTCTAGGCCTTGATTTCACCTTCTGAAATCAAAAGGTGGGGCACAAGGAGTTTTAAGGATGAAATAAGAAACTATGCCGATGATACCTCAATCATTGGGATTAACCTGGATGAAAAAATACAGTTGAACAGTTTGATAATGCCTCATGGTATCAGAAATGCATTTGCTATTAGGAATATGGTTTGCACAAAAAAGGAGGAATGTTGCAATACTATTTAAAAAAAAAACAAAAACGAATGTTTTTCAAGTGCATTAAATGAGAATCTTTGTAAATGGTTAGTTGGCTTAAAAATAGTTTAGCTAGGGGCGCCTGAGTGGCTCAGTCGGTTAAGCGTCTGACTTCAGCTCAGGTCATGATCTCACAGTTCATGCGTTCGAGCCCCACATTGGGCTCTGTGCTGACAGCTCAGAGCCTGGAGCCTGCTTCAGATCCTGTATCTCTTTCTCTCTCTGCCCCTTCACCCACTAGTGCTCTGCCTCTCTCTGTCTCAAAAGTGGATAAACATTAAAAAATAAAAATAGTTTATCTACAAATTGTGCAAAGATATAACTTAGCCAGTAGTATCGTTTATTCCAATTCCTGAAGAGCTGCCCAAATTAAAGCTTCATTATTTTTAACTACAATTTTCCTCTGAAATATAAAAGCTCAGAGGAAGCTCTAAGCCCCTCTGGCTTACATACTATTCTCATGAAGTGGAAAATGCAGGTATATTTTTCTGTTTCAAGCGGAGTGTTTTTAAGCATTGTAGCTTAGGACTTAATACGATGTCCTGCATTTTGCCTATCCTTTTATTTGTTCACTCATTAGTTTTGTTTTTAATTGAGTGAACTCATGAAAAAAGAGAAAGTAGATGTCTGATTCTTTCCTTTAGTTTTGTATCTCATTCTAAAACCTGATCATTTTTAAGTTGCCTTTTTTTTTGTAAATTAAACTGGAGTTTAGTAGAAAATTTGATCACTCTACCTGTATCTCTAACATATTGGATTGTGTTATGCAACTTCCATTAGGATGAAAATGCCTTGTGGAGAAAACGATTCAGACCTGGCAGACGGGTAGCATGCATCCTATCTGAATTTTGTATGCGAGTCACCTACCGAAGCTTTTTCTGCAAAATGAAATTTATAAACACAGTGGCAGCGTATTTTTATAATGAATTTATAACTCGAAAATTTAAGATTCAACGATTATCAATGAACTCACAGGTTGTGTTTTCGCCCACTGGGCACTTTGATCTATCGTGCAGAGGTAAACTTGCTTTACAGTATGCCTGCTTGTCAAGAGATCGTGTGCTATGTATATCTATATATGAAGACCATATTTTTCGAATTTAAAATCAAGACACTTACCCTTGCCACGTATGTGTTTTTGAAGGGCAGTCCTGCAAATGATTTGCAATCAGGTCTACCTTGAAAAATGTAAGCCATTTTAGCTATATGTTAATCTTCATAAAAAATGAAGATGGTTTTATTTAACCTCTAACGGGTGTCATCTAATAAGCATTATTGCCATTGTTATTACTGTTTCCGCCAGTGTGCTCCTACTGTGTGAAAAGTCTGAGTGACTTCAGATCTATAGGTCACCTAATTATCTACTTCCTTCTCCACCCAATTGCTTCTAATTCTTCATGAAGTGCTTTTCAGGAGATGCATCAGTTGTTTGTAACACACATTTTTCTCCCCTTTGCAACCTATCGGTACTATTTTTCTCTTTCTGTGTGTCCTTTACCATACCACCAGAAAGCTTTTAAAGACCTGTGAGTTTTAATTCCAGTAATATAACAAAATTACTCATCAATCCTCTTGCTGATAATGGCCGAATTTAAAATAAAACATTTTAAAATTGACTAAAAGAACTGAAGAGTTGATATGATAATAAAGAATTATTAGCTAAATATCAGCAGGCCATCAAATCTTAAAATCTTTTAAAGAAAATCTTAAAAGTATCAACAGTTACATTAAAGGTAAATAAACTGGAGTGCCTCGGTGGCGCAGTCGGTTGGGCGTCTGACTTCAGCTCAGGTCATGATCTCACGGTTGGTGAGTTCGAACCCTGCGTCGGGCTCTGTGCTGACAGCTCAGAGCCTGGGGCCTGCTTCGGATTCTGTGTCTCCCTCTCTATATACCCTTCCCTCCTCCCCCACCCCCTCAAAAATAAATAAACATTAAAAAAATAATAAACATTAAATATATATATCACAGTAATATAAATTATTAATAATAGGGGAAACTGGGTGTGGTATATATGGGAGATCTCTGTAAATCTAAAACTGTTCTTAAAAATGAAGACAACTATATGGGCACCTGGGAATATCCCAGCTGGTTGGGAATCCAACTTCAGCTCAGGTCATGATCTTGCGATTAGTGAATTGGAGCCCCACATCGGTCTCTGTGCTGACAGCTCAGAGCCTCAAGCCTGCTTTGGATTCTATGTCTCCTTCTCTCTCTTCCCCTCCCCTGCTCGTGCTCTGTCTCTGTCTCTCAAAAATAAATAAATGTAGAAGGAAAAAAAAAGTAAATAGACTAGGTGCTCCTAATAAAATGCAAAAATTATAATTTGGATTTTGCGAATTCAAGAAAATAAGACACTTAAAACATAAAATACTAAAAGGATGAAAAAACCACACTGTTCAGTAGCTAACAACAATAAAAAAAAACTGATTTAGCTTTATCAGACAAAGTGACCTTTGAAATAGAAGGGCATTGCCAGAAGTTAAGTATGTCACTGCATAATGAAAAGTGTCAAATAATCAGCAAGGTATACCTACCATTTTATATTTGTATTCACATAACAAAGTATCCTTAAAATTAAAATAGATACGTGGACATAAATATAAAAAGAATTTATCCAAAAACATCAATATGAGCTTAGACAATCACAACCAACTTAATGGACATATATAGAATACTACAACCCAAACCTGCAAAGTACGTATAACATTTACAGAAATGGTCCATACATTGGATTATAAAGCAATTGGTAACAAATACCAAAGATCACTGTTATGTTATACACAGCATATTATCTGAGTAAAATGCAGTTCAACTAGAAGTCAACAATGAAAAGATAAATTAATATTTCCCATATAAATGGAAATAAAATTAACAAAATTATAATGAAAATTCCAAAGTCTTTGAATTGAAGGATAATAGCCACGCCACTTTTCAAAACTTTGGAACTCAGGGAAAACCACTGTAGGAGAATAATTTATAGCCCTACAGGCATACATTAAAAAAAAAAAGAGAAAGAAAGAAAGCCTAAAGATTATAGTATCTATCTCCTAAATTTTTAAAAAGAACAGCAAAATAACCTCAAAGAAAGTAAATAATAGTAAAATCAGAAATTAATACAGTAGCCAGTAGTATCGTAAACATAGACTATAAAGGATTGACTTTGAAATGGCAAAAAACCCTGACATACTTAATTTAAAAAGGGGATAGGTGAAGTAGTTATAGGGATGACAAAAAAAAAAAAGGACATCACTATAGACACTATAGATAAACTTATAGTAGTAGTATAAAATATATATATATATATATATACACACACACACATATATACACACACATATATACACACACATCTATACACAATTTGGATTAAAAAAGGCAATTTTTAATAAAAATATGACTTGCCAAAGTACTGAAGAGGAAATAGAAACCAACATGAATATTAGAGATACCGACTCTGTGGTCAAAACCCTTCCAACAGGAGAGCTCCACTCCCAGAGAGCCTCACTGGATTTTTCTGCCATATATTTGGTAATAGATAATTTCTGTAGCACCCAAAATCTCCCAGCAAATAAAAGAGGAATGCCCTCAATATATTTAAGAAGCTGGTATAACTTTGATATTAATCTGATAAGGGAAGAAAGGAAATATAGTCAATGTAATTCATGATGACAGAGGAAAAGGAGTTCCCAACCAAAATGTTAGCAAGCTATGTCCCACAACATATAAAAAGGATAACACATTGTCATCAAATTGAGCTGCTCTCTGAAATTTAAGACTGATTTAATATTAGAAATCAGTTATAATTCATCAAATTAGCAGTCCAAAGGAAGAAAGCAATATGATTATATCAGTAAATGTAAAAAGACACTTGATAAAATGTAACATCCTTTTATGATTAGTAGGATAAAAACACTAGAAAAATATAAAGAGACAAGAACTTCCTTAATAAAAACCTAGAGCAAGCATAATACGTAGTGCTGTAATTTTAAAGATGTTTGCATTACTCTGTCCAACATTTCACTAAAGATTTAGCCAAGGCAGGAAGGCAATAATGAGAAACCAAACAAAACACAACAGAATAAAATAAAATAAAATAAAATAAAATAAATGGTAAAGAAGAAACCAAAACTCTCAGAATTTGTGGTTTACTTGATTGTGTGCACAAAAAATAAAAAAAAAAATCTACAGATAAATTTACTAAAATAAATGAGTTTAGCATGTTTGCTGAGTATAAATCAAACCACACACATAAAGCACACTTTTTCATATGACCCACACACAAAAAGTGAAATTAAAACAGGAAATTTATGTGCTATCAATAAGTATGAATTTTTTAGGACTAAATCTAAAGAAAGCATACAAGACCTTTCCAGAGAAAATTATAATGCTTAGCGAATGACATAGACTGGAGGTCTTCTTATATGACCACAGATGCACCCCATTCCCCCACACCAGATATCTCCTGCTTTGATAGCTCTGATGTTTCACTGCCATGGTCTCCTCGAGCATCTTTATCCACACAGTAAAAATGTCTTGAATTCTAATCATGTACCAGTAACTGTCAGCCATAGAGATGCAAAGATAATTTCACGGACTCCTTATTTACCATTTGCTCCCATATGTCTATATTTTGAGATTTGAGGTAATACTAGAACATACTTACAGATTAGAATAGCATAGAAAATTAACTACAAGGCATTCAATTTCCATAAAAATCTGTTTTTCTCTTAACATTAATTCTTTTAAAGTTTATCACAGAGCGCGACATGGGGCTCCATCTCATGAACCATGAGATCGTGACCTGAGCTGAAATCAAGAGTTGGTCCTTAACCAACTGAGCCACCCAGGTGCCCCAATATTAATCTTTTTTTTAATTTTTTTAAACATTTATTCATTTCTGAGAGAAAGACAGAGCACGAGCTGGGGAGGAGCAGAGAGAGAGGGAGACACAGAATCCGAAGCAGGCTGCAGGCTCTGAGCTGTCAGCACAGAGACAGACACGGGGCTCAAACTCACAAACTGTGAGATCATGACCTGAGCTGAAGTCAGATGCTTAACGGACTGAGCCACTCAGGCGCCTCCCGCCCAGTATTAATCTTAATATTAAAACATTAGACTTGAGAAGCACAAAGTGCTCTTCACCTCCAGATAACCCATACACTAGGTTGGAAGGTTCTGAAATTCTTAACTACAAGATGTCAACTACCTTTTGATGCATCAGAAATGTGAAGCCCAATCACAGACACAAATCAAAAACATTACACAAGGCAGAGGCTCTCTGAAAATATGCATGCAATCTTTGACCCCTTTTCGGAGTTTTGTTTTGTTTTGTTTTTTAATTGTTAACAACCTCATCATCTACCTACTTCTGTTCTTTTTATTAAAGACAGCGTGCTTGAGTGTGTCTTTCTCCTTGAACCATATTAAAACGTCTGTTTCTTTTACTTCCTCCACCCTTTTCCTCTCCTGCCTCCCCTCCAAATCTGCTGGTGTTTGTAACTCCTTTATTGTGGGTGTGGTCCTCTCCATCAGCCATGTGGGTAGTTGAACCAAACTCACCTCCCAGCCTCTCTGCTGCCTTGTCCACCAGGAGACACTCCCAGGAATCCAGGTTGGTTGTGGGGTGTGGGGTCCAGGGGATATATGCAGCCAAGTCGTAATCAGCACCTCCTCTCTTTCATTCCAGCATCCCATGGGCCCTCTGGCTTCCCAACTCTCAGGTTTTGACCGACTTTGGAGGCTTTCTGGGTCACCGCACCACTGCAGCCAAGCTCCAAACTGCGATGCACATTGTCTCTTTCTTGCCATCAAATTTTACCCTTTCTGTGTCCCATCTTTTGGGGTCCTGCTATCTCTTTTCATTTAAATGACTCTAAGGTATTAGGAGGGACTCCAGCATCAAGATTAGACACGTGGCAGACATTTTTAGTTAGGCAAGGCTTTCCTCATCCCTGAAATCACGGGAGGAGGCTGTTTTTGTATTCCACTTTCATGGAGGCCTGGTGGTGGCAGTGCATTTGGCTGAAGCCCCCCTTTTCCCTCAATAAATACAGCCATCCAGCCTGGTGCGGCAGCCAGAGACATTGCCTCTTGTGAACCGTCACCCCTTTTATGCAGTGCTCTTCTCTGGGCCCAAAGGTCACCATACAATGTGAGCATCCTAAAAAATAACAGTTCTGAAGAAAGTTAGTTTGTGACCAAAGCCGAGTGGTAATATGTGAAGACAGCAGGACTCCTGGGAACGGGCACGGACCAGGGCTCTGGTTCATCTAGGTTTGGGTCTCAAATTGAGTCACTTAATTAACCGGCCAACTCTGAGCAAATTCTAAGCTTCCGCGTCTCAGTCCTATGACTATAATAGTCTAAGGGCACTTCCCCTACTCTGATACTGTGAGGCTATGAAGTGACAAAAATAAAGCCCTTGTCATAATGACTGGGGCAGAGTGAATGGCAATCAAGTATATGTGTTAGTATTGGCTGAGATTCCCTCCCTTCAGTGGCAACCAATCTTGAAGAGTAAATAGTATTGGTCCCATTTGGCAGATGAAGAAACTGAGGCTCAGGGAGATTAAGTAACTTTCCTAAGGTCAAACTAGCAAAAGTGACATCTGGGACCCAAATTCAAGTCTTCTGACTTCTGCCACACAGTAATATTTTCACTATATCACATGACATAAGAAATTCTTTAGTTTTGGCATATTTATATTAGCTGCTAATCTTCTCCAGCATATTTGTTTAATGTGTGGGTGTGTCACATCCCTTCATTTATTGTAGTGGCTTCAAATATTGCAATTACAATATAACATGAGCTTCATCTTGACAAAAACCGTGACAGTTCCCTCATGGCTCACAGGAATTATTTCTAGCTCCCCGATAGTTTCACTAACATTTGTCTTTCAGGATCGTAGACCATCACAGACAAAAGCATGAAGTTAGAACTGAGAGATGGTCTTTACTTTTATCTGACAATTAAAGACAAATCGCTAAGAGTTTAGGTGGTGCCATTTATTGACCCTACCATATTTACTGAGCACTGACTGATTGTCAGGCATTGCGCTAAGCATTTTTGTGAGGTTCAGTAGTGAATTAGATGGGGTTTTTTTCACCTCCACCTCAGGAACTAAATAACAAATTTGGAAAGAAGCTCTAACAATTTTAATTGAACCCCAGCTAGGTGGTAAAACCCCTCTTCGCTCCATATAAAATACAGATGTGCCTTAAAATGGAAATTGACACATATTAACATCGATAGGGAAAGATCTGTTTACTAATTGTGATTTCCACAGATATTGCGTCATGAAAAATGAGCAAAGATTCCTGCATTTGTGGAGTTTATTGCCTGTAGTGGGGGTGGGGTGGCAGGGAGGAAAGACACATGATAATAATAAATAATTATGATATTATTATAGAATAATACACATGATAAATAATCAACAGTAAATAAATACCTTCTGTGGAATGTTAGAAAATGATACTGATACTGAGAAAAATAGAGCAGGACAGGATACATCAGGAGTCCAGGAATAGGGAGGTCTTGTAAATAGAATGGACAGGTGAAGCCTCATCCAGAAGAGGCCTTTGAGAAAGACCTGAAGGGAGGTGATAAAGTGAGGTGTGCAGGTCTCCGGGCAAAAAGCCTGGTGTCCCAGGCTAAGGAAAGCACTAAGACAGTGGTGCAAGTGGAGAAAGAGAGAGAGAAAGAAAAAGAGAGGAGGACACAAGGTCCCAGAGATGACAGAGAGTCCAGGCATTTAGAGCCATTGCAATGACTTGCAATTTTACTGGAAGTGAAATGCAGAGATTATGCAAAGTTTTGAGCACAGAAATGCCCTAGAATAACATTTTTGTGTTCAACTGTATTCATTTAACAGAGGAACATTTTCCCAGGTCTTTTTTGTGTGTGTGAGGGGAAGTGGAAAAGGGACATTATCTTAATGTCTGCATACTAAATCCATCAGTGTATCTATTGGTGAATGTATTATTTATTTTTAGCTTTTTCTATTAATAATCTTGAGTTGGATATGTCAGTACATACTTTATTTTGGTGTCTGTCCTGTAGAATAGACTCCTATAAAGGGCATTCCTGGGTGACAGACATGCATGGATAAGAATCTTGAAAAGCATGCCTAGATGTAAATTTATACTCCCAGAAACAACATGCATTATATCACACATTGTTTTAATCAACAGAATAATACATCAGTTTTCCTAATTTAAGAGATCAACAAAATTCATTCATTCACTTACTTATCAGCAAAGATTTCGTAAGATCTACACTTCACACGAAAATCACTAGACACCTCAGAATGACACATGCCCGTATTCTTCACACACACTTGCATTTTCTTATCTTTTCTATTTCACTCCCCTTTACTTCATTATACCATTTTAATATTACTGATTGTATTTTATTTATTTTTATATGAGAGAGAGAGAGGGAGAGAACGGAAGACAGAGGCAGAGGGAGAGAGAGAGAGCGAGAGAGACACACAGAGAGAGAATCTTAAGCAAGCTCCATGCATGGAGCCTGACATGGGGCTTGATCCTACGATCCTGGGATCATGACCTGAGCCTAAATCAAGAGTTGGCCCTCAATCGGCTGAGCCACCCAGGTGCCCTAGACAACTGACTTTAAATATAAATGACCAGCATGCTTGGTTCAAGTCAGGACACCACCCCTCTGGCACTGGTTCTTTTATTCCGTTTCATGATGCGATGTTTGTGAACTGAAGCAGGGGCTCCATGGGAGCCTAACTCCCAGTATCTCCAGAAGGAAGGGTTTCCCAAGCAAATTAAGAGGGCAAACAGAAACCCAGAGGGAAAGTACACAAAATACCTTAGAAAAATTACTCTTTATTAAGATAACCTTATTAATTTGCTTTTTCAACTAAAGTAGCATTTTAGCAATACAGCTACTTTTCTGTAGAAACACTATCATTTCCTATTTTCACCAAAGTCGGACTAGTCTTCTGTGAGCTTTGTAGCTTGGCTTCAATTATCTGGATATTTTTCCATGTTGAGAGAACTAAAACTGCCTGAATGAGTCACATCTTTTTGTATAGTGTTAGACTAATTGAATGAATTCTGTGTTTTCTTGGATTTAAAAAACGCCCTAATTATTCTTCATTTTATAATCTTACGATGATAATAGTCAAAAGTCAGCATAAGCATGAAAATCTTTACTGTATATATTTTCAAAACCCAGGTCTCAGAACAGAAAAGAGAAATGTCAATGTAACCAGTAATGATGCATTTACTCAAAAGGTCTGCACATGTTATCTTTAACTTAATATCAAAAATGTGCTGAAAAATCGAACAGGGAGACTCTTAAGAATAAATAAACTTCCAGGGATTAATATATCATTTCCCAATTTAATATCGAGTGCTCGATGTCATGCGAACACTGCATTACTGGTTTGTGAGAATAACCCCATTTAACCACTGGAACAGTTCTGTGACAAAGCTTCTACTACAATCTGCATTTCACAGATGAGGAAACCAAATCTTAGAGAGGCTTCAGTAATGTGCCCAATTCCATGCAGGTAGTTAGTGCTAGAGTGGAAACCTGAACCTGGGTTTTTCTAATGCCAGAGCACTGGGCTTTGGCTGCATTGAGACTCATTTAGATGTCATGGTCATAGAAGCAGAGGATTTGATGGAATATGAAAGATCACAGTGGACAAGAATATGGTTTGGTGCTAAGAGAAGCAAGTCAAATCTCAGCTCAGTTATTGACGAACAATATAACCTTGGATTATATTATGTTAACCTCTGATCCATGATTTCTCATCTATAAAAGGGGCATAATTAAAAGATTATATAAAATACTTCTTAGAGCTCTAAGCACCCACCATGCAGTAAATGATGGTAATTTGTGTTCAAAGTAACATAGAAAAGATGTCCAGGTGCTTTGGTGGAAGAACAGAAATACTTGGGAGCTGAGGTGGTTACTGTCATGTATATTCTGGATGTACCTGAACTAAAGTCTAGATGCAGCAGAACGCAGCAACGTACCTGAGGTGTTTTGACCATCCAAACACATATACACGTAAGGCTTTGTTTTAGAAACAAAGAACTTAGGAATAAATACTTCAATAGGACGCATCTTACAGTCTTCACATATAAATACATATTCACACAACACTAGCTTAGCAACAGTGATGTGATCTTTTTGCCTTACATTAAAATAGTCTTTTAGCAAACACCATTTGCAAGACATATGTCTTGAAAATTTTCCTGATAGCCCTCATTAGCAAAAAGAAAAAAAAGGAAGCTAAGCTATCATGCTGTCTTGTTTGATCCTCTTTTCTGAACAAGAAGATATCATTTTAAAGTGATTTATTGGGGTCTTGGTGAAGCTTGAGATTGTGAAACAGCTTTTTAAGGCCCGAAGATAATAAACCCTACAGTATGATTAAGTTCATGAGGACATTACTTGCTATCACCTCTTTTCTTGGAGATAATATGTGGGTTTGCAAAGCACAATATCTGACACTCGGGAGATTAAGTATATTTATTTTATATATATAATTACCAGTAACATTATATTCCACAGTATATCCCTTTTCTTACATAAGGAATTTTATTATCTAATTGTCTCTTCTGTTGCAATCTACTAATTTTGCACAATATCTACCTATGATAAGGTTGATGTTGTACTGGACATATCTTACAGATTTGAGGGTTGCCTGAATGAAAAAGTCTCTATTGCATGCTTTATAGTCTATAATTTTTCAGGATAAAAGATTTCAGCCCAACTAGTCCTGAAAAATAGAGAGATTACTCACCATTGGTGTTGACAAATTGTATCCTAAATGAATTAATTATGCTATAATCATGTGTATCTTTTTTGGTTTTTGTTTTTAAGTTTATTTATTTTGAGAGAGAGAGAGAGAGGAAGAGAGAGACAGAATCCCAAGCAGACTTTGCACTGCCAGTGTGAGGCCCGGTGTGGGGCTCCTTCTCACAAACTGCAAGGTTTGACCCAAGGTCAAGAACCGACATTTAATTGACTGAGCTACCCGGGTGCCCCTGTTTTTGATTTTTTAATAATCAAGATTAGATTAGAGTATAACTAATTTGAAACCACTGTTTCTGCTAATAGTGTTTTATGATTAATAATATAATTAATTCTTAATAGGATTATATTATATTAGTATATATTATAATTATAATATAATATATAATTATAATATATATGATTATATATTATTATAATATATATGATTATATATTATGAATATAATTATATTATATTAGTATATATGATAATATATACTAATATAATATAATCATAATATAGTATAATTACAATATAATATAATATAATTATATTATAAAATATAATATAACTACAATATAATAATATAATATAAATATAATGTTAATTGTAGTATTAATAATATAATCAATAATTAATAACTTGTTTATTATTAATAATAAGTGTCCTGTTTTTATTCTGTTTATTATCATTTACTAGCACCCAGACTTAGATCTGCAACAGCATTTTCAGTGAACTGAGAGCCAAAATGATAGTGAAGGCACCTCAACTATCTGTTCCTAAAAAGAAATATTCTTCATTCTTATATAATCTACCAAAGTTTTTTATCATATTGTTAAAATGTTCTTTCTTTGAAGAATGATGGTGAGAGCAGAGGTAGGAATTTTTTGTAAATGTTCTTATTTGGAAAAATAAAAGGATGGCCACTTTATAATCTTATTGTTCTTTTTATTGTTATTTTACTGGTCCAAGGGATGGGAAAGTCTGAAATTTTCCATTCTGTAGTTACTAGGTTGCTTTTAAATATTGAAACAGGACATATAACAATGTTTCTAAACATTTTCAAAATTTGGATGGTTGTTTCCTCTGATAAGCTTACTGAAGTCTTACAGAATCAAGGAGGACTTTGCTGGTCTTTCACCCACTAATAAACTGGTGATGTATTTAATTTGTATGGATGACATGATAAAATCATGCTCTGATGTCTCCAACCTAGAAAGGAAAAACATGGGTACAGAAGCAAAAAAACAAAAAAACAGAAGAAAGAAAAACCAAACTTCATACCTAGGCAATAAAACCGGAGACTGAGTGAAAGAATACAAGAGTATACACTGTAAACAAAAACTTTTTCACCAAACACTTACTAAAATTGCAAGACGGATTTTATTTGAGCTACTTCAGTTGGGGAGAAAGACATGAATATAGAACTGAGCTTAACTCCAAATGCAAGATTTATAACCAGTTTATAAATGGGGATTTATAACCAATGGGCAGAGTAAGGGGGTCGGCAGATGGACATACCTATCAAGAGTGAGGGATGGGGAAGGATATCAAGGGTGAGGGATGGGGGAAGATATCAAGGGTGGAGGGATTTCCACTAAAGTGACTTAGGATTCCTTGCTGAGACTGGGTTCAGTGGGCCAGGGGTAGGACTGCAAGTCAAGGTCATGATCTAGTTGACAAGAAGACTCAGAGTAGCCTAATTAAAGTTTGGTCAGCAAGAGAGCCCTCGGTAGTAAATTGGTCAGAAGATGAGGGTAAGAGAACCTAACGTATCATGTGATTTTTTAAAATAAATCGGTTTTGGAAAGACTTATCGAAACCTCTGAGCATCACGTAAGAGTTAATCTCTTTGTCTGAAAGTAAACTAAGGACATTCACTCGAGCACAGTTTCATTTTGAACCACGTGCAGGTGTATTTGAAAGTCTTCTACATTCTTAGTGGTAGCATGTAAGTTGATTTTTTAATTTTTTTTAATGCTTATTTATTTTTGAGAGCCAGAGAGAGGGTCAGAGAGCGAGAGACACAGAATCGGAAGCAGGCTCCAGGTTCTGAGCTGTCAGCACAGAGCCCGAAGTGGGGCTCGAACCCACAAACCGTGAGATCACGACCTGAGCCGAAGTCGGACGCTTAACCGACTGAGCCACCCAGGGGCCCTGTCTTTAAGTTGATTGTAATGAGACCAACCAATTCCTTTCTAAAGATCTCTTCTGATGGATGTGAGTTTTTATGTTTTTTTTTCCAGTGTCGAGATTAAAGGGTTTAGTATAAAGCTCAAGAGTAAATATCCTTAATAGGGTGGAGACAATCAAAGGAATCGTAATTACATCTTATTGAAAACATTCTGTAAGTCGGGAGGAGATGAGAACAAATCTTACCTTTTAGAATCCGCTAAATTTATTTCAACTTTACACTGTGTTTACTTGACATTTGAGCCACAATAGCGGCGGGATCCTTTTTCATTAGAACTATCCTGGGAAATTCTTTCATGATCTGCTCAGATGTGGCTTATCTCACCATCTGTCACCACTGCAGAAAATTTAGCGTTGAATTCAAACACTCTTTTGTGCATAATCTTTTGATGTCAAGCAGGATGCTCAGAAAGATAAGAACAGACAACAGGAATAAGTACTAATCCAGGGTTCACCACTGCCTGGCACTGTTCTAGGTCCTAACGGGTCCCTGTTCTTTTCAGTATTTACAGCCTAAAGGGGAAACAGACAAACATTTCAAAATTATATGCCATTTGACAAGCGTTGTAACGAGACATGGTGGGGGTGCTATTGGAACACACAAGAAGAGTGTCTGTCCCACTTCTTGGGTTAGGGTATTGGTGGAAATATGGGGAGTGGTAGAGTGTTGAGGTGTGTTTGTGTGTGCATGAGGCATTGGAGATATGTTGGTGGAGGGAGGGGAGAGGAGGGCTGCAAGAGGTGATTTATAAACAGAGACCCAAATGATAGAGTGGGTATTATTCAGGAGGAAGGAGGGGGCCTGGGAAGGGTGTGCCTAAAAGAAGACACATTATGTGCCAGGATCCAAGGGGAAAAGGGAATAGGTATGTAATTTAGTGTGTCAGGTAAATGGTTCTCAAACTTTAATGGGCATATGAATCACCCAAGTTTAATGTTAAAATGCAGATTCTGATTCAGTAGTTCTAGGGAGGGACCTGCATTCCTGGGTATCTTAATAAGCTCCTAAGTGATATCAGACCTGCTGGCTTACAGACCAAACTTTGAGTGGTGACAAAGTTGATTTCCAGTAACCGGACACTTCTCTCTCTCTGGAGAAATAACCGAATATTCCCTTAGCCATTTTCACTCCTGACGATGACCTACTTAGTCACACTGCATGAACCCTTAATGATGGCAGTGTGGTGGCGACTCAGCACCTCATTCATATATGACATCTGTAAGGGAGCCGACTTCTCTTCCCATATTTTTAAAATCACTGCTTCCAATTCTGCTTTTATACCTTCTTATCCACCTTGATCTACCTCCTCGTGGAAACACATTTAGCAGTTTCAGCATGAGACCAGCCTGAAAGGATGTGCTTAATAAATATTATCAATGTTTGTCAAAATCAAAGAAAATGTCCCAGGGAAGACCTTGCAGCCTTCCCCATTAGCAGCAACATATAAGGCTGTCCTGTATCTCGACAGCCATTCTTTTAATGTCAACTTGAATTCACTTTAATAAGGGCATGAGTTTCATGTGTCTGTCTCTGCCTCATCCTGTAGCAGCCAATGTTCTGTGGCTCTCGAGACCAGGGACAATATCTTTGAAAATACTCTCAAATTTCCATCGCCATCCCAAAGGCATGGAAGCAGATTGGGCTGCGTGGTAACGCCACTTACTGGGAATTCACACCCGTGTCACCCGCTTGAAACGAGAAGCCTCTCTACATGTAGTTTTGTATGTTAGGCATCATCAAGTTGATTTGGAATGCGTTTCTGGGGGCTAGAAGATGCATTCAGTTTAACTCTTGGTACAGTGGAACTGTGTCCCACTCGTCAGGGAATGCATAGATTTTACTCCCACTAATGGGAGTCTACTGCCCTGTTTAATTCTCAAAATAACAAGCAAACAAACACACATACATACATATTTAAAATACATTTCTTTATTTGTGTTATACAGACTTCACATTGGGACAAATGGAGTGAACCTCACAGGCAACCAACACTTTCCAAAATCCTTCCGTGCCTTCATTTCCAACTGGGATCTCACGTAATCTTAAAGGCAGATGGGCTTTCTTACCAAGATATATGTGGGTAGATTTGTCATTGTCTCTCCTTCCACTAGACTAACTCAGCAGTTCTTAAACTTTTTTATGCATAAAAATTAGTATGCGCCTTGCCAGGGACACCTGGGTGGCTCAGTGGGTTAAGCGTCCAACTTCGGCTCAGGTCATGATCTTGTGGTCTGTGGGTTCGAGCCCTGTGTCAGGCTCTGTGCTGGCAGCTCGGAGCATGGAGCCTGCTTCAGATTCTGTGTGTGTGTGTGTGTGTGTGTGTGTGTGTGCGCGCGCGCCCCTCCCCCACTCATGCTCTGTCTCTGCCTCTGTCTCTCTCTCTCAAAAATAAACAAACATATTTTTTTTTAAATTACTATTCACCTTTCTACTTGCAGGCAGATACAACATGCTTCATGCAGAAACAAGAAATTTCCTTGCGTGATCTTTTACTTTTTCCTATTAATCCTTATTTTGGACCTAACTCTCCATAAGTTTGATGTTATCCCCCTCTAGAGCAATCAGAGATTGTTGAAACCCTTTTTCTACCCTGTTTGGTATTCAATCTGTGTCATCCTTACTTCTCAGCCTCTTTCCTCCATACTCCTAGGCTGTTAACCCTGTAAAGAGAAATGGGAGATGTCCTAACATTGGAAAATGTGATTTCCTTGACTCATGAGCTGTTGCAGATCAAAATTAGCTTGGTCCACGGGATTACCTTCCACATATAAGTGGTTTTGGAACCTAAAAATGATAAACTTTTGGCACTCGGGGAATTCCTATGGCCAGGAAAGCATTCGGAGGGAGATCTGCAGCTAACTTTGAGGTACAGTCACCCTTAAGTGACAGCCAAAAAGTTATAGGTCCCCATTCTGAGAAATCTGTAAAAATAGGGCTGAAAGCTCGGGCTCTGCATGTTTTACAAGTGATTTCCAGAGCTGGAAAGGACTGGAGATTTCACTCCCAATGTTCATTTGTAAGTGAAGGGACGGACCCAGATATGCTAAGCAGCAGAGTCCCTAAGGATCTAGAGCCTAGTACCACACTCCTTTCTTCCTTCCATTGCCTTTTCCCAGTGAAGCAAAGATAATATGAGTGCTATCCTTTCATTTAAATTAAGTTCATTCTAGTCCTCAAGATGGCAACTATAAAACAGATTTTACCTGAATTATTCTGTGTAACTTTTACCTAAACCTGTGATCCATTGTGTACATCATCAACAGTCATTTAAAAAAAAGCCATTCATAGTAATTTAGTGGAAATGCTAACAGACTATACTTATGTATTTTTGACTTATGTTTAATTGCAATGTAATGAAAATTCACTAATTTAGCACTTAAAACATGAAGATTATATATTAGTTAGAAATGCATTGTTTAACTGATCTTCTATTTGGTGCTTCTTTTAAGAGAAAATTTTTAAATGTTGGCCTGATAATTGCATAAATAATTATTAGATCATATTCCAAAAAAATGTTTATGATGAATTGTACATATTCTATGTGGTCAAGAACAACAAAAATAAAATGCTTACACTTCAGATATCCATACATTTTTTAAATCCCATATTTTCATATTTTAGAAATCCTTAAGATCCAGAGGACTTTTTGTATTTAAATTGGGTTGAATCCAAAATCTTCCAGAGTATCATGAAAACCAAGATTGGTAATAATTTCAACCAGACATAAGGGGAAGGAAGAGAAGTCTAGAACTTTGGAGGAAAAGAAGTTAAGATAATGCCCCAAACCCCAGAGATACAAAGAGATGAGGTGCATTTTCTTTTTTTTTTTAACGTTTATTTATTTTTGAAAGAGAGAAAGAGAAAGTGCGAGCAGGGGAGGGGCAGAGAGAGAGGGAGACACAGAATCCGAAGCAGGCTCCAGGCCCTGAGCTGTCAGCACAGAGCCCAACGCGGGGCTCGAACTCACGGACTGTGAGATCATGACCCGAGCTGAAGTCGGACGCTTCACTGACTGAGCCACCCAGGTGCCCCATGATGTGCATTTTCTAAAGCCCACATTCTTTGCATGGGCCTGCCCTGCCTCCTGATTGAAATTATAAACTTTGAATTCTGGGCAGAAATAACGTGGCATTTCAAAAGCATTATCTGGGGTCTAAAACTGCTTGCTCAAGAAAAACTAACGGTGCTAGCAGTCAGGCAGATGCACTGTGTCCATCTGGGCGCTGGGAGTCACTGGATTGCAGGTTCCTGTTCCCAAGGGAATAGTTCGCAGCGGCTCCAACTGCGGGAGGGAAGCCAGCAAAGCAGTGTCGGGGTCAGCAGGATTGGCAGTGCTGAGCGCCGCCCAAAAGATGATTTTTGTTAAACCACGTTGTGTGTCTTCTGTTCTGAGTATGGAGGAGACTCACTGGAATGTGTTCTCTTTTGTGTTTTTGGGGCACAAACAGCAACTTGGAGTCCCCACTGATGTACGAGGTCTGCGCACCGCAGCAGGGCAGCACCAGCGGCGGCTGGCGAGGCGGCCTGGGGAGCTCCATCACAGCGTGTAAGAAGGTAACCTTGCCTAGCGCGGCTCTGTCTCCCGGATTGAACTTGAACGCTAGTGTAGTTTGACTCTCCAGGTACTTCTTCTAAAGCAGAGCAAAACAGCAAAAACGAACAACGGAATGGCCCACAGTTTGCTTGCCCGGATAACCTCTAATGCTGCTAAAAGTGTAATGGGTGAAGAAGACCAGAAAACTCAAACAGTTCAGAAAAGTACGACTCGAAAATTCTAAGCCCCCAGTGCCCCACCTATTATATGGAGCACCTAAGTCTGTATCTGAGAAGCATTCCTGGCTGCTATTTTCTCAAAGAGAAGGGTGTGCTTGGCTTATGTTATGAGGAGAAACAGAAATGCGTTTCCTAGAATACAGACTCCAGAACTCATAAACAAATCTCGCTTTAAGTGCATTTGCTGAAAGTTGCCATTTGAATAACATAAATTCATCTACTTCTTTTCCAGCCAATCCAACTTAAGGCCTGGAAACTTAAGTTTGGAAATGCCCAATTTCCCACCTAAAGCTTTTGTCACTATGTGATGCAGAATTCCAAAGGAGAATGTATGTGTTTCTTCTCATCCAGACTTAGAGGGTGTCACACTGGATTATTTCATTAATTGTTTTTTTAAAAACTTAAATTATTGGGGCATCTGGTGGCTCAGTCATTTGTGTCTGACTCTTGATTTCAGCTCAGGTCATGATCTCAGGGGCCGAGATCAAGCCCCACATCAGGGTCGGTGCTGGTAGTGGAGCCTGCTTAAGATTCTCTCTGTCCCTCTCTCTCTGCCCCGCCATTGCTCATTCTGTCTCTCTCTCTCAAAAAAAAAGTTAAATTGTAAAAAATACTTATAGGAATAATTCAAGACAAATTCTATTACTAAACATATTGTATAGATATATATTATTTATGCACACATACTCCAAATTATGTATGCATATATGTATATTAATTTATTGATTACTATACCCAGTTAAGCAGCCTTATTTATTCTCTGCTTGTGTGGTGTTTGTATTGTTCTAAGTAACAAAGAAAATGACACATATCTGTGTTAGAGAACATAAGTTGATGATAGAAAAGTAGCATTAAACATAATTTTACAAAAGTATTTTCATGCATACATTCATAACCAGATATAAAAATAAACTTGTCTCATTAGTTCAAGGCTCTAATTACCATGTGTTATATGATCTATTATTCTTTCTCATACAATTCTCATAGAAGAGTCAGTGCTATAAATTTCCATTTTAATGCAGAAAACTGAGACACTATAATTCAAAATGATTTTGAGTTTCTTCTAAGAGAGGTCTTCAAGCCCTGGGTATGTTCTATTCAACTCTGTAACTCCAAATTATAATCTTCACCGGATGCTATACATTTCACAAGGCTAAATCATTTTTCATTTTTTCTCATTTTTTAAAAATTTTTTAAACGTTTATTTATTTTTGAGACAGAGAGAGACAGAGCATGAACAGGGGAGGGGCAGAGAGAGAGGGAGACACAGAATCTGAAACAGGCTCCAGGCTCTGAGCTGTCAGCACAGAGCCTGACGTGGGGCTTGAACTCACAGACCATGAGATCATGACCTGAGCCGAAGTAGGACGCTTAACCGACCAAGCCACCCAGGTGCCCCTTATTCTCATTTTTAAATAACTCTATTTCTATTGATTAGAGCCCACATGGTATTTAAATTAAGGATTGAAAGAAGACTGCCTGAATTTGACACCCAGTTCAGTCATTACTAGTTGTGTTATCGTGAGCAAATTACCTGACCTCTTCATGCCTCAATTTGCTCATCAGAAAAAAGAAGGTGACAGCTGAGCACAAGTGAATTAATAGACATGAAATGTTTAGAACGGTGTCTGGCATATGGTAAGCACTCACAATAAAGAGTGTTTATGAGTAATATTATCCTACAGGAAATTTTTCAGTAAGTATGTGATGCCAGAAAAAAATTTTATACATACATGACCATGCTGAGAGAGTTGGTACCTTGTGATCTGTTATGTCAGCTACATTTATTTTCTGGAGATAGAGGCGGTCGTATTCATTTTTTATAAATCGTGTCTGGAAGGTACTGAAGAGAGCATTTCGGGGCTGAATATCTGTTCAAGAAATTAAAACTCAAACTCAATCATTTATTATATATTTATATGTATACATGTAATATAAATGTATATATACAAATAGAATTTAAAGGTTTTTTTAAATGTTTATTTTTGAGAGGGAAAGAGGGTGCAAACAGTGGGGAGACAGAGAGAGAGAGAGAGAGAGAGAGAGAGAGAGAGAGAGAGAGACAGAGAGAGAGAATCCCAAGCAGGCTCCACACTGTCAGCACAGAGCCCGACACAGGGCTTGATCTCACACCTGTGAGATCATGACCTGAGCCAAAATCGAGAGTCGGATGCTTAACCGACTGAGCCACCCAAGCGCCCCAAGAATTTAAAGTTTTAAATATAATCCTACTCACACCACCACCACTTCTAGAACTATTAGGAAGTTGAACCGTACGAAATTTCCTTTATTACAGATGAAAAATGATCAATTATAGTCCATTTCATATGGTCCAATGTAAATAAATACATTCAAAATTCCGTTAGATCTTAGGGAGAGATACAAGAATAGATACATAGTCAGGGTCTAGTGTGGGAGACAATATCGGTTTCTCAGTTGAAAAAAATCAAACTAAGTAATTCACCAGTTAAATAATTATGTAGGACGTCTACACAGTTTATAGCAAAAAGCAGAGAGAGACCTTTGACCTGCAGCAGACCATAACCTCCAGAAAGCGAATCGGATCTTAGTTTAGACTTTGAAATACAGCTGAGATTTGAATGAGTGCAGAGAAGAGCCAAGCAAATTTATTTAGGAAGTGTTGCTACAAATGAATGCAGGAGAAGTCAACCCCTTTGCGTCCCGGAATATATTTTTCTAATGTTGTGGTCCATTCCTTTCATTTTAAATACTCTCTTCCATTTACACAATAATTGCATTTAAAGGCAGTTTAAGTAGCCGTGAATATGCCACATGGTATATGCCTTGTAGGCTCTAGTCCTTCCACTTCCCCCTCCAAGAGTAGCTCACTGTTGTTTTCTTTTTACATCTAGCACGTAGGCCCTCAATAAAAAGACTTTGAATATTGAATGATTTCATGCCTTTATTGTATATTACTGCAAACCGATTTAAGTGATCATTGATCAATCTGGGGGGGGAAAAGCTTGTTAATCACAGGCAATGGGTCTAGGTAAGTGAGACTATAAATGCACATACAATGTATGTTCAAAGAGACAGAAAATACAAGCAGAGCTTTATCATAGAAATAGCAAGGCTGTCCAGCTGAATCACCACTGTTCAGTCAATCAACCTTCAATAAGAATACCATGGATCATTGAAATCTGTTGGTAATTCCCCAAACTGATTTTATGGGATAGCCTCATCTTCTTCTCTATCAGATCTTCTTATCAGAACTGACATATTGCTAAATTAACTGGTGGAAGACAGGAAACGAGGGTCCAGAAGATAATGCATTAGTTGGATAATCAGCTTCTGAAAACTTGCAAAAGGACTGAGTCTCTCTCCTGAGTGTCTCATGAAATCCCTAAGGGTTGCAGGAATCCTGCCCACATGCAGATGCTGTCATTCCTCTTTGCTGTTGGTGAAATACAATTACTGGAGGCCACAGCTGTGGAAAAAGCCATAGCATCAGAAAAGAAAATGACTTTGGTGGACTTATTCGAAGGAGGAAATCCTTAAGGGATTGCCTTGCACCAGAGCTAAGATGATCATACCGCCCAGTCATGGTTTACATGTATTATCCTCGCATTAATGGACCCCGTTTTGTTCTCAGAAGTGCCCCGTGCGCAATAAGTTACATGGTTATCCCAGCTTGAGCTTTGGAATGATCCTTTCTCTTTCTTTTCCTCTTCCTCTAAATACTAGGAAAGGTATCAGATAAATTCTCACCGAGGTATTAGTCATTGTGTAGGTTAATATAGTTGTAACAAAT
This sequence comes from Felis catus, assembly GCF_018350175.1. NCBI lineage: Eukaryota > Metazoa > Chordata > Mammalia > Carnivora > Felidae > Felis > Felis catus. Next base: position 210,779,853 of record NC_058375.1, on the reverse strand, counting down.
AAAATCTGTTTTTACTTAGCTACTGCTACAGCTAAACCAGTGCGATTGCCCCCGCCTTTAACTGGCCCTGGGAATCAAGCCTATTGAACCTGGACTTGACTTCAGAATTCTACCCATCTTGAAGCTCCAAGCAGACACTACCGATCCATCCAAGTTGGAATGTGAGATAGCCTCTGTGTCACCATAATTTACTGAGCTCCAAACGCTGGGAAAGTTTTCACGTATGCAGTGTGATACTCCAAAATAATGCATCGAAAATGATGGAATTTCGGGGCACCTGGGTGCCTCAGTCAGTTAAGCATCCAACTTCCGCTCAGGTTCATGAGTTCAAGCCCCCATGTCAGGCTCTGTGCCGACAGCTCCGAGCCTGGAGCCTGCTTCAGATTCTGTGTCTCCTTCTCTCTCTATGCCCCTCCTTGGCTTGTTCTCTCTCTCTCTCTCTCTCTCTCTCTCTCTCTCTCTCTCAAAAATAGATGAATATTTAAAAAAATAAATAAAAGGATGGAATTTCAAAATATTGAAGGAACAAAATGGGAGAGAAAAAGTAGCTGGTGGAAAGTGAATAATAGAGCCCTTTGTAGTACCTCCTGAATCTTACCTCAGATAGATCTTGCCTGATGTTCCCCGTTCTCATAGGACCAATCCTTCTTATAAGACAAATACAACCATCATTGTTAGACTGAATCATAGGGATTTCCATTAAGTGAGCTAAGTGATTATAGATGTTATCCTTTTATATCTAGTAGATACTAAGTGAAACGCTTTTATGTTGTTTTTATAATAAATAAATATCCGCTTTCTCTAGAAGGCAAGTAGGATCCCAAGTAACAAAGCTGGACTTAGAATCTAAACATCTGAGTCAGATTCCAGATTTCCCTTTTACTGTGTGATCTTAGGCCAGTGACATAACTTCCCTGATTCAGATGTCTTGGGGTTGGTATGACGTTTATATGCAAAAAGGTTTGTGTAAGTTCTTGGCACACAAAGTTGACGCTCAATCTGTATTAGTTGATTCCAAATAAACAATCTTTCCACAAGGGAAAAAATTATTTAAATAGAATTTTAAAACTAACCTGAGGTAGTATCCATGGTCCCCCTGTTACGTTGAATTTCTGCTGGGTTTTCTTCTACTTTGAAAGCATTACACTCAATGTCACATTTCTGCAGTAGCTGGACATTTTCAATCCTCACTTCACTTCCTGGACTGAAGATTTGCTCCTTGGGCTATAGTGGAATCAAGCCTCTTGTATAGGATCCATGTGGCGAAAGAATTGTTGGGGAGAAATCGACACCCCAAGTTCCGTCTCTTTTTATGTCATGTTAATTAAACCCACACTAAACCTAGACTAACCCAAGGCTACAGACTGAAAACATTTCAGGTTCCCAAAGGTAGAGTTTGATCTTCATAGGATATCTGATCATCTCTTTGAAGCTTCAAGAGCATTCTTTGCCATGACAGGCCTCCTTGAAGCTGACTTTAATTTGTTGTCAACAGTAGCATAGAAACCTCCGAAGAATTGGCGGAATGGATGTCCCTGGCAACTTCATCTTATTCTGTAAAATACACTTTCATCTAAGCTCATCTCAGTTTGATGACATGTAATTAACGAAAGCAATTCAATTAATGTGTGCAGGCGCAGACTTACAAATTGGGAGGCTTTTTCAGAATCTGATCTGTATCTCCAAAGACACTTTTATTGGTCAGGATTGTCTTGCTCTGGGCCAAAAGCCCCAGTAGTATTTCCAGGAAGTGCATGACAGAGAACAGCTATAATATGCTGTGCTTCTAGAAGCTGATTTCTTACAGGAAGGAAGGGCTTTAAAGATGTAAAGATGCAAATAAGATTCAAAACAAAATCAGCATAATTGGGTGTGCTCACCTTTCTGCAGAAGGAAGATACTAGGCTTTTTGCCCTGGAGTATACAGCACTCACAGCTTTATAAATACTCTCTTCTCATCATGCAGACTGGCAATGGTCTTCAGACCCAGCTCTTTAGACCAGAATGGTCTAAATTTTGTCACATGGCCTAGGTGTCCTGTTTTATCACCATTCTGCAGGAGTAATCAGAGGCATTGAAGAAATAAGGAGGTTTTTAAGAAAATAAATGCAGAATTGTGCTACTAAAAGTGATATTTGAAGAAAGCTTTAGAATTTCATAGTTCTAAAAAGAATTCCTTAGAGCAAAGGGAGACAGGAATCTAGGATGCCTGAAGGAGCACAGGTGATGTGCCCCAGGGGGTGGGGCAGGGAGAGGAGAGGCGGAACCTGCACACAGACAGTGGGAGGAGAGACACGTGGGGAAATCAAGATCAGGAGTGAGAGTTAAACAGAACCGGGAACGCTGTCTGTTTAAGCGGGAACATCCGTGAGCTGTGATATCATTGAGGTCACTGGGAAGAAGAGCTTGGAGACAAAGTAGCAGAAGACGTCCATGCATTCAGACGTCACAGAGCCAGCCACAAAATTCCCTCGGGGAGTCATTTCACTAAACACCTAAGGAAACTTCTGAGTACATTGACATCTCCGAGGCCATAGTTGCACTGAGGCCAGAATGCAGATAATGAGGGCCCTGGTGGCACTAATTTCCTCTGCCTTCAGCAAAAACATGTCATTGGAAAATGTCAGTTCAGTAATCCTATGTGGGAGACTTTGTTCAAAACTATCAGTTATGGCTGATTTTGCAGTTTGAAGGTGATTCAGCTTCCTATTCCAAAATCAGTATGTTTGAAGACTTCTATTCAGGACTCCACACCACCTCTCTCTGCCCTCCGGCAATGGTCCCACAGTGCTTACGATTCCAACATGCTAGTCTTACTCTGTCCTCTTCCGCTAGGTTCCTTGAGCATCCTTTCTGCTATGTGTGAAGAACTCCTGGAAGGATCTTGCAATGCCTTTTCTTTTCTCTCTTTTTTTCGAGCAAAAAGTAGGACTCTGAAACCCTAAAATAGCTTAGAACATTTTGTGGAGTTGGGGATGATGCTATGCGATGGGAACCAGGGAAGTGATTTTTTTTTTCCCGATCCTTGCAATTTCCCCCAAACCTGTACATTACGTATTAAATATCTGTCTACAAAAATGCAAGGGATCTAAAGTTTTAAAAAATATCTAATCTGTCATTCAAAATGTTTTTCCTTTCTATGTTTGGGTGTTTAAAAGACCCGCCACCCTTCCGCCCTACCACTCAAGCCTTAAGGCTTGCTCTCTTTTCTTGTCAGTCTCCCATCTAAGCCATCCTCTTGATTTTGGAGTCTGGAGTAGATACTGCATTTGCCATCGGCCCTAACAGCTTCCACCTTTCCTGTATCTTATCAGGTTTGCCCTTCTGATTGAAGTGCCCACTGTCACTTCTGGCGGTGTCAGAGCAGGAAGGAAGGATATGACTCAGATAAATTGGAACAGCCCTCTGAGGAGGCCTTTTGGTTCATGAATCCCTGACAAGGAGCCCCCCACTTGGGCGTTTGTAGTTAGGAGGCCTTTTGAAAGTTAGACCCACCCTGAAAGACGCACATAAGGGCTCATACTCTACAGGAGGGAGAGCATCCAAGAAGTGGGTGTCTCCCTTAGCAAATTACATGGCCATCAGCTTACATATTAAAAGGTAGATGCTTCCAATAGCTTCTTTCAAATAGGAGAAGAGCCAAGAAATGACAGTTTTCCCTTTCTTATAATTGCCAAAGGCCAAAGGCATGTAACAACTGTCAAGGAACACATGGGCACTGAATCCACTGCTTCTTTGACCAATGGCAAATTTTGCACGATCCACGCTTTGCAAACCTACACAAAATAATCCAAAATGAATGGTAAACCTTGAAGCGTATCTTATATTTTCCGACATACTTGTTTTTCTTGTATTTTGCTTCTCCTAACATTAAAAAATCATATTCCCCTCACAGATCATATCACCATTACAGCATTATACTGCTTCTAAATAGCAATTAAATAGCAATCAGCTGTCCTCTATTTATATGTCTCATTTTATTCGGTTTAAAACATTGCTGACCATTCATAAATTATACTATATTTGCATTTCCTGAGTATATCTGTTTCTGTAACTCTTGCGTTTTATACTTGAGACTCAAACTCGGTTATCACTTTCATGCAGAAAAAGCTCTGATCAACTTTCAAAGCATTCTTCAGCCAGCTGACATCTGTGTGATGTGGCAAAAGGAAACAAGAATGGTTTGATATTTCCGAATTGTCTTCTGTGCTCTTATCCCATTCTGTGACTTCATTGAGATACAGTGTGGTTTCCAGGATACAAGTAATTGTGTGGCCCAAGAAAAGCAGGAAGATGTCCGAAACTGTTCCTGAGGCTCTGTGTCGTTTGTTTCTTGCCGCATTAGGATGCACTGTGGCCAAGGTCAATACACAGGGTCTCTAAATTCCACACACGGGGACACGAATTTCAGATAAGAGAGCCTTTTTGTTCAAGAAAAATCTCCATTTTATGCTCAGATAGTTTCATCCATGCGTGACACTTAGCAGAGACGGATGTTCCATAAATCAGTATATTCCATGTGTATTTATCAGAAGCAAGTTTAGGTAGGCCAGGTACCAATTGCTAAAAGCCTTACATAGGTAAGGACCGTCCTGCTATGGAAACACAGTGTATCTGGAGGCCAGTCCTTAGTATATTTATGACAACGTTGCCTTCTTTCTTATCTGGAGGTAATCCCTCCCGCCCCCTCCACCGTAAAGGCAGAGAACGAGTTGCAGATCCCTTGCTTACCATTTTCTTCCCAGCCTTCCCAACCAACTATGCCTCTGATCTGGTTCTTTCTAGGCACTTTCCTCCTCTGTAATGGAGGATTGTTTTGTTCCCGGACCTGAAAAAGCTCCCTTATTTTCCGATACTTTCAAAATAATTGTCGACCAAGAAGAAGAGGCTGTCAAGCAACCAGAAGCATTTATTTGGGGCCTTAGACACAGAGTGGACTGAAATTAAGAGAGCACTCTGAATTGCAAGAGGGGCGTACGGGCTTATTAAAGACAAAAGGCACCAGATTGCGTAACTTGTTTTGAAGGAATTATGATTGGTGCTGACAAAGCCAAACTGACTGAGGCAGGATTGGCCATGTAGCCAGCAGGTGTTTCATTATCTCTATTTCAGTCCAAAGTAGAAGGATGTATTTCAGGAGGTCGTACAGTTGCGATTGACAAAAGTTGGACGTTCACGGTGTTCCCAGAATTGAAACAGGAGATGGGCATCGGCCTACTTTGTACTCCGTGTCCTCCCCACCCTACTTTGAAATGACACCGTTAGCAATGTTTACTTCACTTTGGAATTTTCTTTCACATAATCAATTACGAGACTTCCGAATTGTAACAGGTGTCAATGGAATCCATGCAAGAATGTGTCACACCTAACCAAACAGTAATCATATTACAAAATGTGTCCAACGAACAGGAAAACATCCTTTGGAAACCTTTTCTTGTTTTGTCATAGGACACTAAACAGACATGAACTCAGGCAGCCAGCCACTAGAATCATCGTTAAAAGGAAAATGTTATCTTATCATTTAATTAAACCTTCAGTAACGGAAGACTGAACCAATTGAGTTTTTTATGCTAGTATTTTTGTTTCTTTCACAGAAGCTTTACGTCCAGTTTGTATATTGTTTCTTCCTGGGATTTCAGTGTGCTTGAAATAACATTATGGTTTCCCTGTGAAATAATGGAAAGGCATTATTTCCCAGAGTGGAAAACAAAAAATTACAGAATTCTCAGAAAGTGTGCTAAAACACAGATTAAATAACATGAAATTACATGTGTAAAATTACACAAAATTTTCTGACCTTGTGTGTGTGTGTGTGTGTGTGTGTGTGTGTGTGTGTGTGTGTTAAACGCTACTAAGCCAGTGACTAAACATTCCAAAAATATAATGAAACACCTTTGTGGAATCTTAGAGTGCTTCAAGACATTACAGAATGTGTGGCCAAGCTCAGCACTGGATTTCTTGTCAGTGAAAAAGCAAAACGTTTCTTTCTCTTCACTTTTCTCGCTACTTACTCTGCACGGCCGTTATGGTCTCTCTGCTGTTCTTTGAGTACAACGAGCAAACTCCTGCCTTGAGCCTTTGCTTTTGCCGATGTTCTCTGCCTGGGATGCTCTTCCCCCAGAAGGATACGTGGCTGGCGCCTCATTTCATTCAGATCTCGGCCCACTGTCACCCTCAGAGAGGCCTGCCAGAAAATACTTTCCAAACTAGCGTCCCTTACTTCTTGATCCCTTTCTCTGGCTTTATTTAGCCTCACAGTAGTTTTCATTGTGTCCCTGCATTTCTTTCTCTGTCTATAAAATTTATTTGATTACGGTCTGCCCTTCCGCAACAGAATGAGAACAAGACTGTGTCTGTTTTGTCTTTATTCTTGTCTCGTTCACCACTGAATGCCCAGTTAGTTAAGCAGCTCCTAGTGAAAACAGCAAGTGTTCTCCTTCTGTGTTCTTTGCAGCATTTACAACAGCCAAGATATGGAAACAATGTAAGTGTCCATCAGCGGATGGACCGATTGGTAAAGAAGACGCAGTGTTATATACACACTGGAATACTCCTTAGCTATAGAAAAGGATGAAATCTTGCCATTCGCAACATGGACGGACCTCCTTGACAGTATGATGCTAAGTGACTAAATCAGACACAGAGAGACAAATACTAATATAATGTCACATTTCAGGTCACTGTACTATACCCTTCACGTAAATAGAGAACAGAGAGAGATGGAGAGAGGTAAATGTTGAAGGATCTACACCTATACCCCAAGGGAGCTTAACAAATGTGATATTATGCCATCACCTCCTGAACTCCCTTGTCTATATACTTCTAATTGCCTTTCCCATGGGATAAAAGCATCTTGTGAGGAACAAATTATATTTAAATTACAAAACAAGATGAAAAAAAAAATACCTCCAAGCCAGCAGGTGTTCAACAAGTAGTTGCTGAATGAATGAGTGAGCGAATGGACACTTGCTGTGGATGGCATTGTCCTTCTCTTTGAGACGGCAGTCGGAGTTAGCATCTGGTATAGTCCAATTCATGCTTTACGGTTTTATGAGTAAGGTCTTCACCAGCGTAGAATCCAAGTGAAGAGTTTCATTTTAGAAGAATCTTAAAACGGAACAAATATCCCGTATCTTTACAAATTAAAGGGAAGATAAGCCACGACAAAATACCACTATGAACCTAGTAAAAAGTCCAAAATGAGTTTGAAGTGAATCTGACAACACCAGGTACTGATCAGGATACGCGGCAACGTGGACTCTCATACCTTGCTGGTGGGAATGGAAAGTGGCAAATCCACCGTGGAAACTAGTTTACCAGTTTCTTACAAAGCGACCACACCACCTATCCATCTCTCCCAAGCAAAAGAAAACCTTAAAGTGTGACAAACCGGTAGGCCTATGTTTGTAGCAGCCTTATTTGTATTTACCAAAAACTAGAACCAACCCAAATGTTCTTCAGTGGGTAAATGTGTGTGTGTGTGTGTGTGTGTGTGTGTGTGTGTGTGTGTGTGTAATCTGTATGTGGGGCGCCTGGGGGCTCAGTCGGTTAAGCATCCGACTTTGGCTCAGGTCATGATCTCACGGTTCATGAGTTCAAGCCCCGTGTCGAGCTCTGTGCTGACAGCTCAGAGCCTGGAGCCTGCTTCTGATTCTGTGTCTCCCTCTCTCTCTGCCCCTCCCCCACTCGCACCTCTGTCTCTCCCTCTCTCTCAAAAGTAAACAAACATTAAAAAAAATTTAAAAACGAATAGAAATCTGCATGCATCCATACAATGGAACACCACTCCATAATAAAAGAAGTGCTGAACACACAACGACATGGATGAATCCCAAACACATTAATTATGCCAAGTGAAAGGAACGGGTCACAAAAGGCTACATGCTAAATGATTCCACATACATGACATTCTAGAAAAGGCAACATTTTAGGGATAGAAATCACATCAGTGGCTGCCAGGGGCCAGGACTTAGGAGGCATTCGACTAAAAGGAGCAAAAGAGTTGGGGCGCCTGGGTGGCGCAGTCGGTTAAGCGTCCGACTTCAGCCAGGTCACGATCTCGCGGTCCGTGAGTTCGAGCCCCGTGTCGGGCTCTGGGCTGATGGCTCAGAGGCTGGAGCCTGTTTTCAATTCTGTGTCTCCCTCTCTCTCTGCCCTTCCCCCGTTCATGCTCTGTCTCTCTCTGTCCCAAAAATAAATAAACGGTGAAAAAAAAATCTTTAAAAAAGGAGCAAAAGAGAATTTTGGGAGAGTGAAGGAGTTGAATAGTTGTTCTACATCTTGATTGGGATGGTGGTTACACAGTTATGTGTGTTTTTTAAAACTCAGAGAACTTTACACACAAAAAAAGGGTGAATCCTTTTTTATTTTTATTTTTTAAAAAATTTTGTAATGTTTGAGAGAGAGAGACAGAGACAGAGTGCAAGCAGGGGAGGGGCAGAGAGAGAGGGAGACACAGAATCTGGAGCAAGTTCCAGGCTCTGAGCTTGCAGCACAGAGCCTGATACGGGGCTCAAACTCACAAGCCAGAGGACCATGACCTGAGGCACAGTCGGACACGTAACTGACTGAGCCACCCAGGCGCCCCCCAAAAGGGTGAATCTTATAGGACCGTGATATCTCTATGAAGAAAATGTTATCTGCAGTAGAGATGCCATTGATTATACTGCGGAGCACATAGGTGACAGCATCTCTGAGTAGCTACCTTCGTCCTAATCAGCTGTTTGCCATCTCTCATTTACTGTGCAAATCTGATTGACCTACTCACATTAAAGTCTTCTTGTGCAAGAAACATTTAATTAGGTTTCTTAGAAAGAGTCTAGAACAGCAGTGGGAGCCTGGAGATTCTTCTCTACATGATGCCCATGGCTCTTCCAATGGGCTTCCCTTGCTCCCTTTATTTTATAGGTCTTGCTTTTTCTTTCTTTCGTGAAAATTGTATGTCACATTTGAAAGAATGATTTCTTTGGACAGTGTTTTTCATACTGTGACATGCTATTTTAAAAATGGTATTTGTTTAAAACCCTTGAGTAAGCAGAGGGCCAGGGGTGCTGGGCCTGGAATGTCCACCCCAGGCGCTGTCCAGCCTGCAGACAGCTGAAAGCATTGATGTCCTACTATTCCAGCACTCTTAAATTCTCTGAGTCTACTTGTTTGGAGGGGTTGATAAATCTGTGTTTTGAAGAAAGATGAGTCTTTTTTTATGTTGACATTATTCAGTTAATTTTAAGGAGCCTTCCATCATTAATCACCACTCATGCATTAGGCAAATACAGCATTTTGCGTGTAAAAATTTCCTCCTTAAAAGGTTTGGTGCTGCTTTACATCTTTACACTTAAAATTACCAGAAAATGAAATTTGATAATATTTTGATAGTATAGGACTACAAAATGCAGATCTTGCTCAAATTTATAATTCTTTGTTACCTTCCGGGGCACCTGGGTGGCTCAGTGGGTTGAGTGTCCGACTTCGGCTCAGGTCATGATCTCATGGCTCATGAGTTTGAGCCCTGCGTTGGGCTCTGTGCTGCCAGCACAGAACCTGGAGCCTTCTTTGGATTCTGTGTCTCTGTCTCTCTCTGCAATTCCCCTGCCCACTCTCTCTCTCTCAAAATAAATAAACATTAAAAAAATTAAAAATTCTTCATTACCTTTGCATAAAACCTTGAGAGAAATAAAAGCCTTGCAGAAATATAAATATCATTACGTGCCTAGATATAACTTTTAAATTTTCTTCCTATTGAATAAATCACTCACAAGTAATCTTTCTGAAACACAGTCATTGGAAAAGAAAACTATAAATCTCTATTACACCAAATACCAAAAAAAATTGGTGCCAAAAAACAAACAGGTGTGCAGGACCAACTGTATGTCAAGAGATACGTGTGGAAGATAAATTGAATAAGATACTCCTACACCCGTATCATAAAAGGAAGGAAAAGACACGCACGTACATTCCAAAACTCTGAGATAGGACTATTGCTTTCATTATAGAGATCTCACCAGAAGAGAGAAATACTTGCTATGGGAAGGGGAGCCTGGATGCAATTAGTTCTTAATGAAGCCTGGATTCAATTAGTTCTTGACGGTTGGGAAAGAACATTGTTAAAAAAAATTCAAGAGGCAGATGAAAAGATATGAGGGAAACCATGTGCATCATCGAGACTGTGCTCTTTAGTAAACGAGTGGGCATAGTGCAGTATCTTAAACATCGGAGCTGCATGAAATGATTCCTGAAATGATTAACAGGTAGGAGCTGAGTTAGGTTCTGTCTTGGATGCTAGGCCATAGTTTGGCAACAAGCCCATAAAATTTTGGGCTCACTGTCAGCAAATAGTTTCCTTCTTTACTATGTCTCAGGGCCTAGCCCAGTGTCTGATAGGTCTGATAGATGGTAAAACGCTACTATATCCTGGCTCAATTAATCAATTGAGGTTTAAGGTCTTGGAATAGAATTACATAACATCAGCAATTTACTGACGGAAACCTTTTTGTGAACACCTCAAATAACCAGATGCTGGGCACATTTACTATTCCTAATGTCTATTAAAAATCCCTCACTGTGAGTGGCAACGTTTACTTCATCCTGTGGATGGCAAAACTGAGTCTCAATGAGGATAAGTGACTTGCCTCGGGCCACACAGTTAACTGGTGGAAAGATTGGAAACTGCAACCATGTCTGTCTCGAAAGCTTACATTCTTACCCTTCGTTGTGGTTTCAGTGAGCTGGGTAGATTTGAGAAGCAGAGGGTGAGGGAGTGAGGGGGATAGAAGAAGCAGACAATTACAACATGAATTGTTAGGACCCCAGCCTCCCCTACCTGCCCTTCTCAAGTATCATCCCCACCCCCCTTTACGCTCTGTCAATTCGCCATGTTGAATTTCTCCATACTACCCACCACAACTTGTAACTAATGTGTATTTCAGTGTTCCATTATTTACTATTTGGCTCCCATGCCATATTTTAAGCTCCATAAATATGGAGGTCAATTCTGGGTAATTCACTATTGGATTACTCAGAGACTAGATTAGTCCATGGTATGCAGTCACATGTGAAGAGAATTAAAGAAAAAATGATTAGCAGAACATGAGACAAGAAACAGACAAAGAAGTAAATGCCAGATGGCATAGATGTTCCAAGTCAGGGCAGCTAGGAGAATTGTTCTGCCATCAACTGCAAACAGGAGAGTTAGGGAGTCAGGTTTCTTGTAGGGACTGGAATTGGGAAAGGCGGGGGTTTGGGTTTAGACACCAAGAGTTTTATGGTGACAGCAGGAGATCTAAGAATAATAACTAACAGAAAAGTGAGAAGCCAAGCTCCAGAGAAAGGTCAAAGCTTAAGCTGTGGACCATTGTGTCATCCTCTGAGTGGTAATTAATGCCCCAAGAGTTAGTGAGCTCTCCGAGGAAAATGACTGAAGAAGGAGGAAAGAGCAACACCCTGAGGTCAGAACTAGAGGGACTATTCCAAGTGACGTTATCAGAGGAGGAAATGCTATTCAGAAAAAGAGACCTTTCTTCCCCACCCCCTCACACCTCCCCCAGCATCCCCAGACCGCTCAGAAGTATCTTTCAAACTCTGGTCAGGTGCACAGTCTCCTGCCAGACCTTCCCCAGATAGAAGCTCCCACTCCTCCAGGGTGATACCTGCCCTGGATCGCCATTGATCAAAGCGCCCACTTTCTTTATCACAGTCCTGTGAATGCCTATCCTCCCCTATTATAGTTTAATTTCCAAAAGGGCACAGACCATTTTTGCTCATTATGATATTCCAAGTGTCAACCATCTAAAGAGTTCAATGAACCTTTGCTGACCAAATATTAATAGAAAGAGATTAGAGACCTAGGAGGGAAACAAGAATGATGTATCATATAGAATGACTAATGAAAAATTGGCAAATATGCAAAGATCCAGAAAAAATGTTCCAATAGAAAACATTGTCTAATTCGTACTTGGGGCATTTGAGTGGCTCAGTCGGGTTAAGCATCCAACTTCGGCTCAGGTCATGGTCTCACAGTTCGTGGGTTCAAACCCACGTCGGGCTCTGTGCTGACAGCTCAGAGCCTGGAGTCTGCTTCAGATTCTGTATCTCCTTCTCTTTCTGCCCACCACCCACCACTTTCTGTCTCTCAATAATGAATAAACATTAAAAAAAATTAAATTGTACTGCATTCTTTTAACAATAACTGTGATGTATCAGTTGCCAACTCTGTGAAGAGATTAGCCCTCAACAAACATTTTCTTATTTGAACCTTGGAATGACCTTCAGACGGGGCTCTAGTTGTCCTCACATAATAGATGAAACTCAGTCCCACAGCAGTTAGATGGCTTGTCCAAGTTTGCTCAGTAAGATGGCACACAATTCCAGTTCTGTGTCTAGACCTCTGGGACTAACCAACCATAAGCTACTGCTTCCTCCAATCTAAATTACTTTTGGAAATAAATAAATAAATAAATAAATAAATAAATAAATAACTGGAGGCATTGTAGCCATGTGTGGGTTACTAAGAGTTTATTTCTCCCTCCTCCTTCTATATCAAAACTCAGTTTCTGTAAATAAATAAATAACTGGAGGCATTGTAGCCATGTGTGGGTTACTAAGTTTATTTCTCCCTCCTCCTTCTATATCAAAACTCAGTTTCTGTAACTTGGATCTTTCTCTATATATAAAGAAATAAGTGTAAAAATAATGCAGAAGGATCATTCTTCATTGTTGAGGACACTCAGGCAATTTTAAGAGAAAACGTGCCATTATTATTTCAAGGTTGTGAACACACAGCACATTCATTAGTAGATCTTCTTCTGAAATAAGTAAATCGGCAACTTAAAATAGCAGATTAAATAAATGAACCATGGAGGAACCCGATGAGTTTTTCTCTTTCCCCCCTCCACAAGTGACTCTCTCAGCAGGGAGATTATATTCAGAAAGCTTCAAAATTATTCCATTTTCAAGTACATATTTTTCCTTCTGGCATTCCTCTGTCTCTCATGGTTTGACTAAACCATTAAACCCAAATCTAGCTCTTCACGGGTTAAAATTGCCTAACCTATGATGCTAAGTGGTTTATTGGAGGCTGAATTTTTATTCTGTTTATTTGGCTCTTCATATATTTGGGGGAGAAGGAGGCAGGCAGAGGGAAAACAGGAGGAGGAGGGAAGAGTTACATGCTGTTCAATACAGAAGAGGCCTTCAGATCGCATGAGTTAATTGTTTACAAAAACTGAGGCTGGGAGCTAGTGGGTGATTTGACCACACAGACAGGGGGCTCAGAAGTGAGATTTGAACCTCCTTACCACCCAGATGAGGTCACTGAAAGAGAGGTGAATAAATGTATAGACCAGGATTCAGTAGAGTAAGAACAAGAAAGTACGTCATTTTAGCAACTTGCAGTAGAGCACTGACTAATGAGGACTTTGGGGTCAGAGAGCCTGGCTCAAATCCTAGTTCTCTAGCTAGGCAAATTATTGACCCCTCTAAGCCGAGGAAAAGAGAAAATATGTGTTTTATTATAGCTAATGTTTATTGGGAATTTGCTATGGGCTAAGTACTATTTTAAGCACATTACATATATGGCCTCTTAAATCCTACCTTGTATGTCTAGTGGTTTAATTCAGATAATATATATTAGGGCCTTACCCCAGGGCATTCTCAATGAATATAGAATTATTTTGTCAATAATTCAATACGATAGATATTAATTATGTCTATTAATGAAATAGATGGGGAAACTTTGTTTTAATCATTATCAGGTGAGCTATTTCTTTAATTATGAATAAAATTCAGATTTTAAGTTTATATAGTGAACGAGTACTCTCATTAAACAAAGCTCTCTTCAGAATATTTCTTTGAAGGCACTGAAAGATTTAGGTTTCATTTTAAATCTCACTTCTTTCTTCTGCCATTTTCTCTACCATAGAGAAGACACTCAGTGTCCAAGGGATATGGAATAACCAAAGGGGAAGTCTTTCTAGCATTTTCCACTGAGTAAGCAGGTCCAAAGAGCTGTTGACTTTCTTCACTCCCGGGATAGGACAGAATAAGGTCTTTGCATATTTTCAGTTATTATTTATTTTAAAAATAGGTACAAACACCCTTAAAGTAGAAGACTTGACAGATTGATCTTTCTGGGCTCATTTTTCTGTTGGAGAAGTTAAATGCAGGAGAAATCTAACAGGTTAGCCAGCTCTCGTCAACATCTGCCCCATCATGAGACAGCATCTATCACAGCCACGGGGATCTCGCAGTGGAAAGCGTCAGGCTGATGCCTTTGGATGTCTCCATCTCTGCCTCTCAGTGTTTCACCAGGAAACCATGCCAATCCAGCCACCACCTTTCTGAGAGACTCAAGTGATTTGTGTCTGATCTCTGTCCTCTTCCTAAGGCTGACCTTGGACAAGAATAAGTAACAGTTGCTTTCTTTTCTTGACCTATGTTGTTGCAACCCTAATGCCTTGTGCTCTGAATATCCAGAAAGTAGAAGAGGTCCAGTGGCTGCTTTTTTGAGGAGTGAGCTTTGAAATGGCTTCGAAGTGATGGTAGTCAGAGCACTTATTAAACTACACTGCGAAGTATTATTAACTGGTATGTTCATTTGATGCTTCCATTTTTAAATCTCTAACATTGTTATGGTGCGGAGTGAACAAAGGCTCTGATTTACTGATGGGTGTTCCACATTTTAAAGAGCACAGGCAAGGGGCAGTAGAAGCTGACAATAGGGATTTCTTTCAGCGTTAACACAAATAGATGTAAAAGTATGCTTTCCTTTGAAAAATTAAAATACTCTGTTGTATGAAAGGAGAGAAGGTTACACTCCCCTTGACAAGGATGGAAGAGGCCCTCGGGCCTGACAACACGCATATGGTTAAGGCATTGCCACCTACTTCATGGCATCTAACCAACGTTTTTCCTCTTGCATTGTTGGTGGGAATGCAAATTGGTGCAGCCACTCTGGAAAACAGTGTGGAGGTTCCTCAGAAAATTAAAAATAGACCTACCCTATGACCCAGCAATAACACATCTAGGAATTTACCCAAGGGACACAGGAGTACTGATGCATAGGGGCACTTGTACCCCAATGTTTATAGCAGCACTCTCAACAATAGCCAAATTATGGAAAGAGCCTAAATGTCCATCAACTGATGAATGGATAAAGAAATTGTGGTTTATATACACAATGGAGTACTACGTGGCAATGAGAAAGAATAAAATATGGCCCTTTGTAGCAACGTGGATGGAACTGGAGAGTGTGATACTAAGTGAAATAAGCCATACAGAGAAAGACAGATACCGTATGTTTTCACTTTTATGTGGATCCTGAGAAACTTAACAGAAACGCATGGGGGAGGGGAAGGAAAAAAAAAAAAAGAGGTTAGAGTGGGAGAGAGCCAAAGCATAAGAGACTCTTAAAAACTGAGAACAAACCGAGGGTTGATGGGGGGTGGGAGGGAGGGGAGGGTGGGTGATGGGTATTGAGGAGGGCACCTTTTGGGATGAGCCCTGGGTGTTGTATGGAAACCAATTTGACAATAAATTTCATATATTGAAAAAAAAAAAGAAAAATTAAAATACTGATAATACAGGCCAAGTGGATTAATTTAACTGTTATAATTTACATCATAAAATGTTTCTTCTCCTTGAAGAAAAATGTCACCTGAGAGTTTCATTCATGGAAAAGAGCTTTAAAATGGAAGTCCATAAGAAGGTGTAGTTACATTCACATGAAAATGGACGCACGTAACTTTTGAGAGACATACCCCAAATTAGAGTCACTCTGTATGGTTAAGGAAGGCAGCATAACTAAATGATTTCATTCACAGGCCTTGGTGTCTTTAAAACCAAATCAAAAGCCAGGAGGCTCTGAGCAACTTGGGGAAGAAGCTCAAATCTCTCTGAGCCTCAAGGTCCTTCACCCTCAAAATAACAATTTCTGTGAAGATCCTTATCTTTAACTCGTACCTTGTAGCATTGCAATAAGGATTAAATTAAAAGGTTAAAAAAAGAAAACTTTAGCACATTTTCTAGCACATTCTAAGCATATAAAAAATAGTAGCTGTACCTATTAATACTGCAAAATGCAGAACGAAAACCACACCTTAGATTAGAACATTTGCTAAAGAGAATTTGTCTTCACAGATCTGAAATGGTTTCAATCCACTAATTTCAAGCGACGTCATGCAATTTACGATTTCCCTTTGTAGTGCGCTTCAAATAGTAACAACGAAAAGCACGTACTGAGAGGATAACCTTCCGTCTGCGCCCCACAATGTGTGACAGCCGTCCTCTCCCCGAGTACTCGTGATCCCACCCCGTGGGTATTATTTTCCCCACGCACAGGTGTGGAAGCTGAAACTCAGAATTGAAGTCAACTGCCCGAGGTCATTCTGCCACCAATGGCTAAGCTAGGATGTCAACTCAGACCCACTCATAGAGGTGCTCTTCAGCTCTCTCCCGTGATGGAAGTAAAAGTGAATGGCAGTGAGGAGGGGGCTGGAGCAAGAGACGTTTTCTACTTTAAATAAAGTTAATCTAGATCAGTGGTTCTCAATTTGGGAGAAGGGTGGGGCTCAAAATACCCTTGCGCTCTAAAAAAAAGTATTGGGGACCTCACAAAGCTTTTGTTTACAGGGATTTTGCTTTCTGACGTTTTACTTTTTTCAAATTCCCAATTAAAGCTAAGAAAATTGGGGGGATTATTTATTTATTTCAAAATGACAGGTCCTATTTTAAAATATTTTAAAGCAACAATAAACACATTAAATGTCAACATGCATCATCTTTTTACACGTTTTTATTTAAGTTCCAGTTAAGGTACAGTGTAATAGGACTTTCAGGTGTAGAGTATAGTGATTTAACACTTCCATACATCACCTGGTGCTCATCACAAGTTCACTGCTTAATCCCCATCATCTGTTTAACCCATCCCCTCATCCACCTCTGCTCTGGTAACCATCTGTTTGTTATCTATAATTAAGAGTCTCTTTCTTGGTTTCTCTCTCTCTTTTTCCCCTTTACCCTTTTGTTTTGTTTCTTAAATTCCACATATGATTACATTCCACATAGGAATGAAATTATATGGTATTTGTCTTTCTCTGGCTTATTTCATTTAGCATTATACTCTCTAGCTTTATCCATGTCATTGCAAATGGCAAGGTTTCATTCGTTTTGATGATTGTATATGTGCATATATATACATATATACATAAACATACCACATCTTTATCAAAAAAAATGGCTATAATCAGCAACACAGGAATTAATATGAAATTTTATGTAAAGTTAAATTGGTTTCAAAAGAAACACCTCTTTTAGTGAAAAGAGTGATGTCATTTTACATTTTTAGCACATCTCCTTAACGTCTAACTTGGCAGAAGGCACCTAGACCCTGCCATTAGCTTCGGCCCATGGCCGGTCTTGCTGTGACACGTCACATGGGCCCTGGAGGACTCCACAGAGGATTTAAGAGACTGTGAGAGTGAAATGGACAAGTAATGTCTTCCTGTTATTATGGAAATTGTTTGCGGGCCTCTCTGGAAGATTTCAGGGTTCCCTTGGTAGGCCAGCCCGCACTTTGAGAACCACAGTTCAGGTAAAATCCGTAAGAGAACTGAAAAGCTGTGTTGCTAACTTTAGTCCACAGTCATAGCCCAAGTTCATCATTCAAATACCTACTTATCCATAGTATGTCTTTTTGTGCTGTTCTAGAAAAGAATGATGGAAATCTGTCATCTCTAGATGATAATAAACATCGAGTGGGAAGATTTAAAAGCAAATAACATTTCTTGGTGAAAACAAGACGTGTTATGGGGAAAATGTGTCAGAATTATATTTGGCTAACTCACAACTGAGCCAAAAATTAATGTATTTTTATCTTTATAGCATAAGACAATCCTTTGTTATACAAATAAAATGTAATCGAAGTGCCATTCTATTTTTGTGGCATTAACCAAACTGATTAAATCTGTTATATGGCTTAAGTGAAGGTAGTAATCAAATGTTAGCAGACATGCACCCTAATAAAGTAGAGGGCACCAGCAGAGCACTGGAAATCTTAAGTAAGTTGGAAAAAATCTCGTGGAATGTTTGGGCAATGTTAAGACACATTAGAAATTGAATTGTTTGGTTATTCATGAGATTGCATCTTCAAAATGTCTTGTCTCAGAAATAGAATTTTTCTTCCGTACTTTAAAATCCAAGCCCAGAAACAAGTCATTTGTAAATCATATTTGGTTTTGTTAATTCATTTATTCAAATTTGTTTTGCTTTACTGTACTGTTTCTAAGTGGAAAATGATTATCACGAGGCACTTTAATTATTCCCGATAATTTTAAAACTTGACATAATACGTTAGGTATTCTAGAAAAATTGAGCCCTATTTCACAGACACATTAGCAAAGCTGAAGCTTAAGAATCATCATTTCAGGGCACCTGGGTGGCTCAGTCGGTTGAGCGTCCGACTTTGGCTCAGGTCATGATCTCGCGGTTTGTGGGTTTGAGCCCCGCTTCGGGCTCTGTGCTGACAGCTCAGAGCCTGGAGCTTGCTTCGAATTCTGTGTCTTCCTCTCTCTGCCCCTCCCCCACTCACGCTCTGTCTCTCTCCCCTTCAAAAATAAACATTAAAAAAATTTAAAATAGATGATAATACAAAAGAATCATCATTTCAGTAGCAATATTGCACCAAAAGGGAAAAACAGTACATTTTTTAAGATTGAAAATATTCATAGAGTGTACAAGAGCACCGGCTCTAAAATGAACTTTGAGCCTCAATGCCAAATGAACCATACCCCAAAATAGTCATTGGAAGTTTCCCCATGTTGGACATCATCGAAGTTTCCAGATGCAGGACTTGATGACAGAAGAAGCATCAGTTTCAATACCATTGCATTCCTCTAAAACCGACTCCTGGTTGACTATTCTACATGTTCTAGAGGTGCTATTATCATGCAAGGTGTTTTTTTTTTTTTTCCAGTATCCAGATGCTCTGAGGTAAAGAAAACACGAAAAACAGGTTTTTCAGAAAAGAACCACTGGTTTAACTAGAAAACCTGACCTTGTAACACTAAGAAGGTTTTCTGGATTCCCTTAGGTCCTTCGAAGCAACAGTCTGCTAGAGTCTACAGACTACTGGTTACAGAATCAGAGGACGCCCTGCCAGATTGGTTTTGTGGAAGACAAGTCTGAAAACTGCGCTTCTGTAAGTAAACACAACTCTCAGGGTCTGGGCTGAGAAAGCAGGGAGTCTGGCAGGTGTGCCCCTGGGAAGGACGCAAGTTTCATAACTCATTAAATACAAGGTTAGGAAAGTATCATTTTGAAAATACGCCACTGGTTCATACGGACCGTTAACACAAAAACACGCAGACCTCATGTTTCTCCTCCCGTTTTGCTCATTTCGACCGGTAAACTAACCCGATCACTTCTCTGAAAAGGAAAAACGATGTTTATATTTTCAAAAATGCCTGAGAAAGAGATTCTGAAATAGGATCGTATGATGAGAAATAAAAGACCATTCAGGGAGCTCTCTTGGATTCTTTCCAATATATTTTATAACTGCTGCTGGTTAGTATTTTCCAACACAAAAACCGCGTAAAAGTATTCTACCATTCTTACAAATTATAGTCATCATTTGAAAACCTTTCCAGCCTAGGAAATATACAGGCATGCATTTTAATATACTAGAGCTGTGCTTTCCATACAAAACCTTCGTTTTCAAGGAAGAGATGTTCTTATAGACACATAAAATTCTTAAGGCGTAGAGTGGGAGCACATATTATTGATATGAAAAATCAGTGGTATGAATTCTCCTTCCTGACGGAGATATGCTCCCTCCTGTATGTTCTACAAAGTGATATGTTTCATTGTAATTGAAATCACCTAGCTCTGTAGGACTCTTAATGACAGAGATTGGGGAAGAGTATTTCCAACGTGGAGAGAAATGTAATTCTCATGACTAAACTGTGAACTTCAGCTTTGAGCTATTCTTGGAGGTAAGTTGAATGCCAGAATTTCTGTTAAAAGGGGAAAAAAAATAAAACACAAAAGAAGGAAGCTAAAAATGGGGTGAAGAAGCTTTTTATATAAAACGGGCAGCACCAGAACTGGCAGACAGAGGATGTGAAACATTTCACACCATAGAGTCTCGTAGCGCAAGGAAAGCCGAGTCCATTCAACACACTTATTTCCATCTCTTTGTTTAGACAAATGATTTTGATTCCACTGCTTTTAGGACTTTTAATCCATTATCCAGAAAACCAGTTGGTGTCTAAAAATCTTTGGGGAAAACAGAAAGGGTTACGTGGCAAATAATTTGACAGTGATCTGTCCTTTGCAAATTCACTTCTGAGATGAGTCGGGAAATACAGGCATTTATGGATACAGATCTCTAATCACATCGTGAAAGGGAGAAAAGTGGGACGTAAAAGCTATCCAGCTACATTCTGGAAAAAGTTGTCATCCAAGCAGCTCCTGTTTAAGAAGTCTCCCACTTAGGGCCGCCTGGGTGACTCAGACGGTTAAGTGTCTGACTTCGGCTCAGGTCATGATCTGGTAGTTCATGAGTTTGAGCTCTGCATCAGGCTTTGTGCTGGTGGTACAAAGCCTGCTTGAGATTCTCTCTCTCTCTCTCTCTCTCTCTCTCTCTCTCTCTCTCTCTCGCATGCGCGCGCGCACGCGCTCTCTCTCTCTCTCCTTCTCTACCATTTCCCATTTGCTCTCTCTCTCAAAATAAGTAAACTTCAAAAAAAAGAAATGCTAAATTTATAACCAGATTTAAGATTACCCTTGGCTCTCCCTAAGCGAAGAGAACTCTCCTCACACTCCCCACGAACCCCAATGGACTCAAATTTGGGCTTAAAACCATATGACTTCCTTTCCTAATTCATTGTCCCTTTATAGTGTCCGATGACATCAGTGAAGTTGAGCTGAATCATCGTTCCTTTACAGTTCTTTCTATTCTTTCCAAAAGGAGAAAAACCTAAACACAAATAAAAGGCATACTGGAAGATTTGTTTCCCCACAATGTTTATAAAAATTGTCCATGACTCTAAACCTAAAAGAAATGTCAAAATCCCTATAGCAAAGTAGCCCTTATCTCTCAAAAGAATCGTCTACTCCTTTTTTCTTAATGTCTGAGTCCTTTCTCTCTTTCCGACTTGGCACATATTTCTAGGGAAGGAAGAAGAAACACAGTCCAGAGTTAGACATTGCTGAAGGGAGGTGACGATCTAGAGGAGAAACAGAGGTGAACTATGGAGATTCCTGACCAGAGGGGGGCCTGGGTGGCTCAGTCGGTTAAGCGGCTGACTTCAGCTCAGGTCATGATCTCGCAGTCCGTGAGTTCTAGCCCCGCGTCGGGCTCTGTGCTGACAGCTCAGAGCCTGGAGCCTGATTCAGATTCTGTGTCTCCCTCTCTCTGGCCCTCCCTGTTCATGCTCTGTCTCTCCCTGTCTCAAAAATAAATAAACGTTAAAAAAAAAAAAAAGAGATTCCTGACCAGAAAGTGGTCAGGGAAACAGTACTTAATTGCTTTTCAAAAACGTTCTCCATAGCAGGATGAAAGTGAAAGTTGAATTTAAAGGAAAAACGACTGTATTTTAAAATATTATCCTCATTCAAGTTTCATTTAAAAATGTAGTGTAATAAAATCACCCCAAATCGAAATCTCTTTTCCAATAATCACAACAGAATCTGAGGAGCCTGTAGCAAAGTTGGCTTATATTTTATTGCTTTGTACTCTGTTCATGGCTCTATGTTAATCATCGCTCCTTTAACTCATTTCTTCCCGATCAAAATTAACAGCCAACGCTTTCCATTCCAATTAGATTGGCTTGGTATCCATTCTACTGAACTAAAAGTGTCTGAACATGCAGTCCTGAGGACTAAGAACTTTGTGAGCCAATGTCTTCTGAATTCAAGATGGCCACATAAAATTTTTATTGAATGACAAACTCAGGCTTGGAGAGCCATCAGGAGCCATCAGGCTTGGAGACCCATTGTGCACTTGGGTCAGTATGGCTGTTTGTTCTCAACCCTTAAGCAATGAGGGTTTGTTTTTTGTTTTTTGTTTTTTGTTTTTTTTTTGTCATTATTTCAATAGAGAGCTACGTTCATTTCCCAGCTAAAATGAAGAGTCTAAATGAGAAGTAATTTGAGGCAGTCAGAAATACAGTAGGCGTGCCAAACACGAACAGCTTGCCCAGAAGTCTGGCTCCAGAGTGCCCTACAAGTTACCCTCAAAAATTTTCGATAAGCTATCAAATATAAACAATATGCTTATGTTTTTCCAAAGAGACTTATCCTTTCAAATTACATAATTTCATTCTCTTTCTAATTTGCCAGTCTGGAAAAAAAAAAAAAAAAAAAAACCCTTACACTAACATTAACTTTCAGGGTGGTTTTTTTTTTAACCTGATTATTTAAGAGAAGGAAATGTGGAAAAGAATAATGGAAATGGAAGCCAATTTCTAAACCCAACAGCTGAGTCATTATCTTAATAGAGGTGTTTAACACAAAGGGTAGGGATTGGACTTTTCAGGACTCCTGACTTTTTTTAATTAAAAACTAATTTAGTTGCTTTCTAATCCACTATTACCCTTTGCTATTTACTCAAATTTAATTTTTTTATAATCCTCTTTTGATTTAATGCTTCATTAAAATTACCTTGACAATTCACATTATTTCTATTTATAGCTACTGTCAGACTCTTTCCTTACTGATCATTTTAAGACTTGGCTATCACCCTCCAAATAAATTATACCCTCTAGCATGCATTTTAATTGACGAATCACAGTATTTGAAAATGTGCTACATTCGCCTTAAATTTTTAAATAAATTAAGTTCTTAGGCAGGCTTCAACATTCCACACATGATATTACAAAACTAAGAAGATATTTGGCAGGTGTTCGGTGGGTCTCTGATGTCAATGCAACCCAGTGGCAACAGTGACAAAACGATATCTCAGATGACAGCTCTTTATTCTATATTACTTCTCCAAATATTTCTATATTGAATCTATTCTAAAATTAAACAAAAATAAGTTAAGGAAAAGACAAACACCCACTTGATATGGTGACCTACAGAAAAATCTAGACTCACATGATCAAGGAAAAATATAATTATAGATCTATGAAGGGACATTTTACATTATCTAGTCCAGATATTTACCAACTTTTCAAGCAACTTTTCATGTGTTTTTTTCCTTAAAAAATCAAGTTTGGAACTTTTAAAAAAATTATTTAATTTTAGACATACAGAAAAATTGCAAAAATTCCTAGAATTCCCAGATTCCCCATATGCTAACGTTTCACTACGTTTGCTCATCCTTTCCTTTGTGTGTATGTATGCATCTGTGTGCATGTATACATATAGGATTTTTTTTCTAAAATTTTTGAGACTGAGTTGCAGACACAATGCCCCTTTATCTTTGCATACTTCAGTGCAGGGCTTAAATATTTAAAATGAGGATTGAACCCAGAGCTGCAGAAACTCTTGTTCAGGTTCCTCATTTGGTACCCACTGCACAATAATTTTCCTTAAATATCTATGCAACAGTTTTCAAGAAGTTAAATGTTGCCCCCATAAAAGTGAAAAATCCAGTGCTGATGGAAGAAATCAGCCAGACTGAGCAAAATGAAAGCCTTGTATTTAAGTGCACCAACACTCTTCTTAGGAGGCAGCTTAAGTACCGTCAGGGTTGAGTTGCACCCGTGAGGGAGCTCTCAGTTTGCACCCGTGGTAGAATATTCCTTCCAGCTTCATGCAGGACTGCTCTTCAAGAAAAGTTCTTCCACCTTGATATATTTCTAGGAGTTTTAGTACCCCCACCTTGATTGATCCAGAGGAACTTTTTGGAGGCTTGCTTCTTAACCCAACCTTAGATAAAACAGGTAAGGCAAGGCAGCGCTAGCAAATCTGATCTGTGTGGACGCACCCTGCCCTGAGCAGTAGCTCCTGAGGCACCTTGCGAAATCCACCAGTCCCAGAGAGAACTTTGACTCTCGGTGAAATAAAAGTTCCATTAAATTTTGCCAAGTCTCTGGAAGCCAATAACTTAGAACGCTTTATGGTGAAGCATGACACAGAGGGATGGTGGAGAAAAGTCTCCCACCGAAGCAATTAGGTGGCTTAACATGCGGGAGGACACATGCAAGAAGCTGAAACCTAGAAATGTGATAAACAGAACTGAGATGGAGCTTTTGATATAACTTAAGGACTATACCCACAGTGTGTGGCGAAATAATACAGTAGTAATATGGGTGTAGACTTTAGACCCAGCCCATACATGTATCAATGCCGTGCATCTTGAAACTAAGAGGAAGTTTTTTACAAGTTTATTTTCCTTGAAACTTGAGTTTGTGTTGTATCACTTATGTTGTGGAAAAAATGCTGCATAATAAAAATTAAGATTATTGACTTTCTTTATTGGCTCAAGAAATTGCAATGTACATCTAAGCATTACTAAGTAAGTGGAATGAGACTTCCAATAATTCATAGCATGAATAGGAATTAAGAGGGAAATCTAGATGGCTATTTGTAGGACTATTTAAGCTTGATACAACTGTAGACACCAATGTTTCAATGTTTACACTTCAGTAAACAATAGAAACAAAATGAAAAGCCAAGTAACAACTCTATGCATATATGTATATATGAAAGCCTCACAGTATTAATCTCAGTGCATTAAGAGTTGCCACAATTCATTATGAAGAGGTAAAATTTCCAATAGCAAAGTTGGAGAAAAGCCAAACATAAGAAATTCATTGAATAATACGATTGTTAATATAGACATGAAAAGAAGTCAACCTCTCTGATTATCAAAGGGAATCCACTATAACCATTACAGAATTTGTTTCTAATAAACTTGTTAACATTTTTTTAAATTTTTTTTCAACGTTTATTTATTTTTGGGACAGAGAGAGACAGAGCATGAACGGGGGAGGGGCAGAGAGAGAGGGAGACACAGAATCGGAAACAGGCTCCAGGCTCTGAGCCATCAGCCCAGAGCCCGACGCGGGGCTCGAACTCACGGACCGCGAGATCGTGACCTGGCTGAAGTCGGACGCTCAACCGACTGCGCCACCCAGGTGTCCCAAACTTGTTAACATTTTTAAAAATATTTACAAAATAAAATGAAATAAAATGATATAAAATAAAATAAAATAAAATAAAATAAAATAAAATAAAAATGGTTACATCCAGTGTTGATGTAAACACAGTTAAGAAGACACTCAACAACCTACATAAGGAGTGGAAACTGACAAAGTATAATATTTCTGGAGAAAAATTTTATAATATGTGCTATCCAAAACATTTTAAATATTCACGACTATTCATTCACTT
The DNA here is from genome assembly GCF_018350175.1 of Felis catus. Classification (NCBI taxonomy): domain Eukaryota; kingdom Metazoa; phylum Chordata; class Mammalia; order Carnivora; family Felidae; genus Felis; species Felis catus. The sequence goes on along the minus strand of NC_058375.1, from coordinate 210,754,521 downwards.
TTAGAAGTGTTTTCTAGGGGCGCCTGGGTGGCGCAGTCGGTTAAGCGTCCGACTTCAGCCAGGTCACGATCTCGCGGTCCGTGAGTTCGAGCCCCGCGTCGGGCTCTGGGCTGATGGCTCAGAGCCTGGAGCCTGTTTCCGATTCTGTGTCTCCCTCTCTCTCTGACCCTCCCCCGTTCATGCTCTGTCTCTCTCTGTCCCAAAAATAAATAAACGTTGAAAAAAAATAAATAAATAAAAAATAGAAGTGTTTTCTAAAGAAATAGCCGCAGCTGCATGCAGACTGATGTAAAATATGGTTGATGTGCCAAAGCAACATACCTGCGGCAACACAGCAGCCTGACTTAGAATGTGGGGTCTGGAGCCAGGCTGCTTCGATTTGAATACCACCTCCCTTTTTAGCTACATAATCTCTAACAAATTGTTTAGTCTGTGGCTCATTATTTCTCATCTGTCAAATGGAGATGCTAATAGTGTTTATCTCATGGATTGTAAGGACTAAATGCATTAACATTTCTAAAGTTCTAGAACGGTGCCTGCACAGAGTAAACATTATTAAGTATTCAGTGAACTTAACAGCATATGACGGCAAAACATAGAAAGATCTCGCATACCCCACAGTACAGGAATGGTTAAATACATGTTGGGTAGGGGCGCCTGGGTGGCGCAGTCGGTTAAGCGTCCGACTTCAGCCAGGTCACGATCTCACGGTCCGTGAGTTCGAGCCCCGCGTCAGGCTCTGGGCTGATGGTTCGGAGCCTGGAGCCTGTTTCCGATTCTGTGTCTCCCTCTCTCTCCGCCCCTCCCCCGTTCATGCTCTGTCTCTCTCTGTCCCAAAAATAAATAAAAAACGTTGAAAAAAAAATTAAAAAAAAAAATACATGTTGGGTATTTATACCATGAAGATTAATGCATTCTTTGGAAACCAGGTTTGCAAAAAATATTTCAGCACATGGAAATAAAGACTCACAGTATAATTATGCATAAAAAAATAGGCTCCAAAAATTATACATAATATATATTAAGCAGGACACGTTAGTCAATTGAATGAAGGAAAGCGAAAAATCAAGAACAAGTCCTGTTGTTTGGGCTTAATCTTCCGGATGGATGGAAGTTTCACTCACTGTGGGGGGGAAAGACTGAGGGGAGGGGAATGTCGGAAGTGGGAGGAGAAGGATAGTGCTATGGAAAAGAATGTCTTCTAGTTATCCAAGTGGAAATGTCAAGTTGGCAGTTGGGTGTTTAAGTTGGAGTTGTTGGCAAGGGCAGGTTGAGAGATAAGAGATTTGAGGGCCTTCGTGGTTATCCTCAGGGAGGTGAGAAGCTCAGTCAAAGCAGAGAGGGTGTGTAAGCAGAAAAAAGGCTTTGGTTTGCAGATGAGGAGGATGGGGTTTTCTGGTAAATGTGCTTATACGGTGATCTCCATGTCCCTGACCGCCCCCTGGCCAAATCAAGAGATATTTCATTTAAGCGTGTTAACCTGAGTTTCATATACATAATGGAGTATTTTATGTATCTTGATATTTTTGCCACTAAAAGCACAGTCGTATGAATGGACCTGAGTGTACTTTAAAACCTGGGTGTTCATAACCATTTCTCAACTGTTTTTTTTAATTCATTTTGACAGAAGGATGCTTTATTAAAATAGCTCAGAATAGCTTTGAGTTTCAAATTTCACACGATTCCTGCTATTATAGCAATGTTCCTCTGAGTGGAAAGTCTATCAATCAAGAAAGACCAACAACAATACACAATGTTTCTCATTAAATACCTTTCAGCTTCAAGGATATTGACTACATAATTTCTATTTCTTCTTAGTGGAATTATTTATTTGGATCAACATGTCTTTCTTAATCAGTTCTTCTAAAATCCCAGGAAAACTAGTTAGAAGTAATAGCATTTTTTTTTTTTTTACAATTTAGAGTCTCAGTCTCTTTTTTTTTTTTAATGAGTAAATAATGAGAAGAAGAAATTTAAAAAGTGGGTCTGGCCAATGACTGCTGTAGGATGTCTGGTTTTTAATTCACAGCCTCTGAATTCTATTCCCCTCTTTTCTAATGAGACAAGTTCAACCTAGAGGTCTATTAGGAAAGTGCTAAAAAAAGAATTTCTGCTCTTCCGTACTTGAATATTACACTCTTGTTAAGACCAGAGACAGCCCTCACTTTACATTTCAGACAGTACTGGGAACATTGGCTGGTCCATAAAGTCTGTAATGGTGAAATTGAATCAGAAACGTATGAAGGCTAAATTCTGCCTCGGGTTTGGTTAATACAATCATTCACCAGACAGCCTAAGTCAGCAGGGGCTCAAGCGGTTTTATTAGGCACCTAGGGATGAATTCTTCAAAAGCAGGATCTGTGAACCTTTGGCCCTGTTCTCGGATTAGTCTGGATGATTCTTTGTTGCTGCGGGAAGGGGGCTTTCCTGTGCATTGCAGGGTATGTAGCAGCATCCCTGGCCTCCACCCAGTAGATGCCAGTAGCATCCACTCTCCAGTTGTAACAACCAAACAGGCCTCCAGATGTTGCCAATCTCTCCTGGCTGGAGGTGGTGGGTGAGGGGCGAAGTGACACCTCGTTGCAATTGCTGCTCTAAAGTTTCTCAAGCTTTAACCCCTAGTCTCTCCTGAGGTAGCTCCTATTCGTGTGTTTCAACTTGAGTTGTCCCTCACCACTGCACAGGCATGGAAGGAGAGTACCACCTCCACTTGTCCCAAAGGATCCCAGCCTACCTGTTACACCCATCAATGGCCAAATGCACTGGGAGGAACGACTGAAAATGAAAGTTCATAGGACAGTCAAAAACAGTTCAAAATACCTACCTATGGGTCAAGGTCAACCAATTTATGGCTGCTGCTTCTACGACACATAGAATCCAGTACCACTGGAACATCCCAAGCAACCAATTTCTAGATTGAGGTATATTACATTTATCGATAACAAATTTTCTTTCTTTTATCAAATATAATGCAATTAGGTAACGGATAACTGGAAAGCATCAAGAAAGAACAGTACCCTAATTCTAATACCTAGTGGATCTACTCTTGGTACCCAGGTTATTTCCTTCCACCCTTTCCCCCACAAACTAGAAAGAACAGACACGTCAACTCATCTCAATGCCAAATGGGAATATGGGCCCTGGGTTGAAGGTCTCCTGATTTTTTTTTTAAGAGAAGTCAGAAATTTTGTTTTGTACATAAAATCTGATTTCGAAAACTCAGCCAGTAATAAAATTGTAAAATAATAAAACAAAACAGAGCGCATCTGTGGGATGGAATTAGCTGGTCGGACTCCAGTCTGTGACATCTGTCTTTTCAGTTTGTGCATACCTGGTGTCATTCTTGTTACCTGCCAATTTCTATTTGCATTTGAATTCAGGACTTCTGTCACTCAACAATCTTTCAAATACTTTCCAGCTCAAAAATTCTGTTAGTGAAGGACCAAGTAAGTACATTACTAGAACCCCCTTCCTCATTACCCAAATTAGCTTGTCCAGATTTTTACTATGCTCCACAAATACACAATACCATCTTCTGTGGCCTTACTCTCAGAAGATCATTTGGAAAATAAAGTCTTAACCATCCTAGAAGTTAAAGGACAGTGGACATGAATTATGCCAAGTTATTTCCTTTATTCATATGTGTGTGTATATACATTCATTATATATATCATATGTATATGTTTCTGTTGAAAGTGTTGTTCTGATAAGTAAACAATTTACTTCATGAATACCCAACCAAAACAGAACAGTCCAAAAGATAAAAGTTAATCCAATAGGCGTATTTGGTCTCAAGCATCCAGTTCAAGACCCTCCACCATTTGGCCTGTCCAGATTTGGCTCCTGATCAACCCTGACTCCCTGTCACCACCCTTTCCCCAAGTTCATTGGAATACTTATATTCTCCAAACATCAGTGTCCCTTTGCGCGTGCTGTTTCCTCGCCCTAGCCTACCCTGGAGCCCCAGCCTGCTGCCTCCAGTATTCTTGCTGACGTTTTTAGTCCAACTATGTTCATACAAAACAGTCATTTCAACTTTCAAGCATTGCTTATTCGTGACAATTCAGGAAAAAAGTATCGCATCCTTTCTTTCAGATGAATTCCTGCGAAACTCATCGTCGTTTCTTACATCCCTTACTTTAGCACTGACAGCTAGTTTGTCTATTACTTCAGTATCGTATTCTTTCAGAGTTGCTTTGTCTTAAAAGAGAACAAATGGTCATCATTCTTGATAAGAGTGCTATTCCCCACTGCATTCCTCTATACTTGAATATACTTTCCGATTCTTTCAAAAAATTTTAATATTTATTTATTTTTGAGAGAGAGAGAGCATGACAGAGCATGAGAAGGGGAGGGCCAGAGACAGAGGGAGACACAGAATCCGAAGCAGGCTCCAGGCTCTGAGCTGTCAGCACACAGCCCGACGTGAGGTTTAAACTCACGAACCGTGAGATCATGACCTGAGCCGAAGTCGGACGCTTAACAGTGACAGAGCCACCCAGGCGCCCCTGTACTTCTCCATTCTTATACGTATTGATGTTACTCCAAATCTTCTTTTAAAAGCATGTATCAAAACAAACAAACAAAAAATATGTTCCTCCTTCTCTTGATCATCAAACTTAAGAACTAATAAAAAGTCTGTTACCTGGTTACTCTCTGGCTATCTCACCATTCTGCAGAAATCGCTCGCCAAACCCACTGAGATGTTCTCACTGCTTCACTGCTTATATTACCTAGCTCTTAGCAGAGCTGACCGAATTCATACCCCCAGCCAGCTTCTGAAACCTAGCTATTTTCTCCATGGCTTCAAGAACATTATTCTTCTACTTGTTTTCCTGCCTCTGTGATCATTAATTCTTTGTCTTACTCCTGGACTTTTGCTCTCCACCACCTGGCACTTCATGGAGGCATTTTCCGCAGGTCTGTGTGAAAGCCTGGTCCCTCCTTGCCAACTGCCTTTACCGGATCATTCTTCCATACCTCATGGCTTCAGCCACATCTGTATGCCAATGACCACCATCTCTGTACTGTAGGCTTATTTCTAGGTACTCGTTGGATACACTCACCCGAACATCTCAGAAACAACCCAAATTCCATATAACTGGAGGTAAGTATCCAAAAATAGGTTCTGCCCTCCAAATTTTCGTTTTCCATTGGTGGTTTTATGATCTACACTTTTCCCCCACGCTACACTCTCCAGAATCACACTCATCTTTCTCCTTTACTTGTCATCTCTAATTGGTTAACAAAAGCTGTTTTGATTTTTCACTTCTGGCTATGCATGTCCAGCCTTACTGTCTCTGTTTTATTACCTAATGCCCCACATATCTCTTCTAAAGGTTTAATATGCAAAAATCACAAGCAAAAACAAAGAGGAAAAAAAAAAAAGTAAAGAAGACCCCAAGGCCTTGGTGTCATTTTCTCCTGAAATCTTTTGCAGCGGACAAATCCCTGGATTTATTTTAAGGTTTTGGTGATATGAATAACTACATTCCCAGTCCCCACTGCCACCCTCAGCATCACAGAGTTTCTCCAGGGGGCTGCTGAGTCAGTTCAGGGTCTAATTTGAGACCGTGGCTCAAGTGTGTAATTGGACTGAATATGAATTCCAAAGGAGCTGATTCACTGTTGCTATCCTGATTTTTAAAGTGCTGTACTAGATGACAATCCGGTGAAGAAACACGTTGACATTGGCACCCTTTGACATTGGAAGCACACTCACAATATGTATTTGCCAAAGCGTACCGGTAAAAGTACAATATCAACTGGAGAGAGTTCTCTACACCACATGCTGAGCCAACAGAATGTGCTAGTGTTCCCTTATTCTACCAGACTAAGTAGCTAAGCTTCCTTTTGTGATGTCACCACGCCCAGTTGCTGGAATAAACCTAAGAAGATATATTGCCCATCCCTCTCACTTTTCAAGCGAGAAGAAAAAAATAGCAGTGGAGAGAAGGGATTGTTCAGGGCTACAGAGTAAATTAGTAACAAGGGTCTAAAGCCCAAATCCACCGGCTCTTAGTGCAATGAGTACATTATTCAACACTCTGGTGGATCCCCACCCCTATAAATATTATGAAAATTGCATCAGAAGGTCATAAAAGGAACGATTTCTTCATGGTAGGGCTACATTTATTTGAGGCATAAGAGATGTGCATTACTAATCCAAGCTGAAGACCCCAAATTAGTATTATTGAAAAACTCCGAGATATTTAGCTTTTTGGTGATTTTTTTTTTAGTAACTTTAAGATTGTGTCACATGTTTGTATATAAATTACTGTCAGATTATATCGGACAGCTATCTCGTTACATCATCCATAGGTATAAATGTCATTAAAATCTGATATGTCCTTACCAAGCCACATAGCCCTTGGTCACGTCAAGTGGCATTGCCTATACTTACTCATCCGGCTGACATTTATTGGGTCTTACTTTGTGCACACTGCTCTACCAGAATCTCTGAGGGGTATTGAAATGTGAGCAAAGATTCTCTGCATCTTAAGAAGCTCAGAACTCCGGATGCTGATCCCCTCCTCACCCTCCCGGGCTCGTTTTGTTGTTATTTGATTTTTTTGATTTGTTTTTTTTTTTTTTATTAGGCTAGGTCGTTTTAGTGAAATCTGTTTCCCATTACAGTGTGAACGCTTTGGTGTCACTCCTCAGGGATACATAGCCTTGGGCCTGTGGATAGTCACCTAGGATGACATTGGTCTTAACAGGTCTCTCTTTCACCGTGTCTTTCTCTCATCTTTCTTTTGAGCTGCCTGCTTCATTTGATATTACACCCCGTCTGTTTGGCTTTACTATTTTACCAGCTGATGGCTCTATTGCTTTTAACAATGCCCTGGAGTATCAATTGCTCAGCAGTCTGATCCAATTAAATTTAGGCAAGCATAATTTTTGAGACCAGTTTTGAGTTTTGTTCTCATCCCACGAGGGCTCTTCTTAGCTACTTCTTCTTCTGTTTCTCTCTAGTAAAATAGCTGGCCTGTGGTTTCACTTCTTGCTCTTAATTAAGGGGAGCGATTGTTTTTGAGAGTGCCCTTATCTTGAACTTCCACCGATTCCGTTTCAGATAATCTCAGTTCCTTTGGGGAGAGCTTCTGAGCTCTCTTTTCTTATAGACTACATCTCTTACAGGGCAAACCCTCCGAGCCACTGTTCTGAGTACTAAGTGGGACAGTTGCCTCTGGTGTTCTTGGTTTGCCCTGCCCGGTTGGGACCTGTGCTCTACAAGCAGGCCAGAGTGAGGGTGATCGTGCCCTGGTGTCCTCAGTCTGTCATCTCTGGGGTAACACCTGAGTAGGGCCCAGATGAAAGAAAGAAGCAAGCCCCTGACTTCTTGGCTTTACTCACCAAGAGTTTAGTCTCTTCAATTTGGAGTTAGACGGGATGAGGAATGCTGTCAATCCCTGACTCCTAGTGAGACCCAATAACCCTTGTCTGGGAGGGGAAGGGAACCCAAATGACTCTGTCAAGTTGAACTGGACAAAGGGGAGGCAGGGAAAGGAGAAAGTGAGTTGTGGTTTCAATGCAGCAGACTCTCTCCGTTCTGAATGTTAGATTTTCTTGAAAACATATTTCTGCACTTTCTGTATGTCCTTAGGACAATTTCTTGAAAATTAATGTGTTTGTTTTTATGGTTTCTGCCAGCTTTGCCTATTTCACCGGGAGTTGGTCCACAGAGTCGTCCCAGACCTGGAACTTACTATGGCTTCTTTTTCCAGCCCATGTGACTCTATAACACAGAGGTTTGTGAGCCAGACAGGGTCTGGAACTCTAGTCAGGGGTCTCACATGTCCAGTTAAAGGTAGCTTAACATACTTTAGCGTTCAGACTTGTCGAAGGTAGAATGGATATTGTCTTACGCAAGTTAAAGCATCTAATGTCGCTGAAGAAGGATGTCTCATTTTTAAAAATTTATTTATTTTTAATTTATTTGTATGTGGGAGCACCTGGGCAGCTCCGTCGGGTAAGTGTCTGACTCTTGATTTAGGCTCAGGTCATGATCTCATGGTGCGTGAGATGGAATCCCACGTCGGGCTCTGCGCTGACCGCTTGGAGCCTGAGGGACTCCCGGTCCCTCTCTTTCTGCCCCTCCCATTCTTGTGTGCTCTCTCAGTCTCTCAAAAATGAATAAACAAACAAACAAACTTTAATTTCTTTTTATTTAATTTTTTTTTAATCGAAGTATAGTTAACACACAATGTTACATTAGTTTCAGGTGTACAATTTAGTGATTCGACAGCTTTATAATTATACTATGTTCACCATAAGCATAGCTACCATCTGGAAGAGCATCACACTTTTGTGTCAAGTTAACAAGTTAATGTTTGTCAAGATATGTGGAGTCCAACTTCAGAAGATGCTTTTGTTAATTTTATTCTGAAAACATTGAACAAGTGTCACTCGATGTCCAGAACAGCCATGAAAAACTTGTTAAACAGCATTGATTTTTTTTTAATTTTAAGGAATATAACTTCAAAGCGAACCCACAAAATAAACGGTTCCCTTGACATCACATGAATTGATTTGCAATCTAGTCGTTGGCTGGAAGGTTACTTAAACATCAAAGATGATCTGGCAAATGACAATAAATGTCAAATAGCTGAAACTGAGCCCTTCTCAGTAGTACTCATTGCATAGGAGACCCAATTGTCTACTCTACTTAAGCCACCATTTATTCCTACATAATTGTGTTATCAACCTACAAGAGAACTTAGTCATGTATTTTTAAAACACATAGAATTTTTGTGTATTTTCAACCAGAAATTCATGGGTGGATATGTCTGTCGCCAAGAAAATTCTTTGGTCCCTGCAATTTTTGTCTAGTAGCATTGGTGAATACTGTAAGGTAAGTGCAGGCTAAAAAAAAAAACAAAACAAAACAAAACAAAAAACCCTGATATTAATATTAAGGGTTATACTTCATTTATCCAAAATTCCCATTTATCACAAATTCCCAAGTGACCTGGTTTCTGTGAGCAGAAAAGTTTCTTCCAGTTTTAACACTCTTTTCAAATGCTTATTCATGGTTCTTGACAGGGAAGTATTGGAAGAAAGTGATATTTTGCTTAATTGGCGAGGGCAGCATAATATTTTTGCCTCTATTTTTTTTTTCACGCTGACCTTCAGCATGGTATTCTGTTAACTCAGCAGATTGCTGTTGTTCTGATGCTTAGTCTGTGAAGACACATTCTGTCTGAATTACCTAAGAGGCGGAAGGACTAGGGGTGTATTTTCGGTTTACCTTGGTAACTGCAAAGGGAAGTCATCAATCAGTGCCACAGGCTTCAAGCTGTTCTCATGACAACTCAATTTTTTGGCTATTTTTCCTCCTTCAGTAAGCTCATCTGCAAAGATGCCCTTTTTTCTCTGTCCATCATAGCTCTTTCTTATTCATCATCAAAGCAAAGATCCTTTGATCTAAATAGAAGTGATCGCACAGAAGAAAAGCATAGAATTAGACCCAAGCCCTGTTCCTGTGCCTGGAAACCGAAGGAGGAATTAATTTTCATAGGCAAGGTCCACTTAGGTTTTAGGTTTTGAAGCCCTTTTCAAAATTAATCAAGGGTGAACATTTTAGACATTGCCTAAAACAAAGCTTCACAAGACATTTAAGATGATACAGAAATAATGGGTTCCCGTGGTGCGTGAAAATTTATGTCACCTCATTTGTTTGAAAATGAAACCACACAAGAACTTGACTAATCTATAATAAACAATATTTATGTAGGATATATATATGCATATATATATATATATATTAAGAAATGTGAAATGAATGGACATGATGTTTTCTTAGTGCGTAGATAATTATGGGAAAAATTCATGCAGACTTTAAGCTACCTTCCCATCAGTTCTGTAGCCATTTTTTCACTTTCTTATGTATCAGGCTACTCTGTTATGAACATAATGCCTCATTTAAAATTCGAAAAAAAATAATACTAATTAGCAATGCCAATTAATAACACACACTACCCAAGCAAGATGAAATGGTGGAGAGGTGGCGGGGAGGGCACGCCTGGGTGGCTCAGTTGGTTAAGTGACCAACTCTTGGTTTCTGCTCAGGTCAAGATCGCAGGGTTTTGTGAGTTCCAAGCCCACATGGGCTGTGTACTTACTGTGTGAGCTTGCTTGGGATTCTCTCTCTTTTTCTCTCTCTCTGCCCCTCCCCTGCTCATGCTGTCTTTGTCTCTCTCAGAATAAATAAGTAAACTTAAAAAAAAAATGAAATGAGCAGGGCTTTGCCAGCCAGTCTTTCCAGAGGCAGGTGAAGGAAGGTTTCCTAGCCAGTGTTCCATTCTATAGGCTCCATCCAGTGGGTTCCATGTATTAAGAAGGCAAGACGCTGCATGTTGTTTTAGGGTTTAGACATGTGTAGGAGGAATGAAAAAAGACAGTAAGCCCAAACACTGCTTTATTTTTTCCTGTGAAGAAATAAATTTCATATGTTAACGATAGAAATAATGAATTCATTACCGATACTGAGTTTTGTGCAAAGTAATGAGCTTTCTAATAAAAGAAGTGTTCAGAGATGGGACAGACACAGAACCACATTGTCGTAGAGGTGATTCAAGCATCTGGTAAATGACCTCTGCAGGCTTTTCCATCCCAGACTCCTATGAATTTGCGACGCTTTTCAATAAAAAAAAAGAACTGATAGGGGCGCCTGGGTGGCGCAGTCGGTTAAGCGTCCGACTTCAGCCAGGTCACGATCTCACGGTCCGTGAGTTCGAGCCCCGCGTCGGGCTCTGGGCTGATGGCTCAGAGCCTGGAGCCTGTTTCCGATTCTGTGTCTCCCTCTCTCTCTGCCCCTCGCCCGTTCATGCTCTGTCTCTCTCTCTGTCCCAAAAATAAATAAACGTTGAAAAAAAAAATTTTTTTAATAAAAAAAAAAAAAAAAGAACTGATATTTATCGAATACCTCTGGTCTGCCAGGAAGCTCTGCTAAGAACATTAGGCAGATTCATTAATTCATATTATATCTCTACAGAGTGGGGATTATTGTTTTCTCCAGGCAAGGCTGACTTGGGTGGTATATCTGAGTCACAATCAGTAAATGGTGAAGCCAGGATTAAGACACGGGCAATCTAACCAAGAGTCCAGTCCTTTCCACACAGTCTGCATACTGTTTCAAGCCATTTCTAGCCCTCTGATTTCATAGCAACTGGACAATCCGTCTGTTCCATTATATACAGGACAGAACCTCTAAAAGTGATTGTCCAATGATTTCATAAGTTTGCATCCTTTTTATTGCTATCATTTTAAGTGTCTGCCTAATAATTTTTCTGCTCATTTATCACCTTTAATACATGAGAACTTTATAATGCTTTAGTTTACAAAGTGTTTCCACAAATAATATTATTTCACTGAATTTATAGAAACCCTAAGAAGTAGCCAGAATAGGTATTGTTATGGAAGAGATATACATGGGTGTTCAAAGGTTTAATGTTAGTCCAGGATCATAAAGTGATGCAGTTGGTGCCTGAAACCATATTTTCTGATTACATTTGCCAAGCAGACTCCTACTAGCATGTCACTTAACAATTAAAGGATTAATTGGGAAACTAAGGTCATTTAATTTCATATCTTTGATTTTCTAGAGCGTCAGTTGAAAAAAAGAGTCTGGCTCCCTTCCTGTTTTTGTAAATAAAGTTTTATTGAGACCCAGTCACATCCATGAACTTACGTATTGGCTGCTTCTTCACCACAGAAGAGTTGAGTAGATGCAACAAAGACTTTGTGGCCTGCACACCTAAAATATTTACTGCGTGGCCCTTTACAGAAAAAGTTTGCTAATCTGTATGCTAGAACAAATAGCTAATACTTTGACAGGTAAATACTGCTCTGCATTATTGGTTTAGTATTGATAGAAACAAGACTATTTCTGTTCTATCGAAGGAAAATCTCAGGTCTTTTTTGCATCGAGTGTTTGAAGGAATTTGACTTTCCACCATCAAGACTTGAATTGCTTGATCCCTGCTTCCCATTTCTTAAGCCACGGTATGATTTGAAATCTTTATCAACATGACCTTTCAGAACAAATTTTCCACAAACTCTCTTATTCTTGTGCCACTTTAGTAAAGATTTTTGGGTTTTACCTCTTAGCCTCTTCTAATTTAACTACTCAAAGTGTCCCAGGAAATTACATGTTTTATGGCATTGTCCCCTGACTTACATCTGAGTATTAGATAGATATACTGCATTTTCTTTTCTTTTTGAAGAGTAATCTGGCGTCTTTGGAGAACAATATTGCTTCCTGCATAAACCTAGCCTTTGTTTTTTTTCTCAAAGCTGTAATTAACTAACAGTATTTTTAGTTCTGTAAACCTTAATTTACCATCTCATTTTACTGTAGCCTGTTAATCACAACCTACCAAAAATTGCAAAAGCCATGCTCTCAATCCTTGAAAAATCTTTGATGTGGGATTTGCAATTCAGAGAGAGGATCAAACACTGGTAGGCTCTTTAGTAAAGGAAAGTAAGTCCTTGATAATTGGAAGGGGGTGGGATCAGAAGATACATTCTCCTGTTTCTGGGCCTCAGATTTCAAGAAGTAAGTTAACAGGGGCATGTATGTATTCACCTGAGCTCAAACTAAGTCATTATTACTTTGAAAAACAGACACATCTGTGTATACCAAAACACAATGTGCTAAAAAGTTGCTACATACATGGCACAAGAGAAAAATGTAGGTATTATAAAAATGCTTTCATTTTTGAAATTCATTTTTGTGATGATATTCTGTAATTTTAATTTACTTCTATTATTATGTTCTTCCCCCTCAATAGGCATTGTGTTACTCCCTGGACCTACGATTGTGATTAGACACAGTCTGTGCTCTCAGAGCCAAGTTTTTCTTGGCTTTGAACTAGAATGGCTTCATTTTTTCTGGGATAATATTGGTTGTCGCATGCTGAACAGAAACTTGATTGGCAGGAATACAGGCTGAGAGAGACTGAGTGAGAGGGAGAGGTAAAGAGAAGGAAGGAAAGAAGGAAGGAAGAAAGGAAGGAAGGCAGGCAAACAGACCCCCAAAATAGTCATATACTATTGGGGGAATACTTCGGAAGTTTTTAATATATCAAGATTAATTTTCTCATGGTTTTAATATAAAGTACACATAATGAGATTATACCAATTAATTCTCATTATAGGATAGTTTTGCATTTAAAAACACTTTTTTTTAAGTTTATTTATTTTGAGAGAGAGAGTGAACAGGGGTAAGAGGAGAGAAGAGAGGGAGGGAGAGGGAGAATCCCAACCAGGCTCCCCACTGTCAGCACAGAGTCTTGCATGGGGTTCAATCCCATGAACTGTGAGACCATGATCTGAGCTGAAATCAAAAGCAGGATGCTCAACCCACTGAACCACCCAGGTGCCCCATAAATACACTTTTTAAATCACAGTGTAAATTTGCAGTGAGTTTTGCATTGCTCATACCTCTTTTCAAATTATCAAAAAATATAACCTGCTTTAATGCAGACAATTGCTTGGATTAAAGTCATAGGGGAACATTATGGAAACTTTGATCATGAAGTTAATTTCCAGAAGTTTATCTTTGTTCACTTGTATAGCAATTTTTTGCACATTGAACACTGAAACAGCTTTCGTTTTTTTTTAATAGTCTCATATTTCACAGAGTGGTTCTGTCCTACAGTAACTATATGTCATTGAGAATGACTCTTTGGTCTTCCTCATGGCACCATATTGCTGCTAACTTCAGAGTCAAAGTCATTGATTTTATGCTCTAAAAAAAAGATTTTAACTGATAATAGGGGTAACTGCTAAAGTAACATTGATCAAACTTACTCACAGAGGGGCTGAGGCAGGTAAACCTTCAGGCAACAGTGTTCAAAGACCAGCAGTTTTGTCTCCTATGAGATAGAGTGGAGTGACCAGGTGGCAGTGGTTGAAGAGTTCACGGTGCACCAGAAATTAAGTGATTGTTGATGTGCTGATTTAATTTGGAGAGCACTGTGGTACAGCTGAAAATCTGGGCAATACCGTCACACGGGAAGATCTCAGGAGGTCAGGCTTTTGTTTATGTCACCATGATTTAGTTTCTTCCGCATGTTAAGCAGTACATTAATAATGCATTTTGTTCAAGACTCTCCATCTATATTTCTAGGCATGCTCCCTCAGTAGGCATACTTCTGAGTCACTTGACTCAGAGTTGGAAAGATTCCTAAATTGCTCTAGCCCCTGTGTAGCGCCTACGTACTCACACATATGTACACAATTAGCATTTTTTTTAACTGATCTGCCTAGTATATTATAATGCATGCACTAACTTTTGGGAACCTCAGTGCCATCAGTCTTGCCTTATCCACTCTATCTGAAGCTATATGAACCAACATTTGGAAAAAAGGCCTTCTCCCAATTCACTAACTCACGTAGGACATTTCCTGGCAGACCAGCCCTCTCCTCACATCACAAGGAAGGAAAGACCATTGCTGTGCCACAAATGAGCTGTTAGATGGGGAGTTAATTATTCTGTCCCTCTGAGCTAATTTTATCATATGGAAAATAAACTTGGACTAGATTTTCTCAAAGTTCTTTTCCATCTCTGAGAGTCCATGATTCTCCAAGTGTCTGTTCGAGTTAGTATGGAAGCACAAGCAATCATCCAAAACCTTAGTGGCATAAAACAAACTTTCAATGTGCTTATAAGTTCTGTGCATCAACAATTCAGACAGGGCCCAAGGGGGGTGGCTTGTTTCTACCTTATACTGTTTGGAACTCAGCAGGAAGACTAGAAGACTAGTTCCATGAGGCATCAAATGAGTTGGCCAGAGGGCTGGAGGCTAGAATCATCTAAAAGCTCTTCCATTCACATGTCTGATATTTTGGCTGGAAGAATCAAACAGCCAACGTCTCAAACAGTAGGGCCTTGCTGTGTATATCTCTTTATTTCAATGCATTGTTGTTGTTGTTGTTGTTGTTGTTGTTTTTGTCTCTCTGTTTCTCCAAGTGGCTTTTCCAGCATGAGGTTTTCAGAGTAGCCAGACTTGTTACATAGTGGCTCAGGGTTACCAAAGCATGTTTCCCAGGAGCTGGATGCAAGCTGTAATGTCTTTTTTGGCCTATTTTCAGACATGATTGCTTCTACTATAGACATGAGCTAAAAATGATAAAAGATAAAAAAAGGAATAAATGATCCCTCCATTCACTGGAGGTGTGTTTATGTTGTGTGGCAAGGACCACATGAAGTGATATGTACTGGTGTGACCACCTCTGGAAAATACAGCATCATGTCATGCAAAAGTAACTTCTCAATGTTTAATCTAGTATAGATAGAAGTAGTAGTCCCCACCTCTTTGAATTCTTTAGTATTATAAAAACACTGATGTCTAACGATATGCTGCCTACATGTGACTCACTTTAGCTTTAGGGGCACACAAAAGACCAAAAGTGAAGGGATGGAAAAAAGATATTCCAAACAAATGATAAACAAAGGAAAGAAGAGGGAGCTATACATAAATATTTTTTTAAATAAAGAGAGAGAATTTGTGGCACCTGGGTGGTTCAGTTGAACATCTGACTCTTGATCTCAGCTTGGTTCTCAATTTCAGAGTTATGAGTTCAAGCCCCATGTTGGGCTCCATGATGGGCATGAAGTCTACTTTAAATAAATAAATAAATAAATAAATAAATAAATAAATAAATATTTTTTTTAAGAAAAAGGGATAATTTATGCTAAAAATGGTCACAAGAGACAAAGAAGGTCATTATATAATGGTAAAGTAACTGATTCATCAAAGAGATGGAATGATTTTAAATATTTATGCACCCAACAGTAGAGAACCTAAATATATAAAGTAAATACTGATAGAACTGAAAGGGGAAATAAACAACAATACAATAATAGGTAGGGATTTAATACCCCACTCTCAACGATGAATAGATTATCCAGACAGAGAATCACTAAGAAAACAACAGATTTGAAAGGCTACATACCACACTGAGATCAACAAGTAGATCTATTAAGATTGGCCAGGGCTGCCTCATCAAGGATCACAAACCGATCAAGAACAATGCTTCCACTGATTATGATCTGTCTCATGAGAGCATCAAACTTCTGGTGGCTTTGTCCACTATGATGAAGTGATCAATGACCTTGTCATGCTATAAGGCTGTGTGGTGAGAACCAAGAGAGTGCTTACTCTCTGCAAGTCCTCACCAGGCTCTGGAGAATATTGACCTTAAGTTCATTGACACCACCTCCAAGTTTGGTCATGGCCAATTCCAGATGTGGAGGAAAAGAAAGCATTCATGTGACCACTTAAGAAAAACCCAATTGGAAAAGAAGAAGGAGCTTACTGTCAGGAGCATATTGTGCAGCTGGTGGGATCTCAATAAAAATTATTTTCCAGTGGGGGGAAAAAACAAGAAAACAACAGATTTGAAAAACACCTTTAACCAAATGGGCCTAAAAAAACATATACAGAACATTCCATCCAATAGCAGCAGAACACATTCTTCTCAAGAGCACATGCAACATTTTCTAAGGTAGATCATATGTTAGGCCATAAAACAAGTTGCAGCAAGTTCAAGGATATAGAAATTATATCAAGTATCTTTTCTGACTATAATGGTATGAAACTAGACATCAATGAAAACAGGAAAGGTGACAAAATCAGAAATACATGGAAGTTAAGTAACATGCTCCTGGACAGCCAATGGATGAAAGAAGAAATCAAGAGAGGACTAAAAAATATTTTGGGACAAACAAACATGGAAAATTAGAATACTAAAACTTATGGGATACAGCAAAAACAGTTCTGAGAGGGCAATATATAGCTATAAATAATTACATGAAGAAAAAAAAAGATTTCAAATAAACAACCTAACATTACATCTCAAGGAACTAGAACAAGAAGAACAAACTAAGCCCAAAGTTAGCAGAAAGGAAGGAAATTAATAAAGATTAGAGCAGCAATAAATGAATTGGAAAATAGGAAAGCAATAGAAAATATTAACAAAACTGAGAGGTGGTTCTTTGGAAAGATAAACCAAATTGACAAACATTTAGGTAGACTAACCGAGAAAAAAAAAGACGAGTCAAATAAATAAAATTAGAAGTGAAAGATGAGACATCACATCTGATATCACAGAAATACAAAAGATCATAAGACACTGCCATGAACAATTTTAAACCAACAAATTGGGCAACCTTGAAGAAATGGATAAATTCCTGGAAACATATTAACTACCAAGAGTAAATTATGAAGAAATAGAAAACCTGAAGAGACCAATGATTAAGGAGATTGAATCAGTAATAAAAAACCTCCCAACACAGAGAAGCCCAAGAACAAATGGTTTCACTGGTGATTTCTACTAAGCATTTAAATACTTAACGCCAATGCTTCTCAAACTTTACCAAAAAATTGAAAAAGAGGAACCACTCCCAAATTCAATTTATGAGGCTAGCATTCAACTGATACCAAAATCAAACACACTACAAGAAAACTACAGACGAATTCCAATTTTGGGAATGGATGAATATGGATGTAAAAAATCTCCAAAAAATACTAGAAAACAAAGTTCAACAACACACTAAAAAGATCATACACCATGATCAAGTGGGATTCATCCCTGAGATACAAGATCGGTCAACATATGCTAATAAATTATTGTGATGCATCATATGAATAAAACGAAAGATAAAAATCATATGATCAACTCATATGATGCAGAAAAGGCACCTGAAAAAGTTCACCATTCTTTAATGATAAAAACTCTCAAAAAATTGGATACGGAAGGAATGTACTTCTATGTAATTAAAGCCATATATGACAAGCTCACAGCTAACATCATACTCAATGATGAAAGTCTGAAAACTCTTCCTCTAAAATTAAGAACAAATCAAGGGTGCCTCCTCTCACCACTCCTATTCAACATAGTATTAGAAGTCCCGGGAACAAATAATAGTAAAAGGCATTCAAATTAAGGGAAAAAAAGAAATAAATTTGTCTGTTTTCAGATGACATGTATGTAGAAAACCCTAAAGATTTCACCAAAAAACTGTTAAAACTAATAAACAAATCCAGTATATTTGCAGAATAGGAAATCAACATACAAAAATCAGTTGCATTACTATACACTGACAATGAACCTATAAAAACAAGAAATAAAGGAAACGATACCATTCACAGAGTAGCATCAAAAACAGCAAAATACTTAGGAATGAATTTAATCAAGGAGGTGAGAGATCTATACACTGAAAACTATAAGACATTGATGAAAGCAATTGAAGACACAAATAAATGGAAAGATATTCCATGTTCATTGATTAGAAGAATTAATATTGTTAAAATGTCCATACTATACAAAGCCATCTATGGATTCAGTGTAATTCTTAGCAAAATTACAAATATAGAAAGAATAGTCCAAAAATTCAAATGGAACCACAAAAGGCCTCTAACAGCCAAAGCAATTGTGAAAAAGAAGAACAAAGCTGGAGATACGATACATCCTGATTTTGAACTATACTAAAAAGCTGTAGGAATCAAAACAGTATGGTATTGGCACAAAGATAACAGAATAGAGAGCCCAGAAATAAACCCACTCATAAGTGATCAACTAATATTTGACAAAGGAGTCAAGAATATACAATGGAGAAGAGATAGCGTCTTCAATAAATGGTGTTGGAAAATTGGGTATCCAAATGCAAAAGAATGAAGTTGGACCCCTATCTTACACTAGTCACAAAACTTAACTTGAAATGGATTAAAAACTTAAACATGAGATCTGGAACTGTAAAACTGTTAGAAGAAAACATAGGGAAAACGCTTCTTGACGTTGGTCTTGGAAATGATTTTTTGGATCTGACACCCAAAGCACAAGAAAAAAATGTAAACATAAGTAAGTGGGACCACGTCAAACTATGAAGCCTTTGCACAACAAAATAAATGATCAACAAAATGAAAAGGTAACCTATAAAATACGAGAAAATCTTTTTAAAATCACATCTGATAAGAGGTTAACCAAAATATATCAGGAACTCATACAACAACTCAATAGCAAAAAACAAACAAACAAAAAAACAAAATAGGCAAGTAACCTGGTTGGGCAGAGGACCTAAAAATAGACATTTATTGAAAGAATACATACAAATGGCCATCAAATATGTACAAAGGTGCTCACTATCACTAATCGTCAGGAAAAATCAAACCAACGATGAAAAATTAACACACGCCTGTCAGATGGCTATAATAGAACAGACAAGGCATTGCAAGTGTTGGTGAGGATGGGGAAAAAGGGGAACCTATGTGCTCTGTTGGTTAGAATGTAAACTGGTGGTCATTATGAAAACAGTATGGAGCTCCTCAAAAACTTAAACCTAGATCCACCATATGACCCAACAATCCCACTCTGGGTGTATATCCAAAGGAAATGAAATCAGTGCCTGATGAGATACCCGCACCTCATGTTTATTGCAGCATTATTTACAATCGTCAAGACATAGAAACAGTGTGAGTGTCCATTGACAGGTGAATGGATAAAGAAAAATATCTATCTCTATATACACTACATATGTGTATAAACACATTCTATACGTACAAACACATACACAGACAATGGAATATTGTTTGGCCAAAATAAGGGAAATTTTGCCATTTGCAACAACATAGATGAAACTTGAGGGCATTATGCTAAGTGAGATACATCAAAGACAAAGACTGTGTGCTGTCACTTATATGTAGAATCAACAACAACAAATTATAGAAACAGAATAGGTTGGTAGTTTCTAGAGGTGGGTAAGTGGGGAGAATGGATTAAGGGAATCAAAGAATACAAACTTTTAGTTTATATGAGGAATAAGTTCTCAGGATCTAACGTACAGCATGGAGAATAAAGTTAACAATGCTGTATTCTATCATTTCGAGTTGCTAATCTCTTCTGGTAACACCCTCACAGACACATCCAGAAATAATGCTTAACTAGGTATCATGGCTCAGTCAAGCAGAGCATAAAATGAACCATCACACTGCCGTTGAAGTTTCTTTGGCTGCTTAGCATATGAAATCTTTTCCTATATTTAGGGAATTTATTAGTGTTTTCATTCTTCTAGAAGCTGAAAAAGAGAGATAGTACTCACTCTCCAGCTAGTGCACGGGAGTCTAACTTGAGCGTGGCCAGTCACCTGCTCTTGGTCCCAGCTGGGACCGGAAGTGGGGGCAGTTCAGAACTCATTCCATGCTGGCGGCGCTCAGTATTAAGTGCCAACAGGACAAGTCACAGCTGACTAATGCGACAATGACAGTAGCACCTAATCAATCTTCTGATGGTCTGACCCAGAGTGAATCCAGCCACTTAGTTTCTTTTGGCTTCTGTATGTTTTGCAGGCTTGAATCGTTGGAACTCCTTCCATCTGGTTCTATAAGTTACTCAGCTTCCATGCAGTGAATTTCTTTTCTGTTTGTGTTAGCCCAAATCTATTTCAGTCTGTTATAAACAAGAATTCCAATAGTTACAGTAATTAAACATTAAGAAATTATTTTGAAAACATTTAATAAATGTCAATAAAGCACTTAAAAATTTTTTTATTATGTTTTATTTTGAGAGAGACAGAGTGTGAGTGGGGAGGGGTCAGAGAGACAGGGAGACACAGAATCCGAAGCAGGCTCCAGGCTCTGAGCTGTCAGCACAGATCCCGATGCAGGGCTCCAACCCACAAGCTGTGAGATCATGACCTGAGCCAAAGTTGGATGCTCAACCAACTGAGCCACCCAGGGGCCCCACAATAGAGCACTTTGTATACAAATCGTCACCCAGGGGCCCCACAATAGAGCACTTTGTATACAAATCGTCACCTGGGACGAGGTGGCTTCAGGAGTCCCACATCATTTTCTCACCCAGCTCTCTCCAACCCGGCTGCCTCTTTTGAAAGGCAAATTCTGGAGCCTCCAGACTGGCCAGGCTTAGGCAGTACAGAACATATAAGGA
The DNA here is from genome assembly GCF_018350175.1 of Felis catus. Classification (NCBI taxonomy): domain Eukaryota; kingdom Metazoa; phylum Chordata; class Mammalia; order Carnivora; family Felidae; genus Felis; species Felis catus. The sequence continues at coordinate 210,733,566 of NC_058375.1, read as the reverse complement.
AACCTACTCAGAGCACAAAAATGAATCCTGAACACTGAAAACCATTATTTCAAAACTAAAGATTTCAAGAGATAGGCTGAGTGGAAGATGGTCACCATAGAGATTCAAATTAGTAGTCCAGGAGTTAAAGCAACAGAAATATCTCAAACTGCTAACTTTAGAAAATAAAAGCATTCGATACCAAGAAGACAGACATAGGAAATCTAACCGGAGAATGACCAGCTTCTGAAGAAGAAAAAGGAATGTAAAGCAAATGAAGGGAAAATGAGAATTAAATAATTTAAAAGGAAATGCTAACCCGAACTTAAAAAAATTCTTGAGTCTGCAGATTGCAAGGGTTCACCCAGTTACTGGAAAGTTGAATGAAAGGTGAAATGGACTGAATTCTTCCATTAAAAATAACGGACTGAAAAGAAAAGGAAAACACCAAAGAACAGGGAAGGTCCAAGAGCTTCATCAAGGAAACATGTTCCAATTTTGTGCTCCTTAGTGATAAAAGCAAAAGTTTAAAAGAGCAACACACCTATGTTACTGACACGGATGTAGGAAAAGAATGCTCCCCATATCGCTGATGACATCTAAATTGGTCCACCCTGTGTGGATAGGAAACCCACTTTTGGTACAAACCCATAAAAGCAACTGAAAATGAGAATCTTTAAATTTTTTTAATGTTTATTTATTTTTGAGAGAGAGAGAGGGAGACCCAGAATCAGAAACAGGCTCCAGGCTCTGAGCTGTCAGCACAGAGCCTGATGGGGGGCTCAAACTCATGAACCGTGAGACCATGACCTGAGCTCAAGTTGGATGCTTAACGCACTGAGCCACCCAGGTACCCCGAGAATCTATATATGGCATTCTTCATAGTGGCAACAACAGAAATAAACCAACAAACCTGGAAGTAAAGGGACTCTCATTAATAAGAGAACAGCTGGAGGGGCACCTGGGTGGCTCAGTCAGTTGAGTGACCAACTCTTGATTTAGTCTCAGGTTATTATCTCACAGTGGTGAGACCAAGCCCCATGTTGGGCTCACATTAAGCATGCGCCTGCTTAGGATTCTCTCTCCCTCTCCTTCTCCCCTCCCCCGCTCATATGCGCACACGCACACACACACACACTCTCTCTCTCTCTCTCTCTCTCTCTCTCTCTCTCTCTCAAAAAAGAAAAAAAAGAGAGTGAGAGAAAGATAACAGTTGGATAAATTATGCTACATTGGCCCACAGAATAGAATGCAGTTAATATAAAGAAGGAACTTGAGCTATATCACTAGTCTTGGAGGGATTACCAAAATGCATTGATGAATGGCACAAGTCAAATATAAAGAAAGGTATATAATACGGTCTCATCTTTCTAAAGGAATATCCAAATCCCCCATATATATAATATATATATATCAAGTTCTTACCACAGATCGGGTGTGGAAGGAATAACGACTTCATGTGGAAATGACAGATCAAGGAGTAGAGCAAATTAAATAAAAAGGAAAAGAATAAAATAAAGACCGCACTTTCCCCCAGTAATCCCCCCCAAATCCATTCTCACATCTCGTAGATGGAAAATCCAACATGCATTATGATCCCATTTATTGAAGCAAAATTAGAACAAATATATCTAGTTAGGTAAATGGATGTCTGTGTGAAAGGCATGTTTTAATATATATAGTAAAATTCTATTATTACAAAACAAACAAAGCCCTTGTATCTATGTTCACATACATGTATATACTGGTAGTAGAACTATATATCTATGTAGATACAGATTGATTTGGAGAGAGATGGGAAATGACCTACATTAAGCTGTTAAAATTTATTACTGCAGTGGTATGAACATTGGAGGGGGCAGGTGGGGTTTGGGCGATCCGTTTGTCTTTACCTATTTTTTTTGTTTCGTTTATTCTAATGACCACATTATTTGTAAAAAATAGAAATAAAAACATTTTTACAACAAATTAAATAAAGCTAGATGAGCCGTGTCTACGGTCACTCCATGGAGAGTGAAGGTTTACATTCTTTCAGCCCCACCTCAGGGTGATATGTTAGTGCCAAAGATACTAATGAAGGGAGGTGGGACCACAGGGGAGGGAAGAGTTATTTCAGGTCAAAAATGGTGATGGGAAAAAGCTAAACACGCAAAGTAGGTTCCCGAGGAGATGTGATTATGTTTTTAAACTGTAGCGTGAAGGGACACCTGGGTGGCTCAGTCGGTTAAGCATCCGACTTTGGCTCAGGTCATGATCTCGCAGTCCAGGGGTTCAAGCCCCACATGGGGCTCTGTGCTGACAGCTCAGAGTCTGGAGCCTGCTTCGGATCCTGTGTCTCCCTCTCTCTCTGCCCCTCCCCTGCTCACACTCTGTCTCTCTCTCTCTCTCTCTCTGCCTGTCAAAAATGAATAAATGTTAAAAAAATTAAATTGTAGCATAAAAAATAGAAGAACATTAATTGGATGAAAAACCTAGGGAAAAGAATTCTAGGCAGGTGCAGAAACGTGACCAAAGGCAAATACATGTAATCATCAATTAGGTTTAATATTTACATTAAAGAAAGATCCTTTCTCTCTCTCTCTGTCTCTCTCTCTTTCTCAAAAATAAAGATTAAAACAACTTTTAAGTGAAACTCTGTAATATTAAAATCCACATGAATAAAACACAAAACACCTGAGGTGAGAGGGAATGTTTAAAACTCTAAATGATAACAAAGATGTTTTAAAGATAACTAGAGAACTTGGAACATAAAATTTTAAAGTGCTCAGAATATTAGTGCGGATCTACTTTAACCTTTAGTTAAAGCTTTAATTAAGGCTTTTAAAGTTTGCTGGGTCCCAGAGAAAAGTGCGGATTTCTGTCTTCTTATATGTGTAATGACTCAAGCTGAAATTTGTGACTATGCATGTATATTTGTAAATAATTCATACATAGCCTCTGAATATGCCTGGAATCACAGCCTTTTTTTTTTTAAGCAACAAAAATATTTTTTTCAAATGAAATCTTACCTGTCCCCCCGTATATAAACGGAGGAAACAGAAATGTAGAAATGCTCAATTAAAGTCCTGGGGCCCTGACTAGAATCAAATTCAGTCACAGCTCTGAACCAGAGACCCTTGAAAACATGACCGAATGACAGTCCATCTCCCTGACCACCTGTCTGTCCATCTGATGTCTAGCCGGCTCAGCCCTCAAGAGGGCCTATCAAGATGATTTTAAGGGAGCATATGAAACCTCAGCTTTCCCAGATTTTTAGCTCCGCGTGTGCCGTTCATATATAATTTTATACTTTGTAAATTGCTAGCCTGATATTGACCTTCTATCGATTTCATTTCAGTGTGTGATTTTAAGAATAAATCCATTTTTTACTGTGATTGGGCTCACCCGCGATATTCCCAACAGGTACCAGTGAGTCTGTGGGATTGACACTACTTAGTCCTGCGCTTTATCGCGTACAAATATAAAAGGCAAATGTTCCTGCCATTTCAGTTTTTTTACTCCTATACTGAAAAGAGAGAAGCAAAAGAGCCTTGGGCCCTGATGTCATCACACAACGAAAAAAGCCAAGGTCGTTGAGTCTTTCAACACACATGGAGTGGTTTGGGCTTTTCAAGTCACATCCATGGTGCTGAATCCTCAAATCAGGTGGGAGGACAATCCTGGATATGTTTTGCAATAAGGAGTAAACCCAATGAAACAGGACTGACGAATAAAGCCTAGTAAGATAGTGCGTCAAAAATACACTTAAACAATCTCTGAAGTCTTCCCTCTTCGGTTTACTCATGTTGTTTACATGGGTGCTAGAAACAATGGGTGAATTTTAAGAGATTATCTCTCCAGTAAGTTTGTGCTATAGTGAGAATCTATTATGGAACAAGGGATGTTCCTGTTGCTCCAAACAGCCCAACTAGCCGAGAAATGTGTTCCCTCTCTTGTGGACACCGAAATGAGTGTGATTTGTCACCATGTGAGCAATTTGCAACCTAAAACTGCATGCTCATCACAGCCCCAGGCTCTGGCTGCACTGGTCCCCACACAGCGGGGCTTCAGGGCTCTGCCAGCTGCTCAGCTCTCTGTTCTCTCTGGAAGGCGAAAGGGAGCTTTGCATCTGCAGATTCAAACAGCTTGACTGTAGCTTGAAAGGAAACAGAAGGTAATTGGATAACCTTTTTTAAAAAGGATAAACTTCAAAGAGACGCAAATTACCATTTTAGAAAATGAATTACCCCGTGTCAAGATGAGACCCAAAGGAGAGAGCAAGCATGGGGGGTGGGGCAGAGGAGGCAAAAAGGACATAGCTGTGGCTGATGATGAGGTCAGATATGGACACTGGGATCACCAACCTTTGGAGTTTCTGAACACAGGCATGTAGAATAGATGAACACAACTATAGAATAAACCACATTTTATCGGGAAATCAGTTGGAGGCAATGATCCGAGGGGAAAGATGAGAAAAATGAACAAGGACCACTTGGAGCTTCTCTGGATCTTATTCAACTGTCTAATTATTAGAAAAAGTTAAGCATACCGCTTTCCTTCTTTCCAGGACTGCTACAGGTTTGGGTTTTGTTCCTGGCCTCTAAGGGCATTTTTTTTTTCAAAAAAAAAATTTAATGTTTATTTATATTTGAGAGAGAGAGAGAGACAATGCATGAACAGGGGAGGGGCAGAGAAAGACAGAGACAGAATCTGAAGCAGACTCCATGCTCTGAGCTGTCAACACAGAGCCCAATGCAGGGCCTGAACTCAGGAACCATGAGATCATGACCTGAGGGTCAGTTGGAGGCTCAACCGACTGAGCCACCCCAGGCGCCCCACCTAAGGGCATATGTAAGTTCCACTGTGAGTTATGTCCTTCCAGCCTAAACCACAGGGGCCTCGTGGGATAAAGGATGCCATTTGAAACTACATTCAACTCTTCCTTCGCCCCTCCCACATGAATCATTTCAACTCCAACTCTGCACAAACTATTCTCACTTCTCCAAACCCTCTGTTCCCCACTTTGGTGGCTGACAGCTCTTCGTTGTGCATGCTGTGGCATCTGTGTCTCCCTGAAAGGCTTCTGGAACCTTGAGGTGTCCGTGTCTGTGTCTTGTACCCCCAGGTACCCCAGTACCGTTCCTGGTGTAGAGTTGACTCCTGATAAAAATTTTGTTGAGTACAGGCAAAGAAGCAATCTTTACAGCCTGAGGCTGGTTTGCTCAGGGTCAGATTCATCCTGAGTGTCCCCTGAGGCAGCTTTGCCACAGGTCCTAAGGGTGCCCCTTCTTCAAATCACCATACAGCCTCTCTCCTGAAAACTGTTACAATAACCTTAGGATTCTACCAGGACTAGAAAGCAAATGGCGCCCCCTGGAGTTATAATGGCACAGGCCTGAACAACCATAAGAAGCAGCCTTAGGTCCAGAGTCAGAAGAGTCAAAAAACCAAAGGCTGGGGGGGGGGGGGGGGGGGGGGGGGGGGGGGGAGAGGAGGGGAAGGGGAGAGGAAGGGGAGGGAGACCCAATGAAATAAATGAAAAATCATTGCCAGAAATAGAATTCTCCTTTGATCCCATTTCTTTGGGCTGTTTACCCTCCTCTGTATTTCCACTTCTAAATAAGTTTCTTGACATCGATTAGGCTCGTCTCTTCAGCCTTCAGAACTCCACGGAAACTGCTCTTGTCAAGTGGATCAAGGACCAGTAAGAGCCTTTTCCCATCCTTATCTTTCTGACCTCTTGGCAATGCTGATGCCTCCGTCCCTGAATGCGTATCTGTGAAGGATTATGAAAGACCTAATTTTATCCTGCATTCAAGCTGTTAATCTAGGCTGTTACTGTTAAATGAACACTAAATAAAGACACGAGACTGTTGGGTCAGAGCAAAAGGACTTTTTTACTCATAGCACAGCAGTGGCCAGAGAGTCAATGTGCTTCTGTCAGTCTCTCTTGCTTCCTAAGAACCACAGGGGTGACACGGGTGGGTCTCAGGTATGTGCCATGCACATTGCAAGTATGCACCACAACCAAAGAATGATGAACTTGGAAAAGCATTGCTTTTAGAGGGAGCCATGAATGAGCTTACTATTTTGTCAGATGGGAGGGAAGACAAGACAAATTAATTTTTTGTAATTTGTACCCTTAAATACCATTAATCTTATCTCCCCACCCTCATCCCCTAGTAACCACCATTTTAGGTTTGACTTTTTAAGATTCCACGTAAAAGTAATATCATACAGAACTTGTCTTTCTCTGTCTGACTTAATCTCACTTCACTTAGCATAATGTCCTCAAGGCTCATCCATGTTGCAAATGACAGAATTTCTTCTTTTCTCATGGCTGAATAACATTCCATTACACACACATACACACACACACACACACACACACACACACACGTCTTTTTTACTCATTCATCTGTTGATGGGCATTTGGCTTGTTTTCATATCCTAGTTATTGTGAATACTGCTGCAATAAAAGTAGGTGTACATATATATTGTCAATACCCTGTTTTCATTTCCTTTCGGTATACACCCAGAAGTGGAATTGCTAGACTGTATGGTAGACCTATTCTTAATTTTTGAGGAAATTCCATATTGTTCTCCATAGTGGTTGGACTAGTTTACGTTTCCATTGTGTATGATGGTTCCCTTTTCACCTCATCCTCGACAGCACGACAGCACGTGTTGTCTCTTGTTCTGATGGTTGCCATTCTAACAGGTGTGAGGTGATATCTCATTGTGGTCTCCATTTGCATTTCCTTGATAATTGATGATGTTGAGCGTCTTTTAATGTACCTATTGGTCATGTTGACACCCTCTTTGGAAAAATGTCTATTTAGTTCTCTGTGCGTTTGTTTTACTTTATTTTATTTTTGAAAGGGGGGGGGGACATGCACACATGCAAGCAGGGGAGAGTAGAGAGAGAGGGGGACAGAGGATCTGAAGTGGGCTCTGTGCTGACTGCAGAAAGCCTGATGCAGGGATCGAACTCACAAACCATGAGATCATGACTTGAGCCAAGTGTCAGATGATCAACCACCTGAGCCACCCAGGCACTCTTCTGCCCATTTTTAATTGGAGTGTTTAGCTTTTGTTAAATTGTGTTAGTTCACTATATATTTTGGATATTAACTACTTCTCTCATATATGTTATGCAAAAATTTTCTCCTATTCTATAAGCTGCCATTTCATTTTGTCAATTGTTTCTTTGGCTGTGTTACAGCTTTTGAGTTTGATATAGCCCCATTTGTTGATTTTTGCTTTTGTTGTTTGTATTCTTGGCATCCTGTCCACAAAAATCATTGCCCAGGCCAATATTGATGAGTTTCTTCCCTGTTTTTTCTAGGATTTTTCTGGTACAAGGTCTTACATTTAAAATCTTTGATACATTTTGAGTTAATTTTTGTGAGTGATGGGACGTAGAGGTCTGATTTCATTGTTCTGCGTGTGCTTCTCCGGTTTTCCCAGAACCATTTCTTGAAGAGTCTATCCTTCCCCCATTGGGTATTCTTGGCTCCCTTGTCAAAAAATAGCTGGCTGTAAATACCAGGGTTTAATTTGGGGCTCTCCATTCTGTTCTGTTGGTCTATGTGTCTATTTTTGTGCCAGCCTGCTGCTTCGGTTACTCTGGCTTTGTAGTATAGTTTGAAATCAGGAAGTGCAGAACCACAAAAACCCTGAATAGCCAGAGCAATCCTGAGGGAAACGATACCTCATCCTTTAAGATTGTTTTCTGCAAACACAAAGCTAAGAAATGTCCCTGGTGAAGAGTGGTCAGGGCCTTGTGTTTGGCATACCCAGCAAGAACGTACAAGGACTCATGGTGGATTGCCTCCACCAACATTGTCTTCCCTTAAGTTTTGCAGGACCACGCTTGGCTGATTTCTTGTCTACTTCTCTGGCTACCTGTGTCCTTTGTTGGTTCTCTTACTCTGCCCCTGTGTCAGAATTTGAAGAGTTCTGTGTTGGTTCCTCCTTTCTTCTTCTTTTTCCCTTTATGACCTCATGCTTTAATTGATATCTGTACCAGGGAACATAAACTCGAATGCCTACAGGGTAAGGCAGGTAACATAAATGAGTGACACACAGGAATAAAGCCAGCATCTGCCAGAAATATAATCCTCTGCCATTCATTTTTACTAAACGGAGACAAAAACACCCAACACCATACAAACATGATTGACACTGAAAATAACACTTTAAAGTAAAAACTTTTAAAGTACATGTTTTAAAAATAGAAACATCCCATTATTGCAATTTTACGTGGTAACTTAACAGAACTTGATCTGAAACTAAAAATCTGAAACCTTTTCTTCTACACAAGAAGTCGATGGCAGGTCTTAATATTTCATTCCGCAATGTGTTAATACCAAGTTCAGCCACGAAGCCTCTGGCTGCATGTGGTATTTCCTTTCATTGCTTTCCATAATGGAAAAACAACTGTTCCCAAGACTGAATAGATTCATGCTTTTTTACATTTAATGAAGTTTATCTGGGAGAGAGAGAATTATGATGTCCCAATATTACCATTTTTAGATTAGTTAAGATTCTGTATCTCGGTAATCTCCCTGGGCAGCAGCTCTTCCTTCACAGCTTAAATATTAAGAGAGAGAAATTGAGCAATGCTAATTAATTTTACTTTAAGTTTTACAACGACCAGAGAAAGCCTCTTAAACATCAACCTTCAAAACTATAGTGTGGGCAACTTGGCGTAGTTTCATTTGGGAAACTGAATTTGGCATATGAACATGGACTCAGTTATTTCTTCCCAAATGACATCTCCAAATACAGAATTTTAGGATTATCAGACCAATGAAAATCATGCGTCCTGATAACTATTCAATGGTTAGATGCATTGTATTGGCAACTAAAGTGGCCAAATCTGTAAGACAATGATGGATGCCTGAAAAAGTCAATGTTTTCAACAGTTAAAATCTGTTTCAGCATTTTGTGATACTGAAGGCATCAGCACTGTGCAGCATTTCATGTTCATGCATCTAGCAACCTTACCTTGACTCAGGCTATAGGAGCATATGGAGTTCATGGAATTAATTGCTATGTGTAACATTGTCTAGCTTTTTTTTTTAACCAAAAAAGACAAAACTAGTTCATAAGATACTACATAAACTAAAATTGTACATTCTTGAAAAGTGTTGCCACTGTGTATGTTAGTTTCTTAATGAGTCCGACTTTAACACCAACCACAGCAGCAACACCACCTCTTACTAATTTTGACCAGTTGACAATAAGCTATTTGATCTCTCTCAGTAAACGAGGTAAGTCACTTCCTGATATTATGCCATCAGGAGCACCATATCCAAAAGTTCTGGGTTAAATCAGAATTATCTCAACATCAGGAACAAATACAATTAACTGGGTACTACATAGACAGAAAGATGATAGATAGTAGGTAGATAGATAGACGAGAGATAGATGGAAGGATGGAAGGAAGGAAGAAAAAGAAAGAAAGAAAGAAAGAAAGAAAGAAAGAAAGAAAGAAAGAAAGAAAGAGAAAGAAAGAAAGAAAGAAAGAAAGAAAGAAAGAAAGAAAGAAAGAAAGAAAGAAAAGAGAGAAAGAAAGAAAGAAAGAAAGAAAGAAAGAAAGAAAGAAAGAAAGAAAGAAAAAGAGAGAGAAAGAAAAACGAAGGAAGGATATATCTGTGTTTTTAGCAGATGCTACAAATGATTTTCCATGGAAATTATATAGTAAAATTTCAGAAGTAGCTTCAGCATGCCAAGCAACATTATTTCCAGCTAGAATGTTGTTTATAAAAGCTTGCTTCTGTTCAGAACACATGATTTCTGCAGCACTCAGTAGACTTTATTTAATAAATCTGCCATCTGTAAAAAGCAATTGCCCAATTTTTTTTCCCTAACACATAACTAATTCTGCAGGAGCATCACTTATTTTACTCATATCCAAAAGAAATGCTTTTAAATTTTCAGTCCTTTTTTACAGATCACGAATTGTTTCATCACAAATCTTTTCTTTATACCTGTGGAGTTCTCAATAATGGATTGTTTCATAATATTATTTAATGATTTTGTTCCTTTTAACAATAGATGTACTTTGTATGTTAAACATGTGGATCCAGTATTCACTTTCACAAAAGAATGGGCCTTCTACCATTTTTTAAAAATTCACAGTCTTGGCATTTAACTTTTCCATTTTTAATAAAGAGATGGGTACGGAGACATATTTTTCTACTATTAAGATAATTACCAGGGAGCCTGCATCGATTAAGTGTCGAGCTCTTGATTTTGGCTCAGGTCATGATCTCACAGTTGGTGAGATCGAGCCCCACCCCAGGCTCTGTGCTGACCTTGCAGAGCCTGCTTGGGATTCTGTCTCCCATTCTCTCTGCCCCTCCCCTAATTGCTCTCTACCTCTCCCTCAAAATAAATAAAAATAAACTTGAAAAAAAATTACCATGCAGAAAACAATGACAAGTGACATTTGCCATTAGACCTCAGAGTCCAGGATAGGAAGTGGTGGAGATGGGGGACCAGGGAAGCACAGCCTACTTGAAAAGGTCTAGGGAATTGTTGCCATATGGAAATGAAGGCTTATTGTCCCAGAGCTTTTATAAAGAGGCTAGAAATCCAGATTTTTAAATGTGAACTTACCCAATTATTTAATATTACCTTGGCTAAATGGGAAGAGGCATTAAGGAATCTACTCCTGAAATCATTGTTTCACTATATGCTAACTAACTTGGATGTAAATTTTAAAAAATAAAAAATTAAATTAAAAAAACAACCAAAAAAAATTACCTTGACTTCCCTTAAAACTCTATCCGTTCCACACGACACACATTTTCCAGGCTGCAAATTCGCTGCCTTCAGACTGAGAGTCCCAGTTTGCAATCTCTGAAAGAAATTGGATGCTTTTCATCATTCATTCCTCACCATTGCATGAGGTCTAACAAGGCTGCAGTCTAAATTAAGTCATTACCAGATCCGACCATTTTTCAAGGAAAACAAGTGTTTTTCTGTTTTTTTAAGTGACTACAGCTAATGCTATATTTCAAGAAAATTCATCCCTTGGATATTCTGAGTATAAATAAATACTTCAACCCAAATATCACAGCTATCACCAAGCAAAATTCCTTATTTGAGTCTTACCAAGTCATAGGTAAAATTGAGAGTCCAACTCGTATTAATAATATAATAATAATAATGATAATCATAGCAGTAATAATAATGATGATGATGATATAGATAGATGATAGATAGATAGATAGATAGATAGATAATACAATAATAAAGCTAATGGACTTCAGCTCTCATCCCTGATCCTACTATCCCTAGGTATACTTACCTACAGCCAACAGAGTCCGCCCTGCCTACTGTTATTATCCACATTATTATGTTGTCATGACGAAGTTTAACAGTTAGAAAAGAATGGTCACACTTACTACATTTGAAGCATACATATGAAAATGGAGAATTTCAAGGTGCCCCAAATATTTCCAAGATTGGCCCCAAGTCCAGGGAGATTGGTGAAGCTTCTGTCACCAGTTTTGACCCTGCTCTTAGAGATGAGGCTACTACTTTCCCCTCTCATGGACTGCTCTTGGTAGTGTCTCTTCTTCCCATGGTCTTTTCTCAATCACCCACCAAACTTAAGAGTACCTGAGTACTCTCACTGTTTCCCTGGGGACACCTCTTCCAAGCCCTGCCACCCATCTTCTCTCCCAATTCAGGCTCATTATGGATTTATCCCAACCACCAATTGAACCCAACTTTAGATACCTCTTGGAGAGAAAAATCCTCAGCCACCATCACAGACTCAGCTGCGTATATATTAAAGGCCTAGAAGTAAACATCACACAGAGTAGTGCTTAGAATAAGTCATTTTTGCAATTAAAATCATTAGTTCAGCCTTTTCCAGCCCCTGATAGCAAGGTCTGAAGTTCTAGTTATGCAAGATGAGTAAATTCTAGAGATCTGCTATAGAACATAGTGCCTATAGTCAACAAAACTATATTGTTAAGTGTTCTCACCACAATAAAAAAGGTAAAAATGAACAAAATCATTAATTCAGAGAAGTCCACCACTGTTGGACCTATATGATCCCAAGATATGTTGAACATTTACATTTCCCTTCACCTCACTCCATGCCCCAGAAATGCATTCTTCAGGAAGAATCATTCCAAAGAATATCCTGGAATGTGAAACATTCCTTAGAGAAATAGTTTAGACAGTACTGGTTCACCTCCCTTGAAAGGAAATTGGAAGAAACATATAAACACTGGAAATTGTGCTAGAAAGATGGTTATCTTTCAAATAATGTTAAAACACCAAATTTGATAGCAAACCTGAAAAACAGTTTTAGGTCCTTTTAACACAATTAACTTGAGAACACTGGAATGCCTGTGAACATCTTGATATATGTGGATTAGCATTTCTCATTGGACAGACAACTTCCAAGTTCTCCTTGTGCTCTGAAATCATTGCAGTGCTCTGGTTCTACACTAAGCTTCTTGGTATCGAGCTCTTATTATAGTCAATAAGCTATAAACAAAGGGATTTTGGAGCCCAGGGTAGAAATGGGTTGCTGAACCAGACCATAGTAGATTCCTTCAGATACAATTGACCTAAGTATGAGGTTCCTTATTTTGATAAGGACACGTTGTATCCATCAAAATAGACACGCAGACTGGAATTTAATCTTCACTCTTATGCACAGTGTTTTCCTGACTTTGCGCAATTTACTTAACGTATCCAAGTCTCAGTTCTTCAACTTGAAAACAGAAATCACAATAACTACATCACTGGGCTTCTGGAGGACGAACTAAGATAATGCACTGCACAGCACCAAGCACAGACTAACACAACCAGTAGACGTTGGGTAGCCGTTTTTATGTCCCTTGATGACTTGTAGCACGGAGTTTCCCACACTGTGGTTACATTTTCTGTGCCTTGGTTTCCTGGGGATAACTGGAATAATTACTGCATAAGATTGCTATGAAGAATAAGTAAAATAATGACCCAAAGTTTTTTGAATAGCATTTGACTCAATAAGTATTAGTCATTATGCTCATTCTCACTCAGTAATCATTTTAGAATTGAGATTATTAATGATTTTAATTAATTATCGGCAGCATTTTCCTCCTGGTTTTGTTAATCCTTCCCTTTTCATAAAATTCTAACTCCTCAGTAGTAAAGACTCGTTTGTAAAGCAGAATTATGGAGAAAACTATATTGTATGTATTTTTGGTGTTGTTTCCATGAAAAAATGGTGGAAGAGGAGAGAAAGAGAATATGAATATTTGGGTGAAAAATATTTCCAAGTACTGGTTAACATCTTCTACAACTAAGTGGCCCAGGTAATTGGAGAAAGCAAGTTGTTATTGTTAATTGAAAATTAACAAAGATCGTGTTCAAAACGTGGTTTCATATGGTACTCCTATGTAGCGGCTAAAAAGCTGTTTAGGCAAGTAGACTAAAGCTGTTTAGTTGTTTAAGCTAAGTTGTTTTCCTCTCATTTGGCTACAGATTTGTCTCAGGTCTGCTCATCTCTTGCCCTGTATGTGCAGATTTCTGCCTATCAAAATAATACATCCCATTTTTTGGTCCACTTTAAACCCGCTGGAAATTTTTACTTTCCCATTTCCAAATAATGATCCTTTCACTGTTACTTGATGCAATCAGGCCCCCAAAAATCAAGAGTGTTCTTTTTACTTTATTTTACATTTTTATAGCTTAAACAGATTTTCCAGGAGGCTGGAAAGCTGAACGTTAAGGTCCAACAGGGTTCAGTTTCTGGTGAGGACTCTCTTCCTGGCTTGCAAACAGCCACCTTCTTGCTGTGCCCTCACACAATGGAAGGAGATCTCTCTCTCTTTTTTTTCTCGTTTTTATATATACTTGTATTCTTTTTTCTTCACATGAATCATAGAATTTTGTATACAATGGTTTGTGTTTCGCTTTCTACACTTACTATAACATGGAGTCTCTTTAATATTGGTGCATACTGATAAACAGGTGAATGGATAAGCAAACTGATACATGCAAATGGATACATGCAATGGAATGCTACCCAGCAAGAAAGAAGAACAAACAGTAGATAACACAACATGGATAAATCTCAAATGCATTTTGCCAAGTGAAAGAACCTAGTTTTAAATGGTTAGATACATATAGTTCCACTTATATGACATTTTGGAGAAGGCAAACCTACAGGAGCAGAGAACAGGTCAGTGATCACAAGCATTAAAGGCGAGCAGAGGTTCTGCCTATAAAGGGGCAGCAAAAGCGAATTCTTTGGGGTGTTGAAATTGTTCTGTACCCTGTGGTGCTTACAGGAATCTATGCATGTATCCCACCTCGTTAAATAATGTAAATTTTACTATATATAATTTTATTTAAATGAAAGTGAATAAGCAAACACTTCTAATAAGGAGTTCATGAACTACTAAAAGAAGACCCTTCTGTCTATTAACATGATTATTGCAATGCCATGTAGCAGCAATTAAGAACCAAACTTGGGGGAGCACAAAACTGCAGAAACCCTGCAAGGGAGGTCATTGAAGAAGACAGCATGTCACTTGAAGTCTGAATGGATGCACTAAGAGGGGGTAAGGAATGGCACAGACAACAATAGTGCCGACGGTGTGAGCAGAGGTGTAGAAGAAAGAAAACTACGTGTGTTCAGGAATTCTACTGGTCTCTTTCAGCCAGAATTTAAGGAACAGGGCTGATAAGTGGAATGCATTAAGATGGTGGTGCCTACCTTATCTGGGAGTGGTGAGGACTAAGTAACATAATTTGATGTAATGTATGTATAATGGTATAATGCAGGTGAGGATTAATGTATACCAAGTGGAGGGTAATGCATGTATAATGATATAATCGTATGTATATGCACTTAGCACGTGGAGTGACTCACACCCCTTGCTAAAATTTCTCTAGATATTAAAGGAAAATGAAGCTTGTGGGGCCGGGAGGAGCTGGGCACAGAATGGGGTAGAATGGAGGTAGCTGGAATTAGGGATGTTGCTTAAAGACTTTTGCTCCTGGTCACAGAGAATATGGTCCTGAATCAGGCAGTGGCAGCATTTGTCTGTCTCTGCCTGACTTATTTTCCTTAGCATAATACACTCTAGCTCCATCCATGTCATTGCAAATGGCAAGATTTTCTTCTTTTTGATGGCTGAGTAATATTCCAGTGTGTGTGTGTGTGTGTGTGTGTGTGTGTGTGTGTGTACCACATCTTCTTTATCCATTCATCAGTTTATGGACATTTGGGCTCTTTCCATAATTTGGTCATTGTTGATAATGTTGCTATAAACATCAGGGTGCATGTATCCCTTTAAATCAGTATGTTTCTATCTTTTGGGTAAATATATAGTAGTACAATTGCTGGATCATAGGGTAGTTCTATTTTTAGTTTCTTGAGGAACCCCCATCCTGTTCCCCAGAGCGGCTGCACCAGTTTGCACCCCCACCAACAGTGTAAGAGGGCTCCCCACTCTCTGCATCCTCCCCAACACCTGTTGTTTCCTATAGTTGTTGATTTTGGCCATTCTAACCGGTATGAGGGGGGGATCTCATTGTAGTTTTGATTTGTGTTTCCCTGATGAGTGATGTTGAACATCTTTTTGTGTGTCTTCTTTGGAGAAATGTCTGTTCATGCCTTCTGCCCATTTTTTATCCAGTCAACCTATCCATCAAAAGTGAGGATTAAAGTAAGACTTTACCAAGGGGTGCCTCGGTGGCTCCGTTGGTTAAGCATCCTACTTCGGCTCAGGTCGTGATCTCACAGTTCATGGGTTCTAGCCCCGCATCAGGCTCTGTGCTGACAGCTCAGAGCCTGGAGCCTGCTTCAGATGCTGTGTCTCCCTCTCTGTCCGCCCCCCACACACACACACACACTCAAGCTCTGTCTCTCTCTCAAAAATGAAGAAACATTAAAATAAGACTTTACCAAAATGAGCACTGCCTAAAGCTGTCTCCATGCACCCTTTCTAAGAAAGCTACTTGACAATGTGCACATTCAAAACGAGAGTAAATCAAGAAATAAGACATTGGGTGGAAACATATGATATGTGTCTTTCTCTGACAGATTTATTTCACTTAGCATTATACCCTTAAGTTTCATCTATGTTGTTGCAAACAGCAAGATATGTTTTCACTCATAAGTGAAATTTGAGAAACTTAACAGAAGACCATGGAAAAGGGAAGGGGAAAAAATAGTTTCAAACAGAGAGGGAGGCAAACCATAAGAGACTCTTAAATACAGAGACCAAACTGAAGGTTGATGGGGGTGTGTAGGAAGGAGGGGGAAAAGGCTGATGGGCATTGAGGAGGGCACTTCTTGGGACAAGCACTGAGTGTTGTATGTAAGTGATGAATCATGGAAATCTATTCCCGAAGCCAAGAACACACTGTATACACTGTATGTTAGCTAACTTGACAATAAATTGTATTTAAAAAATAAAGAAATAAAAAAGGAATAAGACATTGGGTAAGGAAGGCAGCAGATCCAAAATAGGAGAAGCTGGAAACTCCCAAGAAGACCGCTGTGTGTGAAATCTGGAGGAAAACCAACCTGGATGAGAGTAAGAGGGTAGGGGACTCAGTAAAATGTCTCCAGGTTAAAGAAAAAAAGTGAATAAAAGTTCCATTGTGTTTAATGATATGAAAACCATTATTCTTAAGGCTCTTGTAAATCAATTTTAAGGAAGAATAATAGTGAAATAGAAAGCTAATCAGAAAAAAAAATAGGTATAATAGTTGGCTTTTGTTGTATGAGAGTCAACCACAATGTTTCAGAAGTGTTCGAATATATACTTCCTGTGGGTCTTCAGGTTGTTGTGGGGTTCCCAGACTGGGCTTGGCTTTTCCTTGTGTTCTTCACACCCCTTAAGCCCAGCAGGCTAGCCTCAGAACAAGCTCCTGTAAGGAAGATGGTAAGTATAAAGAGGACAACCCCACCACACAGATACATTTCAGGCCTTGACTTGCATTACCTATGCTAACATCTCATTGGTCAAAGCAAGTCACAGAACCAAATTCGAAGCTAATGAGCAGAGAAGTAGATTCTTCCCATGGAGTTGGGAAAGGATGAATATTGGCTGAACAATGATTCAATCTACTACGTAAGGCAAGAATTAAATCCAATAAGAATAAGTTTTACTGAAAAAAGGAAAATCACATATACAACGTGGTTCCTCCCGATCAAATTACTTGATCACAACAAGGCAAACACGAAATATTGATTTGTCAAAAATTATGATATAAAAATATGGAGAAGAGAGAGGGGAGGGAAAGTGAGGTAAGGATAACAGCCTAAGACTGCTAAAACGTCATCTACAGTGAGGAGACCATATCTAACATTTGTGATCAATAAAGAGCAGTATACTTGGGGCGCCTCAGTGGCTCAGTCAGTTAAGCATCCATTTCAGCTCAGCTGCCAGCACAGAGCCTGCTTGAGATTCTCTCTCTCTCTCTCTCTCTCTCTCTCTCTCTCTCTCTCTCTTTCTCTCTCTCTGTGTGTGTCTGCCCGTCCCTCACTCATGCATGTGCACACTCTCTTTCTCTCTCTCAAAATAAATAAATAAGCTTTTTAAAAAAAAGCAGTATACTTGAAGAAATTGAAGAAGGAGTTTGGGAAGTGTCACAGTTGGGTGGGCAGAAGGCAAATGTTTTCCATTAACAGACTTTTAAACCATGTGTGTCTATTATTTAGATTTAAAAGAGCTAGATAGTTTTAAATATATTGATAAGTGTATGGAGACTTTTAAACCATGTGTGTATATTACTTTGATCTAAAAGAGGTAGATAATTTTAACTACATATTGGTAAGTGTCTGGAGAAGTAATAATAATAGCGAAGCAAAAATATTCATTAAGCATGTACTTTTCTAGGGTTTATAAGCTCTACGTCTTAAACCCTTCCAAACACCTGATGAGATGGACACTGTTGTCTCCTCATTTAATGGAGGAGGACACAGAGCCTTTTAAGAAGTTGCTCAGGAGGGACAGAGCTGGGACTGGAGTCCAGTTCTCAACTACCATCCCTCACCTGGCCTGGGTTGTGTCAGGAGTTCAGCAAGGAAACAGTTGTGCGTGATAGAGAATTTGAAGTCCAGGCATAGCAAGGAGAGAGTAGGTGATGCGATGAGGTGGAAGGGAAGACAATGAAGAGCACAGGGTTATGGTAAACGGGACAGCACCCCTACACACACACACACACACACACACACACACACACACACACAACCCCTCTTGACCAAGATATTTAGATACTCTACTAAACTTAAAGGGCTGGTGTGAATAGTATTTTTTCCCCATGAACACCAAAGAAGTGACTGAGTTTCACACCAGAGTTGATCTCTAGCAAGCTGGCCAGCCTTGTAAAAATATCTGGAGGATGCCGCACTTTTGCGCCAGTGACTTGAAGCATTAAAGATAATTGAAGGAGATTTCAGGGGGCATCTACCCTCAGCTGACAACCCCCATCTTCAGCTGTCAATGAAGCAAAATAAGTTACAGTTTTAATCATCTTCCAGTTGCTTCCTAGCGCTTAAAATAGAAAGCACAGAATCCTATCATGACAATGGAACCTTCATCTACCATTTTGCTAGCTTTCTCTTCCAGCATATCTACCTTTCCACACTGTTTCCTAAATTGATGTGTTCAAAGTTCCATCTGGCCTTTCTAAACCTCCATGTCTCAAAACCTTTACCCTTTACCCTTGTCTGGATTTCCGTACCATTTTAGCTTGTACCTCTGTTTAACATCCATTCCTCTCTGTCTTCATTTAAAGTGGTCTAATTTCTAACAAATAAATACTTTAGGTCCCCAGATCATAAGGAAGAGAAGGATCCATGACCCTCTTGTTTACTGTTGTATGTCAGTACTTACCTCCACAAGTATAGAAGGGTTGCCCTTTAATTTTCTTTAAGTAATAAATGAGTGAGTAGGCTGAATAAGTACAGGAAGGAGGGAAGGGAAGGAGGGAGGGAAGGAGGGAGGGAAGGAGGGAGGAAAGAAGGAAGGAAGGACCTAGCTATAGAATTTGGTATGCTTTGCTTACCTGGGATTCAGTTTCCTTACAGATAAAAGAGTTGAGCCAGATGATTTTTAAATTCACTTCCTTCTCTAAAATTCTGTTGTTCTGTACTGCAGTAAAAATACTAAAACACATTTTCCAGTATGTGTTTGCACTTATATTTTAGAAAGTTAATTCTTTTGATCGTTTTCTTATCATTTACTCCTAGTGAAATTAAAATTTATTTGGTGGAGCTATTTGAAGGCCAGGAATGTTTCTTAAGCTTTACTCTGCCTCCCTTTCAAGTGGGAAATATTAGCCGGCCACAGACATGATATGATGAGGTTTAGACATTACAAAGGAACGAACTTCACGGCCCATGCTGGCCTTACCTGGGCAGGGCTGTCTCTCTTTGCACAGAGAGGGGTCTTTCGGAGGCTTTTCAAAAGCTACCAATATGCAATTCACAGTATTCTCCAGTTGAAAGCTATAACTTTAAATCTCAGACAGGAACCTATAATGATGTTTTTTTTTTTAATATTTTCCTCCTTTTCTGTAAATGATGAGGTCCAATTAATGAGTGTTTTCATGATTGAAGTCAGAAACATTGAAACATGAAACTTAAAAAAACAAAAAACTCCGCTCCTGCCTTATTCCTGTCAATGATTTTTGGAGTGGTTAGAGAATAGAAAGTATTTTCAGAACTTCTGAGTCACCTACCTATTTTGAACACTTGATTCCATAATCCAAATTGAAGTGTGCAGAGATTCGCTTGCTGTATTTGTTACCAGCTTGAGCTAACTTGAATTAGCACTTCCATTATGAGGGCCTTTTCTCCAGAAGTCGTTCCCTTAAACAAATAAAGTTCAGGGAAGCAAAGTGGACAAAGAAGCCAGAAATCAGCATGTATGTCAGTTTCACCAAGACACACACACACACACACACACACACACACACACGCGCGCGCACACACACACACACACACACAGTCTTCATCATGCAGAAAGTCTTTTGAAACATAGATATTTTACTAATTAATCAGAAGCATGGTCAAAGGAAACAAATACGAAAGCACAGTTTTTATCATTTCCCTTAAGATAGATGTTCCCTCTCATGTTTTTTTTTTGTTTCTTGAATTATTTTTATCTAATTATTCATTCATTGCATGCAAACTACAGCTTTCCAAATTCCACTTTTCAAAGGTTTGATTTTAATAGTTATTTCACTGAAAAACAAGTTGCTTCCGAAGACTTGCCTGTGTGTTGGAATATCTTAAACTGAGTCTCTAAAGAGCCCTCAGTATCCAAGCTGTGGGGACTGTAGTTGGGACACATGCCTTGAGCTAATGGCTTCACATGCAGACCTAGAACAGGCCGAATAGACTGAGCCCAGTGAAATGGAACGTGACACCTGCTTTCTGGTGCCAGTCATCAATGTGGATAGTCCATCTAGATCCGTTCAAAAGAAGGGAAAAATACCTTTACCCCGTTAGCAGCTGGATTGGAGTACTAAATTCTCTAGGGAGTCACTCCACGTTCCTGCATTACATCACCCAGGATGTGCATTTGGAAGTGGCTACTGAGTTTTTGTTTTTTGCACCTTTTATCCATACCAGCGGACAGCAGTCTCACTTAATCACTGAAGACCCACAAAGGCTTTGCTCAGATATACCCAATGCATCCTGGGGAGGTAGAGTTTGGAGCTGTTTATGGGTTTGGCTCTCAAAAATACGAGATGTGCTAGGTAGATGTTTAGTTCAGATAAATTATTTGCATTTTAAAATTAGATTCACTATTGTTTATTCCTGATAATTTTGAGTGCTTAACTTGCTTTTCAACTCCTCTAAAATAATTGAAGTACTCAGACCCCAAACGTGTGTGTCTACCCCCTTTCTTTTGTGCAAAGGTCTATGGCTTTAAGGAGAAGAGAAAGGCAATCACTGGAGGTTTATTTTCTTTTATTACTTTAAAGGTGAAAAATTGGAAATAACCCTTAATGAAAGCTAGTTGAAGAGTTAAAACACAAATTTCTACAACATTTAAACCCATGCAAGGTTTATATTCAATTTATCAAGTCTGTAGCATTTGGTTCTTATGCCATAGTCAAAGATGAGTTGTTTTGTCACATCCGAAGGAAGATTTTTGTCAATTTACTGATACACTTTTCAACACTGGCAAAAAGTACCTTTCTGGCTGACTTTTTTTAATGTTTAAAGTAAAGCTAATCCATATATCCATTTATGTACTGTGTTGAGAAACTGAAATTATGCATCGGATTCTAGTGGTTGATTTGTACACGTAAAACTTGGTATTTACTCTTTCTGATTCAAGATCCTTTTTCTCATAAAAGAGGTTCTGTGGTGTCTAGGTCTGTAAGTTCTCTCAAACAGCACTATTCATATTTAGGAACTTAAATGATAACGATTAAGCAGTGGTTGATGTTTTTAACCTCCCTACATGTCTGCTTTAAATTTTTTCTTTTTTTACTCCCATGTATGCAGTTGGCTCCCAGTTTCATGTCTGTTGCAACCATCCACTGGTTTCATGGTGTGGAGTAAGGCAGCACTCTACCCATGGCGTGAATTTTGATGAATTAAGTCGTAACTACTTCTGGGAATAAGAAGGAAGGCATTTCTTCATCAAATGTCTTATATCCCTGAAAACCAATGTAGCACTCTGTACTAATACACAGTCCAAACATAAGTAATAAAGATTTAGAAAAAATAATTTAATGTTGTTCATCAATAAATAATGTTTCGGTAATTAAGCAGGAACAAAGATTTATACCAAGTAAAAAAGATCTGGGCAGAAGAGGGAGGACCTATGTGCAAGGACCCAAATTTTAATTGCTTTACGTTGTCAGAAATAGCTGCACTTTATAAATATTCCCTCTCAAATTATTTAGATTGGGCCTTATGAAAGTGCCATTTTTGTGTGATCTAAGAGCAGCAATTTTAAATAATTCACCCTTATAGACAATAACCCAGAAATCAGTGAAATGTCATCCAATTTGCTCTGACGTTCTTTACTTTATGTTTCATGTAGTCTTCGTAGACATTCTCCATAGTATTTCATTATCCCTCCGTAGACTAGAATCAAGCAAGGACAGAGCTGGCTTTGAAGCTCAGCCTCTCTGTAGGCAAAGCACAACCTCCTGCCTCCCCCACACTATTGTGTCTCAAAGATGAGAGACTGTTCCAGCCATGTAAGGGGAGAATATTCTCCCAAGGGTCAGCCAAGGAGATGACATGATTAAGTCATTTACTCTGGAGTTCCTTCCATTGTTTTTGGTGAAACTGACAGAGTTTTTTCTTTAAAAATTTTAACGTTTATGTATTATTGAGAAACAGAGAGAGACAGAGCATGAGCATGGGAGGGGCAGAGAGAAGGGGAGACACAGAATCTGACGCAGGCTCCAGACTCTGAGCTGTCAGCACAGAGCCTGACGTGAGGCTCAGACTCACAAACCGCGAGATCATGACCTGAGCCAAAGTCGGACGCTTAACCCGACAGATCCACCCAGGCGCCCCACTTACAGAATTATTTTAATTTAAATTCAAGTTAGTTAACAGATAGTGTAGTATTGGTTTCAGGAGTAGAATTCAGTGATTCGTCAGTCACATGTAATACCCCGTACTCATGCCAACCAGTGTCCTCCTTAATGCCCATCACCCATTTAGCCCATCCTCCCACCCGCCTCCCCTCCAGCAACCCTTAGTTTGTTCTCTGTATTTAACAGCCTCTCACAGTTTGCCTTCCTCGCTCTGAACAATGATGTGTCCTCTCAAAGGAAAATAGGATTATTGTCAAAGATTGGAAAACTAGAATTTTTTTCTTGTCACATGGCCTATTTGCTTCTCCAGTTCTTTGCTGTTAGTTCTTTGATCGTGACTGTTCATACTTTGGGGATCTGGGTTATTCCTGACTTCCATGCCTCAGGAATAGCCCTGTTTTCTCTGTCATGCTTTCACTGGAGCATACTTATCCAGATTAAGGAGAGTTAAATTTTTTGAACAGATAGTATCCAAGAGAGTGGTAAGAACTTATTTTTTTTAAACAGCAGTGTAGGCACAATGAATTTCGAAGGATGAGATGTACAGAATCATCATATTTAACTTGACAATGGATAAGAATTTCATGTTCTAGACATGAGTGATTTAGAGTCAGCAAACAGATCATCTCAACTAACCACCTCTTGAGGTCCAGCTCACCGATCAGAAGACATGAATCCTCTGACTACTTCCCCCTGCTCAATACATGCTCCACACACCTTAGAAAAGACTTTTCCCTATTAAACTTGATGGTGATTCCCGTGGCTCTCTGAAATCTGGCTTACTTACAGGAGGCAAAGTGAAGAGTTGAAAGGTCATCTTGATTCCCAAAGGAACCAAATCTTTGCTGATGAATGGAAAATCCTTCACCATCGTCAGTGATGTCTATAATAATTTATCTGCTTGATATTTGATCAACATTTGGCTTTTCTTTGCCTGCACTATACCAGAGCATGAATTCTGAGAGTTCAGAAGTTTATCTCAGCTCTTTATGCATTGGAAATCTAAATAACCTCTGTGAAAGACAAAGTAAACAAAGGGGAAACAAGTCTATCCTATGCATTCTTTTTCCCTTCAATTTAACATACAAGCAAGGTAGAGCGCCCAGATAAATTCTGTTCCAAGGGAAATTTGACTCATGTCTGCCCCCATCATCCTTGGGCATCATTTTTCCTTAATACTACCCCTTTCAGTGGGAGGAGATGATGGGAGAAAGCTCTCATCACTAAGGAGACAAGAGACGACAGTTATAGTCAAGAAGCTTTTATGTAGGTATGCCCAAAGGGAGGTGGGTAGGGGGATGGATGAAATAGGTGAAGGGGATTAAAAGGCATAAACTTCCAGTTATAAAATAAATAAGCCACAGAGGTGAAAAGCTCAACAGAGAGAATATAGTCAGTAATATTGTAATAAGCTGGATGGTGACAGATAGTGATTAGACTTATCGCAGTGAACGCAGCCTACTATATAGAATTGTCCAGTCGATACGTTGTTAAAAAAATGATGTTATATCAGTCATCAGAAAAAAACACATATTGAGCGACTCTGGTTATATGAAATGTCCAAAATAGGTCAATGTGTGGAGATGGAAAGTAGATTAGTGGTTGCCTAGGGCTGGGGATTGGGGGATTTGCGGGGAGAAAGGGAGACTAACTGCTCATAAATACATCTTCTTTCGTGGGTGAAGAAATATTCTAAAGTTAATTGTGGTGATGGTTGCACAATCCTGGGAATGTATTAAAAACCACTGAAGTGGGGCGTCTGGGTGACTCAGTCGGTTAAGCAGCCTACTTCGGCTCGGGTCATGAGTCTGTGAGTTCGAGCCCCGCGTCGGGCTCTGTGCTGACAGCTCAGAGCCTGAAGCCTGTTTCAGATTCTGTGTCTCCCTCTCTCTGACCCTCCCCTGTTCATGCTCTGTCTCTGTCTGTCTCAAAAATAAATAAACGTTAAAAAAAAATTTTTAAAAACCCACTGAAGTATACTTTAAAGGGGTAAGTCACATGTGAATTACATCTCAGTAAAGCACATCTTTAAAATGGAAATTTAAATACAGTGTGTTCTTCAACTGGTAAATGTATACCAGACATTGTATCCAAGTATTTCCTTTTTCTCCAAAAGAAGTGGTTTTTGACACAACAAAAATAGTGGGAAAATAAACAATTGAGTAGCATACTTCTTCATTTTTTAGGTTAGCAAGAAAATTGGCCGGATGTACGGCTAGACTATCTGACACAGTTTAGAAATTCCAGTACCTTTCACTGAGTCTCCCGTCACAAAATGCTTGACTAGCTTTCCTCAAAACAGCAATTCTAAGATATTTTTTAAAAATATCGACAGTTTGAAAAGCAGAGAGATTTGACAGTCTTAAGTGTAAGTAACATTTTGTATTTCATTTTGTGTCATCTCTGCAATCATTTTAAAGCAATAGTAACTGGATACAAATACCGTTATCATTCCAAACATCGGGTGTGTTCGAGAATGTCTGACAGCATCATGACATAACAACGTTGATGCCTAAATTGCCATTTTACTTACCATCAGTCTAAACTACTCATCCGGAAAAATGCCATATTCCTTCAAAGAGAATTTTGGCCCACGATCCTGAATCTAGTAGGCGTCTTTCGGTTGGGGTAAGAAATGAGGCAGTTTTTTTCTTTGGAAGATGCGTAGATGAGCATTTTAATACCGTCAAATAAAGAGGTCCCATCCTTTCCGCATGGCCAGATGGCTGCATTGTTAGAAGCCGCGGAAGGAAGGGACTGAGTTTCTTCTGAGTTAAAGCTTAAGTGTATATTTGGTCATAGTAAGCATTCAAATGCCGAGATTTTTCAAGGCGATTTGACATGATGCTTCTGGTTAACCTTTTCTAAGCAGTGCCCCCAGATAGAATGACCGCCTTCACAGGATTCAGCTGACATCAGAAGCGATGACAATACCCAGCAGAAGTCAAAGGCTCGGAACCCTGGATTAAAAGCCCTGCTGGCGTGCAGCCTCTGGGCGCCTTTTGGCGCTCCTGGATGCATAATGGGATGACATTCCTCAACTATTGCATTAACCACCTGAAGGGCCCATGCAAAAATAAAACTGTCCACATACAGGGGCGCCGGGGTGGCTCAGCCAGTTGAGCAACTGACTCTTGATCTCGGCTCAGGTCATGATCTCATGGTTGTGAGATCAAGCCCCACGGCAGGGCTCCGTGTTGGGCATGGAGGCTGCTTGAGATTCTCCGTCTCCCTGCACCCCTGCCCCACTCGTGATCCCCGCCCCCTTCTCTCCCTCTCAAATTAAAAAGAAAAAAAAAACTGTCCACGTGCAGTGGGAGTTTGCCCCTGACAGTCGTCACCAGTTCTTTTTCTCTGGTTTCGGTTCAAAATGTCAAACCTGTTACATGCATGACATACGGTATGTCTTTTGTCTGCCACTTTTTTGTCTGACTTAAAATTGCTTTTGTCTGACTTCTACAATAAATAAATAATAAATATTTAAAGCTATTCAATAAGTGCAATTAACTCACAGAAGATGCTGTGGGCTACAATCCACTTCAAATTATTTCTTTTTTCCTGTTTTACTACATTTGAATGTTAACCTTTTTCTCACAGGGGCTTGGACCAAAATAGGTCTTATATCACTGTTTTCTAGAATTTCATAGTGAAATACTATTTTATAACATGCCTATAATCTCCTCCATTTATGAAAAGGGACCTACAGTGAAATAAATAATTGGTATTGCTTGACTAAATAATCCATAAGCAGAAGAAATAGCAGTAGAATGTTAGGATCGACAAATAACTTTTGAAGACTATTTGATGAGATTATGCCCACAATCATAAAGTGGCATCATTTTCTCGGTGATACTTACTCTTCCAACCTTTTGTTTTAAAACTGTGATAATGACAGAAGAGAGGCGTTTGCATTTGAAAGGTACGTAAAACCACAAAATTCACTTTGTTAGGTAGGCAAGAAAAGAGGGGTCTGTGTTCTCTCGGGGATGATGTGTGTTTCCGTCTCTCTCGGCTGAGCATGTCTGCAGGTGCTCTGAACGGGACACAAACAGACAACACGAAAGGTATTTTATATGAAGAGAAAAGGAGCTTCTATTGCAAGAAAAATGTTAATACCTTTTACCCGTATTTATTACCGATTCTGGTTCTCAGTTTTTGCTTTTTTCTGTTTTTTAGCAAGGCCTTAATCACAGAACAAAGAAGCCAATCTAAATACTTTAAACAGTACCAATTGCTGGATTAACATTAGTTCAGTTAATTCTATAAACTTCACTGTCTATTCCCTTGTGTCCTTATTGGAAGACAGCTTTGTTTACTGATAACATTGGAATCCACTACATAAATAAGGAAACTAATTATTACAGGTAAGATGCTTGTAACACCTGAGACTGTGCTTCCATTCTATTCGTGCCGATGCGTCGATCAACAAGCATTTATTAAGCACCTACCCAATGCCAGGCTTCGCTAAACACTAAGAATTCAGTGACGAGCAAGGCCTGCCTTCGTGAATAAACCATCTAGCGAAGGCTGAAGGGAAATAAAGGGTGCTCAAGAGATTATTAAGTAAACACACATACTTTAAAACAACATTTCTCCGGATCCTTTGGTATTTTTGGATTTGCACATTCGGGCATTTTACAGATGACTCAATAGCATCACCCCAGACCGAGATGAAGAGTCAACACAGAAAGGTTACATCTTATTCCCAGGTGACTGGTATCTCAGACATTCAGCTTCCCTGCCTGCAGCATTCTCTCTGCTGAAGGGACCCCTTTCAACACACGGCCCATAGAACCATAATGCAGAATCTCCCAGGCTGTCATATTTTAGTCACATAAAACACTCACCCGAAACCCCCAGAAACCTCTTTTCAACTTCCATCACCAATTGTTTCTTTATACCCTCCTGCAACAACACAGGGAACAGCCTTACTTGTTGGAAGGGAAATTCTAACCCTCGGGTCTTTCTCAACTCTTACGACACTGGGAGTCCAGCATACAATGATGAGTTCCTCTTTACCTCACCTCTTTAAAAAGTCTGCTGAGTTATGCCCAGTTATGCCCAGATTCTTCATAGCGTAGAAAGAAAGGCATATTGCTCACCAACTTGGGCCTCACTTCTGGAATTTCTCTAGGATGTGCCCCTCACCTTGGTCGTCGCGGCCCCTTTCTTCTCCCTCTCTTCACCTTGTGCTTAATTCAGAGCCTCTCGCCCTCACTCAGCTGGGGCTGATGGGGGCGGTGGGGGAGATCATCCGTTCATGGTTTGCGCCATTGTAAATTTGTCCTGCCTGCTCCCCTCAAATCCGGCCTTCTCTGCAATGCCATTGGTGGTTGACCACATTCTCCCACTTTCCTTCTCCACCATGTCTGTAATGGCAGGCTTGTCACTTTCTGTAATAATATTCTTCAGAGATTCAAAGAATGTGTTCTGCCTCCAGACCGTAACTCCCTGAGAATGAGAACAATAACGCGCATTGTTTGTCTTCTCAGAACCCAGCACCAAAACCACACCCCTCAGAAATGAGGCGCATTTCCCCCTCTCCTCACCTTGCACAACCTCCTACCCCTTTCTCTCCATTCCCCAACTCTTCTGGACACAAGCTTGTCACATTCTCCACTTGGAGTTCGGTCTTAGTGGGTGCCTACATCTCCATAAAGAAACCAAGGCCTCAGAGAGTGCACATTTGGAGAGGAGCACCATTACACAGACCATTTTGGCCTGAAGTGGGTTCCCTCTAAAGCCTAAAATTCAGAGCCTAAAAGTCAGGGCTCTGCATGTGCCCATTCCCCCCTCCCGCAAGCTCAAGTGGTTATATGCTTGTAAAATTTTCCAAAGGAAGATCTTTTAACTACAATGATCTCCTTCCAATGAGACTCCCCACTACCTTTTATTATGTTGAGGGTCATTGGAGTGACCGCAGATGTGTGGGGTCTGACTTGAAGGAAATTGAGTGGGGTTGTGTATACATAAGATATTTTTATACAATTTGAGGTCACTTCTGTATATAGTTAGGCAATTGCTAGCCATACACATGTAATAATGGCTCCCAGGAATACCTTTACCATCAACAGTGGCAACTCAGCCAGACATTGATTGAGACATGTAGGTGTCAGGTCAGAAATGGTTTCACAATGTAGATACGTCCTACTGGAAACCTATAGATAGTGGAGAGAAAACAAGGTTTATAGGGCAGAAGCTATTCTGTGGAGAATTCTTCCCGTCATCAGACATGTGAACTTATAAAGACAAGACTGGTTTCTCACTGATGCCTGGTCAACACAGAAGTTCTCTCCTGGAGGAAATTTGTTTGATAACATTGAAAAATTATAATTGCGCCGTGCCTTTTTTTTTCTTCTTAAATGAGAATCAAACAAGAAGAGAATATAGCCAAATTCTCATGTTTGTAGACTTGTAGCAGTATAACAAGTAATGAGCATGCCTACAACAACTCTTATATGAAAGAACTTTTAGAGTGGTTTCCCACTGAATTTGAAAACTTGGAAAATGTATAAAATATTATCAATAAAACTTAGTGAAGTTGAAAAAATCTACCAACAGTATTAGGTTAAGACTGAATTATGTTTCTTTTCTATCCAGGGAAAATGTTATAAAACTACCATCATATGAAGCCAGAAATGTAGATAAAAAGTATTATGGAGGTGTATTAGGCAGTAGATTAGTTAAAATATCTTTTTTTCTGGAGGTTGTCATGTTTGTGATGTTTGTTACCTCTTTTAAATTTGGTATTTGTGAATGATTTCTTCTTCTAAATAAATGAGTATCCACTTTCACTTGTAATTTAGAAGTTTTGATTTTGTTACTCTCTTTTGTAAAAAGGTCTTCAGACCTTGTATGTACATCAGGCCCTTAAAAACCTAGATCATCCTCTCCCACCAAGATCTGGAAAGATCCGTGTGCCAAGCGTAAGCAAGCGATTGGTTTATGTCTGACTTTGTTCTAGTCTCGGCCCAGCTGGCAAGTGTGAAGGGTTTCTTCCAAATGTAGGCAGAGTTTTACATGACAATCCAGAATGAATAAAAAGAAAGCCCATCTTCAGAGAACAAAAGACAGTATCAGTGGGCAGAGAAGTAGTTATTATAGATGCCTTGCTTTGGTTTCTGCTTTGTCCTCTGCCACTGTGAAAGAAGAGCCTTGTGATGCCCGAGTCAAGGTCACCCACCTTTCTTCAAGGTGAATGGAAAACCGTCTAATCAATTCAGCAACTGCAGTTCTAGCTGCATGTTAGTCAACGCCCCTGAGGACTCATAGACATTGAACCAGTCTTCCAAGGGCAAAGTTCCTATTATTGCATGAGTGTTTGCAAACTGCTCTAAGCCGTGCACTCCTTCCAAGCACCATCTACTATTTATGTCTCCATTTGTGCTGCCCCTACAGGAGCTCATGCCCAGAGCTAAATCCTCCCTATTTAGCCATCTTATTAACCCGAAGGAGGAGAACCTCTAAGTGAGAATGTGGATGGCGGTTCATGCCCTTTCTTCCCCCAAATGCCCATCAAGTTGTTCTTAACAAGCAGATAGTGTATCCTAGGGATATGCTGCAAGGATATTGTGAGTTCAGAAATCCAGAAAACCTTCCATTGATGGGAAGTAAAACAGTAGTGACCTTTACAAAAATTTAGCAATGTATAACTATTGTAGTTCTTTTTTTATTTTTAATTTATTTTATATATATATATATATAGAGAGAGAGAGAGAGAGAGAGAGAGAGAGAGTGCAAGCTGGAGAGAGGAGGAAAGGTAAAGAGAAAAAAAGTCTTAAGCAGGCTCCGTGCTCAGTGCAGAGCCCAACACAGGGTTCTATCCCACAACCCCGGGATCATGACCTGAGCAAAAATCAAGAGTTGGGCACTTAACTGACTGAGCCCCCCATGCGCCCCCTAACTACGTAGTTCTTAAAGACTTACCCAAAGTCTTTCAATTATGTTTTCTTATTAAACCTCAAAAAGAAAAAGGATGGACTCTAGGAAACCATGACCCCGAACAACTAACTGAAATCAGAAGGGCGCGTATGCTTCCAGGAATTGACATAAGCCCAAACGTCTGACTAAATATCCAAATAATTAATTTTATCAGTTTTATATGGGCAAATTAACTTGTTAAGAATAAGAAACTTTAGGGGCGCCTGGGTGGCGCAGTCGGTTGAGCGTCCGACTTCAGCCAGGTCACCATCTCGCGGTCCGTGAGTTCGAGCCCCGCGTCGGGCTCTGGGCTGATGGCTCGGAGCCTGGAGCCTGCTTCCAATTCTGTGTCTCTCTCTCTCTCTGCTCCTCCCCCGTTCATGCTCTGTCTCTCTCTGTCCCAAAAATAAATAAATGTTGAAAAAAAAATTTAAAAAAAGAATAACAAAACTTTAATCACTATGTACACCTGAAACTGATAAAACATTGTGTGCCAACTATACTCAAGTTCATTAATTAATTAATTTCAGAGGGAAAAAAGAATACATCTCACCTCTTTGTTCTCTAAGTTCTCTTCTCCCCATCTCCATGTGAATGCCCATAGTAGATTTTTTTCTTGTGCCGTGTTTGAGCTTCAAACTACAACCATTCTCTTACTGTTGTTCTGAATTCTTTTTTAATGTTGTCACTGTTGTTTTCATACTCAGCCTCTTCAGACACTTATTTAAGATGGCTAAAAAGAGGCAAACTATACAGCAGGATTAAATAAATCAGCTAAAACCCTGAAACAAAGAGAAATCCACTTTGCCTGCACTGTATTAAAAATGAGAAGAGAAAGGGAAGATGAGGGGAAAAAAGGGAGAAATGGAGAGAAACGTTCACTGCGTTTATAAACAGAGGTTTCAAGGGGGACCAAGTCTTTCTTTCTTATTTCATGAATTTTGCTAACCCTGTATAAGCCTGCAGATTTTGTTGTGACTTACATGGACTTGAATACAAAGAGACTGTCTGGTTTGTTGTGCCACGAACGGAAAGGGGCGCTCTGTGGAATCCAGGGATTTGTGAGGAGGGCCTTAGCGGTTTGCATAGAAGCCCAAAGGTACAGCGGCCATTTCTGTATCAGATCAACTACACAAAATGTGCGGGATTCTTACATCATTTTCCCCAAATGGATTCCTGCTTTCTTCTAAAAGAACTGCCACGGTTTTTCACTTACATGGCTGTTTTTGCCCTCTTTCTCAGGTGTGCTTCGTGAACCTGGATGTGAACAAGGATGCGTGCAGCACGGAGCACCTGCAGCAGGTAATGCTGGGAGCACGGACTCCCCGGGAGCTCATGACAAGGGCTGCCTGCACTGACCAGACAGCTGACGTGACGTTTTCCATAAATGATGCTCATTTAGTTGGAGACTCTTCAGCTGGATGGTGTCATCACGGCCCATTCCCTGACCGTCTCCCTGCCACCTCCCACAGTTTGCCTTCCTTATGCTGGTGATGCTTGCTTTCCCAAGATAACAGGGCCGCTCTCCAAACAGGCGCTTTTTCCCGCCCACGGGGCCTGATAGTGGCTTTTTCAGCCCCCGTCTTCATCCTGTCTCAAACACCCCGCCTGAGATGATGTCTCCAAGGCTTTTCCCAACCTGCTGGATACCAACCAGCCCTTCTCTGCGGGTCTCAGGTCTGCTCCTTCCTGCTGCTTTGAGGAGACGCTTGGTCTCTAACCTTGGTTTCCCAGCCCTACACTCATCTGGGGCTCGCACTTGTGCATTCTCCAGAAGCTACATATTCCAGGCTCATCGGAGGTTGTGATGAGCCCGACGTAAATCCTTGACAACGTGCAAGACGTTGAAGGACCCCTCAGTCCTTTGGAACGAGAGCTAACAAGGGGTCCTATAGGAAGAATTAATTGGTGTGAATTGATTATCCTTTCATACCCAAAGCTGAAGATGGTTTGACCCTACTCTTTGGCATAATACGGTAGAGTAACACACTATTTGCAGCTTGACATCACAGAACAGCAGGCCTGTGATGACT
The DNA here is from genome assembly GCF_018350175.1 of Felis catus. Taxonomy (NCBI): domain Eukaryota; kingdom Metazoa; phylum Chordata; class Mammalia; order Carnivora; family Felidae; genus Felis; species Felis catus. The sequence goes on along the minus strand of NC_058375.1, from coordinate 210,701,101 downwards.
GAGTTATTCCTGTAATGTTTTGGGTTTTTTTTTTTTTTTTTACATTTGTTCATTTTTGAGACACAGAAAGACAAGTGCAATCAGGGGTGGGGGCAGAGAGAGAGGGAGACACAGAATCCGAAGCAGGCTCCAGGCTGTCAGCACAGAGCCGGATGCGGGGCTCGACCTTACGAACTGCGAGATCATGACCTGAGCCGAAGTCGGAAGCTTAACCCACTGAGCCACCCAGGCGCTCTTGTTTCGTTTTGTTTTTTGTTCCCTTGCCAGTGCTGCACCTGAAGCTTCTCAAACCCAGTTGCCCATACAGCTTACCATTACAGGCTTCCTCAGAGCTTCCGACGTCATTCATCCGTGTAGTGCTGGAGGGATTAAAAAAAAGTGTACATATCATTTCGTTTAGGGGACTTGTGGTGCAGAGTCAAAGAGAGAGAAGGAGGGACCAAAGCAAGTTGGCATCTTAAGGACTGTGTGTTTGAAGATTTATGTGAGTGATTTGAGACAGTCTTCTTCTACAGCTAAGGGTAGAAACCTGGCATCCACTTAGCTGCCTAAACTTGTGTGAACTCATCTTCTCTGGGCCTCAGGCTACTTATGTGCAAAAATAAAAAAAGTAGTAATAGTACCTAATCGGGGTGGGGGTGTTGTGGGGATTAAATGTACTAAAATGTAACATGTGTGCAGAGTTTAGCACAGTGCTTGGTACATAGAGCAAAATTAATGTTAGAAATTATTTTATTATTGATATTAATGATTATTGACTTTGTTAAAACAGATGATGATTAGACAACAAGTCTTTCATTCCAAGTTTTAAAGGAAAGAAAAAACCCCTACTATGCATACCTGTGGTGTGACAGTCATTATTAAATGTCTACTTTGGCATATTTAGAAGCAAAGAGTTTTTAAAGCTGTAAGTAATTTCCTATTCCAGTGTAAACCTTCAAGTTTCAGCTTCACACTTCGTCTAGTAATAATCCTAGTAGATTAAGTAATCTATCAGTGGTGCAGTTATTCAGGTATATTATTTTTGCAAGTAAGTAGTTTGGGGGTAGTGTTTTGGAGGTGAAAAAGAAATCATCTAAACTAATAAAGATTCTTCCTCTACAGAAATTGGTCAACGTTTCACCAGATCTTCCAAAACTTATCAGCTCCATGAATGTCCAGCAGCCAAAAGAAAATGAAATTGTTCTTCTAAGTGGGTTAACATCCGGAAATCTCCAGGCAGATTTTGAAGTTTCACAGGTAAGAGATGTAAACTCTTGATAAAATATTCATCAGAGATAAGTTATCTACAGTCAACTCTTGGCACAAGTCAGTATGGACTTCAAATAGATGCCACATTTAAGCTTCCATAGCCTAGGACTCAAAAATTTCTTTGTAATCAAGAGCAGTCTTTATCTGTGTTTCTTCTAAATATGCCACTCAGAGTTTGACAGAGCTTCCCTTACCTCAACTCCTACCATTTATTATATTCTCAAGTTCATGTTGTTAAGTTGTACTTAAACTAGAGCAGACATGCTGGGAATTGACAGCTTAGCTTGGTTTTCTAAAAATCCATTAGATTGTCAAAAATAGACTCATCTTGGGGCGCCTGGGTGGCTCAGTCAGTTAAGCGTCCGGCTTTTGATTTTGGCTCAGGTCACGATCTCACAGTTGGGAGACGGAGCACCATGTCGGGCTCCACGCTGACAGCTTGGAGCCTGCTAGAGATTCTCTCTCTTCATCTCTCTCTCTCTCTCTGCCCCTCCTTCACTCATGCTCTCACTGTCTCTCAAAAGAAACATTAAAAAAAAATAGATTCATCTTCTGCTTCACATATGATACGAAAATTCTAATTCATACTATATGGTCCCAGCATCCCCGCATTTCTTCTTTCTGGATGTTATTTATTTCTTAGGATCAAATGAGTCATGGTAATAAATACAGGATTGCAGCCCCGTGGGTGGAATGTGAGTTTCCTAGACTTAAAGAGTAAAATTCCTAGAGGAAATGAATGTTACTAAAAATAAAGCAGGAATTAAGATGCTATTTTTCTCATTCTGTGTACTGATGTTCATTACTATTAGAGAAATCATTATAACATTCTTTACTTGAAGACAAATTTTTTAAATTATAAATTGTTCAATTTACAAATATATATATACACACATATATATATATGTGTGTATATATATATATACACATATACATGTATATACATATATATATATACATATATATGTAATGATTTCTAAAGGCACATCATATTGAAGATTCTTGATTTTTCCGAAATAAGATATGCTGATAGTGACACATAACACCACTACAGATTAAAATGATGAACATTTGCTTTCCTCCAAATTGTTCTTTCTTGGGTTTTAGTTTTGCTGGAAAATTTTAAAATACTCTTTTATTCTTCAGTCCTTTGAAATACCAAAAAACTCGGAAATGTACCCACTATTTCTAGCATCTACCCCGGATGCTTCGTAAAAATCTGCACACAGCCTATTACAATTTGGTAATTAAGACTAGAACCAAACTTCTCCGTCTGTCTCATAATTTATATTCTTAGTGAGAAAATTAATCATCTGGAAAGAGAAAACAGAAATGGCCCTAAGTGCCTTCTCTTTATATTGAGCAAAACTATGATGACCAAAAGTAATTTCCAAAACTGAGTTTTAAAAGTATTTCTGTACCAAGCCTGTTAGGATTTCTAATTAAACATGACAGAAAATAGGCTCATGCATGAAAAGAATGTAACTAAGAAACTAGTGGGTAGATGGGGCGCCTGGGTGGCTCAGTTGGTTGAGTGTCCAGCTTTGGCTCAGGTCATGATCTCACAGTTCGTGAGTTCAAGCCCCATGTCGGGCTCTGTGCTGACAGCTCAGAGCCTGGAATCTGCTTCAGTTGCTGTGTCTCCGTCTTTCTCTGCCCCACCCCCAGTCATGCTCTGTCTCTCTCTGTCTTAAAAGTAAATAAAACATTTAAAAAGAAAAAACTAGTGGTAGATTATTATAGGGACTTGAACAGTGCCATCAGGACATGAATTTCCCCTTGTGACCTCTTTCCGGCTTTCTCTCTCTTTAATGTTTATCAGTCTTTTCCCATAAGAAGACCATTCCCTTTGGGTTCAAGTTGAGCAAGAGTGAATGTCCCCCCAGGTGGCTAACAGTAAAAGTCTAATTGTGTTCTATTGGCTCTCATGTGTCATGTGCCTATCTCTCAACCACTCACTATGGCCTGAGGATTGCAGTGTTCAGATTGGCCAGGCTGGGTCACGTGATCACCTCAGAGGGTTTAGGTGAATTAACTCCATGGAAATCACTGGCATTATGGGTGAGCCAGAAAATGATGCTTCACAGGCTATGAGAAACAGAAGAAGATTGAGTGATGTTGGGTCACAAAAACAACACAGATACTAATTGGGGTTAGGGAAAGTTAAATTATCAGGACCTATTAAATGTCATCCATCAAAAGCATGCTTAAAATTCTGCATATTTGTTCCTAGGAGTCGTCAAGAATTGCCTGTGAGCTATAACACTCTTAAATGTTTCCTACTTCCCTCTTCTAAAAGTCCTCATCACTTCTATATATCACTTCACCCTTCTGCCATCTCCCAAAGGCCTACATCGTTTTTTCAGATACCACAATCCATGTGTTTTAATGAATTAGCAATGTTGGGGCAGCATATCAATAATGAATCCCATCTTAGCCAACCATAGCCGGTACCTCATTCTTTAGGGATAGTCTCAATTTGGCTGCCTCGCCTCAAGAAGTTCAGTTACCTGTTGATTCCTAAGTAAACATGGAGACATTGGCAGAGGCAGCATGAGCTGGGTTAATGGGGGGAGTCAAGGGCAGTCCCAAGGGCATAGCTATTGTTCCCACTGACCCTGTGAAGAAGGCAATAAACGAGCTACCTGGCACCTTTGACCCTGGAAATTACAATGCCAAAGATGTTCAGTGGTGCAGATAACAAATTACCTCACTTCTCTCAACTGTAATTTCCTATTCTATAACATGGAGATTTAAAAAAATACCTTTTCTCCATTCTCAGAGACTAGTCACAGCGATTTTCATAAAATAACATGAAGGCACCTTGGGAAGGACTATTCAAATGCAAATTGTATTTTCTCTCCATGTCCAAAAAGTTGAAGGAAGGTTAAGTAGAAAGAAAATTTCATTTAAAGCAAAATAAGGTACCAGGGTGGAGTACTATATACACCAGGAGTAATCATCCATTCTCCTTTGGGGAAGAGAAGTGTAATATTGTTGCAAGGGATTGTGTACAGAGTGCCTTTTCTGCCTCCTGAGGAGTTTTGTTATTTTCTCATAGATGATTACGAAATGATTGTTCAATGTCTTCATCTTTCCAGCTCAGCAAATGACTCGCATGCTTTTTTATATCGCTACGTTATTTTACAATTGTACAACTGGAAAAAATGTAAGAAAATATTTATCAGATACTTTATTCATTCATTCAACACATATTTACTATGCACCTGGAACAGTGCAAAGCATAGGGGGTTAAGGATACAGTGGTAAACGAGTCGGACATCTTGCTCTCAAAGAGCAACTTACTTAGTCTGGCATTCTCTCAGATGCTATTTCTTTTGGATATAATTAAATGTATATAAATACATTGCACAACCGTCCTGTACCTGTGTCTCAAAAGACTAATGAATACATACCAGCCAGCAAAAAATAAGAAATTGCCACAACAGGTACATTTTCCTTCCTCAGGCCATCCTTAGTAGAGCCTTAGGATAAGACTCTAAAAAATCTGAAAGAAAATCATCATGCCCATGGTCAAGTAAAATACTAAGTGGAAAGTACAAGTAAAAGCAATTATTTTCCTGCAGAAGAAAATTTTTCTGAGATGCTTATTATGTACAATAAGATCTACTCCTCCTGTGGCTGACCTTTCTATGAGATGAACACATAATTTTACTGAGCATGTGTGCGTTTGAAGAGGTCCAGGTGCAAACCACCCTTCTTTCCAAATTGCACATTTTTGGTTAATATTGGAGTTTTGCTGACTGGGCCAGGAAGTCATGGGGAGAATTGGAAAGGACACAGGACTCCAACAGATCTGGATTGCAGTGCTGGCTTTCCACTTTATATTGGTGTAGACTTGAAAGGACCAGTAAGTCTTTCTGTGCTTGATTTCTCCTCTATAAAAGAGCAAAGACATCACCAACCTCACAGAAATATTGTTTGCATTGAAGGTAACAAGATATTCAAAACACTTAATAGACTACAATAAAAATTATATAATAATACCTGCCATTATTTTGCAGGTTATAGTGTTTGGTCTTCATTTCCCCAAGACTCTTGGGATGTTTATTTACTTTCAAGAAGCTTGTTAAGAAAATATGTTTTCTTTCTAGGAATGCAATAGCCATGGAACATTGCACTTTTAATACAACTCTTTCTCTACATTTGTTTTGAGGTGTTATTTAACTGTTCGTTAATATCTCTTTTGGCTCCTGCAACAATATATAAAACCTTATGTCATATGTATTTAATCTGAATGATATGAAATGGCCAATACGCAGCCATTTTTACCTACAAATAACTTCATTTGGTTCCACTTTGTAATTATTTTTATTCATGCCTTATCCACCGGCAATATATTGTGTCCCACCCCCCTGGGGAATTATCTAATTCATGTTTGTACCTACCAGCATACCTTGCATGTAATACACACACAAAAAGTATGTTATAAATTTCAAGTTAGTGTATTATGCCTGAATTCAGTGGAAATAAAATTAATCACGCCAGCTACCGTTAACTCTACAACAATTGTTCCTCATTATTGCGGGGGATCTCAGACCCTTTGTGACTTCCGTAAAAGCTACAGACCATTACTTCTCAAATGTTAAGGCATGTAGGAGTCACCAAAAGAGTTCTGGGAATTGCAGATTCTGATTTAGTACCTCCGAGGTAGGTCCTGAGATTATACACATCTAATAAACTGCCAAACCACGCCAAGGCTGCTGGCCTGCATACAACCCACACTTTGAAAAGTAAGGTCAGAGCGCACCTGGGTGGCTCAGTCAGTTAAGCGTCTGACTCTTGATTTGGGCTCAGGTCATGATCTCACAGTTCATTGGATCAAGCCCTGCATCAGGCTCTGAACTGACAGTGCAGACTCTGCTTGGGATTCTCTCTCCCTCTCTCTCTGCCTCTTCTCCTCACTCTCTCTCTCTCTCTCTCTCTCTCTCTCTCTCAAAGCAAATAAACTCTAAAAAAAAAATAAGGTTATGACCCCCCTTCTTTGAAAAACAGACCTAATTGCATAAGCACATAGATCAATTCCATTTCTGAGCCTCCTGGACCCCGTGGAGAATGGTTGGATTTTTCATTTTGCAATCACCTGTTCTAGAATTACTCTAATTATAATATTCAACCAAAAAGACTGAAAAATATATACTACTTTCAGAAATACAATACGGATGTCAGTGTACATGTATTTCTCTGTGTGTGCACACACTTACCCCTCACACACACATATATCCACGTTCAAGAATTCCAAAATGACAAAATTAACTCTGATCCTAGAAAGCACATGATTTAAATGATCCTTTCTGTAAGACAAACATTTGGACATAAAATATTTCCCGCAAACATTTCAGATTCCACTGTGATATAAATTTATTTAGCTTCCTCCCGCCCACTAACTCTTGTTTCCATTCAAAGAACTTTCTGTTGAAAATTACTATAAATGAACATATTGTTCCTTTTAAAAAAACAAAAATCCTGATGCACAACGTATGTTTGCAATTTACTAGTAACCTGCGCACAAGCAATTGAAACTTTTATTCCTCTTCTAATGAACAACAATATGAATAGTGAAAATGTGTAGTGGCGAATAGGGACATGGTCTGTAACGCTAGAAGAGAACAAAATTAACAGGTCTCACTGGGACACCATCCAATGATTTGAGCCTCCTTATCACTGTTTTCCTCACATGCTGGCCTTTTAGAGATAATTAGTGCACTTCCAATGGTTTGCTTCATATCTCACTGTGTCTGCCTCTTCAGATGAGCCATACACATTATAAATTCTAACTGTAGATAATGGCTAGAGCATCACCAAGGCAGAAAAAGACACCGGCCTGAGAAACGGGGACTCAGTTTAATCAAGAAGGGTGCCCAAGACGGTCTTAACATCCCCCTCAGCTTGACCAGACTTCAGACAGGCTTCTTCCTGATAGGCACTGACTGCCCTTTTCTTAGAACATTCACTTTAGAAAACTCGTTATGAATTATTTCTCTGTCCCTTTGAGATGGAAATCATTTTGAAAAGTCTCATGCCTGTTTTACAACCCAGGAGTGTCCTTTTCAAAGACCGGGGGACCATCTCTGAAATAAGATCATCAAACAGGATAGTGTCCCTTTCTCGGTGGAAGGATGGGAGCCTAACGTTAGCAGGATCCTTCCTCCGATTTGCAAAACTACCTCTTACCGTGCAGATACAAGTACACTTACTTTTCCTTTGGATAAAGCCAGTTAGCAAGCACAGATGGCCTGCGGGCCTCTGACCCCAGCTCTTAAAAACTCTATTGCCTCTTGTTTCAGTGCAGTTGGGGTCCAACTCAGTTCTGGCCCATCTTTTCCTATTTTAAGAGCTCTGAAGAAAGTCTTCCTTAACCTGGTTAACTTTGCCCAGTGCAATTTTTGCTTTGACAGGAGAGAGCAAAAATATGTGATACAGCTGGTCTATTTTCCCCTAAGCCAGACTTTCTCCTAGGTACCCTGTGTTCCCAAATATCACTTGAATTTTTTTTCAAGCAATCCGTCAATCTCAGCCCAGAAGATAGACCAAGTATTTTAAATGTCCCCCACTCTTTATAACAAGGAAGATTAGTAGAAGAAGAAAGGTCAGAAGCAATGGGGTTTTTTTTATTTTGTCTTTCAATAAATGCATTTTTTTTCTCTCTACTTTCAGTGTCCTTGGCTGCCAGATATCTGCTTGGTCCAGTGTGCGAGAGGGAACAGGGCAAACAGTACCAACTGCATCATCTTTGAAATCAACAAATTTTTGATCGGTCTGGAACTGGTGCAGGAACGGCAGCTCCAGCTGGAAACAAACATCCTGAAGGTGGAAGATGACACAAACTGTTCCCTGTCTTCAATTGAAGAAGACTTTCTCACCGCATCGGAGCACCTGGAGGAGGAAACTGAGGGGGAAGAATACAGGAATGGTGAGAAGTTCCCGAGAAAACACATGCGCATCCTGAAATTAGTCACCCTGGGAAAATGAGCGCCATTCCAGGAGAGTTTCAGGCCACATCAGTTTGGCTGACACATCGCCATCATCACTTACTGAGTTTATGGAGGGAAGGAGAGGATAAGGGAACACTAGTGAGGATGCTGACTAATGCACTCAGATCTAATGGTTGGGTGACTCCGTCTTCCTGAAGATGCCTTGGGGATGCTGAGGACATCCTCCCACCCGCCAGGAGACAAAGACTATCACAGGGAGGAAAGTTATCTGCCCGAAGACTTCCATAAAGCTACCTATTAAAGTTGAGCCCACTTAAACTGGCCTGAATCCTAGCACCGCCTCTTTGAGGCTGTGAAGCCTGAGCTGATTACCTAGTCCTTTGGAGTCCCGGTTTCTTTATCCATTACTTGGGAGGACAATAGTGCCTCTAACACTGTTATAGTTACTCTATGTAGCTACATATATTTATGATACTTGCCTGTAATTATGGGAAGGACAGAAGGAAGTAACCCGGGAGAGTACTTAGTTTTGATTGACTGATCAATACAGTCCAGTCAACAAGGTGTTCCTCTTCCCCACCCTTAGACACCGAAGAAGGGATATCCCAGATGCTGTTGACACTCTCTGGGACAAGTCCTACCCAAACTTGAGAGCGGATGTTTGCAACAAGGCTTGCTATGGAGGTTGCTGTAGACATCCTTCCTCCTCCTTCTGTATGCACTGGGAAGCTCTAAAATGCAACTGTTTGGGGTCCTTTTCCAGTGGAGAAAGGTGACCAGCACTTGTCTCCCCACTGCCTTCTTCTCCCACTCTAGCGCTTACATTCATATCCCACGTTGAGAGCCGTTTTGTCGAGCGGGGTTCCATACCTAAACTCAGAAACCTTTGCAGATGCATTTGTCTTGAAGGAACACTCTAAATGTTGTTTTTGGGGGGCGGAAGGCAAGGGGGAAACTGATGCTTTAAGGCATTTTTAGAAAGTGGTTGTTATTTTGAACTCATGAGATCCTGCCATCCAAAAAGTAATAATGGGCCCTCGTTTTGTCTTCACCAGGTTATGAAAATATAAATGCCTCCGCTCATGTTTTGGAAAGTAAAAAACCAAAGGAAGTCACTCAGGAGGAATGGAATGACAAGAAAAAGTTGCTTTATCCTTCGGAAGACAAATGCATTAGCAGATCTCATACCACATTGATTAAAGCAGAAGGATCTCTGGAAAAAGTAGAAGGCACCATTTTACAGAGCCCCGATTCATCAGCCGAGCCATCAGAGTGGACAGGCAAAGCTGTGCAGAATGAGAAGGCAGCCAGAAATTACTATTACTCAGAAAGTTACAAAGGGCATGTGGAAAAGTCACAGGCACCATATATTCCAGGGGATGTTCATTTCCCTGGGATGGTTAAGAAAGGTGGGCCTTCCGTGCACGGTACCCTCACTGAGCATGGCAGCAGCTTAGACCCAGGGGACCCTGAAGACGGCACAAACTCTCTTCCTCCCCACCAAGATGGAGAAGTCACCGCTGGGGAGTATGCCACAAATTTAGCAGAATCCGTGCTACAGGATGCGTTTATTCGGTTATCTCAGTCGCAGCCTACGCCACCCCAGGAGTCTGCAGTCGGTGTTTCTGTAGGAAGCACTCTGCTACCCAGTGGCTGTTCCACAAAAGGTATGGTGGTCCCGCGGTCATGGAATGAGCTCCCCAAAATCGTCATCGTTCAGAGTCCAGATGGCAGCGATGCTGCCCCTGAGGCAGGCATCTCCTCGTGGCCTGAGATGGAAGTCTCTGTTGAAACCTCAGGGGTCCTCTCTGGAGAGAACTCCGGCAGACACCCTCAGAGCGCTCTGGAAGTTGCGTTAGCTTGCGCGGCCACTGTGATTGGAACTATTTCCAGTCCACAGGCCACAGAGAGACTTAAAATGGAGCAAGAATCTTTGGTTTCACCCCGTCCACTGGGAGGCAGTGACCACCTGCAAAGTCAAATATCCCAAGTCCTCAAGGAACCTTCTGTCAGCGAATACTCCTTTCCATCTGCCTTGTGTGGCATGACCCAGGTGGCAAGCGCCATTGCTGTTTGTGGCCTCGGCGAATCGGAAGAGGCGAAGGCTCCGAGTGGCCTCTCGTGTGCGGCTGAGGCTCATGCAGCAGTCCCCCCACTCTGCGGTTTGGCGACAGGGAGCAGCATGGAGCTGGGAAGCGAGGCCATCGCACAGGTATTACTCCAGGAGGCTGCGCTGGTTTTAACAAGGCCCGACCCCCACAGCAGCATTGGAGACCTCATGGAATCAGTGAGCAGGAGGATCCTAGAAACGGCTTCAAAACCTCAGACCCTGTACTCAGAAAACGTCCTCAGGAATGAGCTGGCACAGACCCTCTCCAATGTTATTCTGGAGCATTCCATTGATGAAGCTCTCCAGAGAAACAGAACAATTGATCCCAATGTTAGCAGACATTCATCTGAGACTCTTGAGACCTTGATGGAAAGTACAAACCAACTGCTCTTCAGTGTGATATGCTTCACATTCAAGAAAATGAGGCATTTTGTACAGCTTGGTGAATGGCCCACTGTCCTTGCTAATGAGACCATCAGATGGAGGGAAACGGACTTAGGCTGCCAGCCACCTGATCAGGCTGCTAGTCTAGCGTGGACAAGAGCCACCGAACATTCCAGCGGCCAGCCACTTGGTGGCAATCCGCAGAGTACCAGTCTCGTTACCAATGATCTTCTAGATGACATTTATCTGAAGCAAGATAGGAGGGGCCCAGCAAAGCCAGGCCTCTTCAAGAATCCCACGCTGCAGTCTGAATTGCCCTGTAGTCCCAGGGGGCCAGATTGTTCACCTGCTAAAACACCCCTCAAGGAAATAGATCTAAAAGGAACAGTGGGAGAAGATCCAGACAAGCCTCATCAGACACCCAGTTACAATGAGAATGAGTTCAGAGCCTCTTCAGAGAGAGAGAGGACGCTGACAGTGGGCAAGTACAGCAGAGGTTCCCAGGATGCCAAGGACAGTGTCAGTATAAACGCCCAGGAGAAGTATAATCATACCTCACGTCTGAACAGTGAAATTCAAGTTAACCTGTCTTTGTTAGGGAATGACTTCCCCCTTCCTGCTCAATCCACGGTACAGGCAAAACATGCAGACCTATACTGCATTACAGACTTTGCGGAAGAATTAGCAGAGATGATTGTCTCCATGGCAACCGAAATCGCAGCAATTTGCCTTGACAACTCCAATGGAAAACAACCCTGGTTTTGTGCATGGAAAAGAGGGAATGAGTTTCTGGTTACCCCGAACGTATCCTGCCGATCCTTGAAGAGGAAGAAGGAAAGCCAGACCAGCGGGGCCACAGTGAGGAAGCACAAACCACCACGGCTCAGCGAGATCAAGAGGAAAACGGATGAGCACCCGGAGCTTAAAGAGAAGCTGATGAACAGGGTGGTGGACGAGTCCGTGAACCTTGAGGACATCCCGGATTCGGTCAGTGTTTTTGCAGACGAAGTGGCAGCCAAGATCATGAACCTAACAGAGTTCTCCGTGGTGGACGGCGTCTGGCAAGCCCAGAGCTATCCCCGGAACCGGTTACTCAGTGGAGACAGGTGGAACCGGCTGCAGGCTTCCAGCTGTGAAAGCATTCCAGAGGAGGACTCCAATTCCAGGGCCTACGTAAATAGCCTGGGTTTCATGAGTACCCTAAGTCAGCCAGTTAGCAGGGCCAGCTCTGTCTCCAAGCAGTCCAGCTGCGAGAGCATCACTGAGGAGTTTTCCAGGTTCATGGTGAACCAGATGGAAAATGAAGGAAGAGGGTTTGAGTTATTGCTGGATTACTATGCAGGCAAGAATGCCAGCAGCATCCTGAACTCAGCCGTGCAACAGGCGTGCCGTAAAAATGAGCACCTCGGCGTGAGGCCAAGCTGTCCCTCTAAGCAGTCCAGCACCGAGAGCATAACAGAGGAATTCTACAGGTACATGCTGAGGGACATCGAAAGAGAAAACAAGGACAGCACGTCCTCCAGACGAAGCAGCCAGGATTGGACCGTTGGCCTACTGTCACCTTCTCTGCGATCCCCCTTGTGTTACAGACAGTCATCCATGCCAGATAGCAGACCCCTGGGTGCCAGGCTAACGGTGAACGCGCCCATCAAAGCCAGCTCCTTAGATGGTTTTACTCAAAACAGCCAGCAAGATTTCCTAAGTGTACATCCGGTCAGTAGCACTTCCTCATCCGGTCTCTGCAAATCGGACTCTTGCTTGTATCGGAGAGGTGGAACCGACCAGATCACCAACATGTTAATTCACGAGACGTGGGCAAACTCCATCAAGGCCCTCATGCGAAAGAACAAAATTATAGCGGATGATGCTGAGGCAGCTGAGCCTGTTCCTGGTGGCTCTCCCAGGCAAACGGAGAGATGTGCAAACAGATCATCTTCGAGCAGGGCGCAAAGCGGGCCCGCTCTTCTGGCGCAGGAGTCCATCGATAACCCGAGGAAAGACTCCATTACCGAAAGCAAGCATCCCCCAGTGTCAGCTCGGAGCAAAGCTTTTCCTCTTACAAACCACAACGGTTTAGATTCTAAAAAGGAAACGTCTTCATGCCATGGGTCTGTCCCTGTAAGCCACACCAGGCGGTCCCTGTGCGCCAGGGATGTACCTTTAATTCAAATTGAAACAGATCAGAGAGAAGAGTGTGTTGGAGAACCTGAACACTTCTCTTCCAAAAGCAGCCCCCTAGAGGAAGCAGAGGAGCATTTGAAAGATGGAAAAGTCCCCCATGTGGCGAGGGATGGAGACACTGCCGAGAGTGCCTGCCAAAACCCCAGGTGAGTGAATGACCTCTTAGACTAGATAGGGTGCACGGGACTGGACTTTGCATCTCCCGTAGTATTTAGTCTAAATAGGAGGGACTTTATTGATGCAGGAACTGAATTCTGAGACAACAAGTGACCTCTCTGGGTTAATATGCACTTATAATAGAAATTTGGAAGTAATTTAAAAAAAAATTTTTTTTAATGTTTGTTTAGTTTTGAGAGAGAGAGAGAGAGAGGGACTCTGAGTGGGTGAGGAGCAGAGAGAGAGGGAGACACAGAATCGGAAGCAGGCTTCAGGCTCCGAGCTGTCAGCACAGAGCCTGACACGGGGCTTAAACTGACCAGCTGTCAGATCGTGACCTGAGCCGAAGTCGGACGCTTAACCGACTGAGCCACGCAGGTGACCTGGAAGTAATTTTTTTAAAACTTCAAAAACAAATTGAATTCATCTATATAATAGGAGAATGAATGTTTCGTTTTCCACATTAAAATTAATCTCCCATACTGTTACCTTTTAAAATTCAGTCATAAAAATTTTCAAACAAAAAAGAAAGTTATGTCAACTTATCCACTTGAAAAAAGTTAAATTTAAATACGTTTTAATATTAGAATCTGACATTAAACATTTTGGTATCATTTTTCTCTACCGTCTCTCCTTTCAAGTTTCTCTATTTTGTTTTGTTCTAAAGATCTTTGCAAGGACATCTTGTCCCACAAATACTGGACCTTTAGATGCATGGTATAATCATGGCAGTTTAAGTGCAAGGCAACATTGGAGTTTTGTTATTTCAGTAGTTCTTTTCTAGAAGATTGTAATGTAAGTGGCAATGCATTTTGAATTTGAGACAAAGGAATTCTTCCTTTCCAAGTGCTTAAGGAAGAGTCAATCCTCTTACAATTCCCAGTTTTTGTAGAAAATTCACAACTATTCTTGAATATGGGACTATTGTATCATTTAAACAAATTATTATTGAAGTTTAGTTGACCTACAATATTATATTAATTTCAGGTGTGCAACACAGTTCAGCTACACGTTACTCAGTGTTCGCCACAAGCGTGGTCACCCTCTGTCACCATACGTCACAATTACACTATTACTGACAATAATCCCTATGCTGTAGTTTTCATCTCCATGACTTATGCATTTAATACCGTTGCTTCATTTTAAAATGTTTTTTTGTCTCTAAAGTTAAATAAGACAGAAAAAAAAAAACAAATTAAGCTGAGTAGCCTTGGAAAACGGAAGTTAGAGAAATAGCCTACGTCTTTTCAGAGACCTATGCCTGTTGTACAAAGAGCCTGGTATTTTAAAATGTTTAGGTGCAATAAACAAGTTGAACACAGCTTTCATCAGATTTCAGCTGCTCTGGGAAATCTCTAATACTTTCCCCCCACCAGGGAAGCAGAAGGGATCCGTCCTCAGGTGCCGGGACTCCCTATGATTATGGCATCATTACAAGGTGTAGGTGATGGTGGTCAAGGTGCACCTATTTCCTTCTTAGCCTCTTAGTGCTGAGAACTTAACTTTCTGATTGAATAAAATCCTAGGAGAATTCAAGAGAAGGAAAGCATGAAAACCCACAAGCAAAAGAGTGTAGGTTAAGCGAAATGAAATACAGACCAAGCGGACCAAAACAAGTTCATATATATCAGTAATTCTCCAGCTCTAGACAATACTTACCAAAGTCTTATAGGAGTACCCTACCTCACTTTAGATCAAAGAATTGAAGAAACAAAAGGGCCAATGTGTAATTCTTTAGAATTCCCTTAAGGTGAGATATACGAACATGGAAAAGTCTTATTTTAGATTCCACATATCTGACTTTGAATCTTCTTCGCCATCGTCATAAACCAGCTGCGATTTTTAGCTGAAGAAAGTTACCTAGTGAGGAAACATTTGTGAGCTAGTAGTTCAACAAGATGCATGGTTTCAGGCTCAAACCAAATAGTGATTGTCAATGAAGTTAAGTAACATTCATTATACATTGTTGAGTGAAAGGTCACTAACCTTATGCGTAAAAGAGGTACAACCTGGGGACTTTCAAACTATTTGGGAAATATGTATGAATAAGGCCTCCAACTGATTTAGGTTTGGATTCCATATAATGACTCAAGCACATATTCTCTCAACTCATGGTATGGATTTCTGATTTGGTTTTCCAAGAACAAAAGAAACGAAAATGTAGAGCCATCATCCTTAGAAAGTCAAGAGCTGAATCTGCTTCCAAAACATAAGGACGTCGAATATATTTTTCTTTGTGAAGCAATATGAAGAATGTTATAGAACATGAACTCTACTGACTAACCTGGTAACAGTGTCACTTTGAGCAAGTTCCCTAATCTCTCTACGGCAGTTTAGGTGAGTAAGCTATAGGAATAAAGCTCTTAACTCAGTGCCTAACCCATTAGAAGTACTCAATAAACGTTCCCTTTATGGTTGTTGCTGTTCAGGGTTAGGGTGTATGATTGCCTTTATTTCAAGAGAATTTTTTTTCCCACGAGAAACCTGTTGTGAACAGTGTGAACTTTTTGTTAAAGCAGAATTACTATGATTTACAAGGGGGGAAAATCGTTCTATTTGGATCACATGTTCTAAGCTCAGGGTTATTATTAGGGGATTTGATATGTCAAAATAGAGAACTGAACTCCCTGTGAAAGAGTTCCTACCTACACACAGAGGGAAGGACGTGACACAACACTTGATTCTGTCTGGTCATGGCGAGTTGTCATGTCCTAAAAATGTTTTTAGGCTACTTTCTGAAGGACATTTTCATAACTCTGCTAAAAATGTTACAAAGGCTCTGGGGCACCTGGGTGGCGCAGTCGGTTAAGCGTCCGACTTCAGCCAGGTCACGATCTCGCGGTCCGTGAGTTCGAGCCCCGCGTCAGGCTCTGGGCTGATGGCTCGGAGCCTGGAGCCTGTTTCCGATTCTGTGTCTCCTTCTCTCTCTGCCCCTCCCCGTTCATGCTCTGTTTCTCTCTGTCCCAAAAATAAATAAACGTTGAAAAAAAAAATTTATAAAATGTTACAAAGGCTCAACACACTGAAATGAAATTCACTTTCTTACTTTTTTATTTGAAAAAACAGAGTAACAGTTTCGGAATTCATTATGGAAGCCATGTCCAAATGAAAATACTTGTTGGGTTTGAAGCTGCCACATTTGTCCAGATACCTGAATAGTCCCACAGTCATAAATAAAGTAAATAATTTAGGACAGCCCGATTCTTGATTTCTGGGAAAATGGTATTGTACTGGTGGGCAGCGATGTCTTCTTAATTCAGCTGCCCCTTCTGAGGTTATTGAAGAGCAATGATCTAACTTTTGGATAATTTGGGATCACAAGGCAGAAACACCAAGCTAAGAATCCCGAGCCTTCACATGTTGCCTTCGTTGGCATAATCTGATGTTTTCAGGAATATGTTTTGTGTTGTGCTTTTATTTACATAGGCTTCAAGAAAACAGTTATTCATCCACCAAGCATGTACATGCACATTCTGTGGCACACGCTGCCCTTGGGGCAAAACACACAGTAGAAAGTAGAGATTTAGTACCTGCTGTCATGGGTCCTACACACCAGTGGGAGAGACAGAAAACATGCATGGAAAGAACCCTTTGGCAAAAGATCATTATGGCGTGTTATGAGAGAAAAATAAAGAGAGTAATGTGACAGAGAGCAACTGGTTGGGTGAAGTGGTTACTTAAGATAGAATGTGGGCATTTGGATGAGACCTAGGGGAAGACGGAGCCAACCATGCGAAGAATTGAAGGGGAAGATGTGCGTTTGCATTTGAAGCAGCACTGGTGTTCTAGCTAGTCTAAAAAAAATCCTCCCACAGACCACCTTAAAGTCCTAGATTAAATATGATAAATATCCTTTTGAATACAGGGCTGACCTTAACAGTGTTACCAATAATGATGACAATCTCAGAGGCAGAAAATGAAAGGATTTGGAAACAAAAGTCATAGACTAAAGTTAGGTCTGTGCTTGCTCTTACTAGTCTCCCTAATCTACCAGTTCATTTCCTAAAAGCTAGAGAAAACCAGGAAATGATACTGTGGGTCCATGAATGATGAAGACTTAGAAATGACACCAACCTCCATATCCTGAAGGGTTATGTCCTCAGAAAAAAAAAGTACTAACTTAGGAAAAAAGTTCACTCACCAGAAAAGGAGTAAAGAAGAAGATGTATCTTTTAGGGTTAGGGCTCTAGGTAGAAAGGGAAAAATCCCCTAAGTATGTATAACCACAGCTTCCCTAATGCATATTTGAGGTTATAACTTATACTATCTCTGGTTCAGAAAACCCTAAGTTGCAAATGGCAAGATTTCATTCTTTTTCACTGCAGAGTAATACTCCATATATATATATATACCACATCTTCTTTCTCCATTCATCCATCGATGGACATTTGGGCTCTTTCCATACTTTGACTATTGTTGATAGTGCTGCTATAAACATGGGGGTGCATGTGTCCCTTCAAAACAGCACACCTGTATCCCTTGGATAAATGCCTAGTAGTGCAATTGCTGGGTCGTAGGGTAGTTGTATTTTTAGTTTTTTGAGGAACCTCCATACTGTTTTCCAGAGTGGCTGCACCAGTTTGCATTCCCACCAATAATGCAAAAGAGATCCTCTTTCTCTGCATCCTCCCAAACATAAGGGAAAGGAAACACAAATAATATAAAAACAGGGAGGGGGACAAAACAGAAGAGACTCATAAATATGGAGAACAAACTGAGGATTACAGGAGGGGTTGTGGGAGGGGGGATGGGATAAATGGGTAAGGGGCACTAAGGAATCTATTCCTGAAATCATTGTTGCACTATATGCTAACTAATTTGGATGTAAATTTAAAAAAATAAAAAATAAAATTTAAATAAATAAATATTATATAGCAAACTTCTAGAAATAAAGAAAGAAGAAAGAAAGAAAGAAAGAAAGAAAGAAAGAAAGAAAGAAAGAGAAAGAAAGAAAAGAAAACCCTAAGTTGGTAAATTACCTTAAAGCAATCTCAGGTTAATAACATGATGAGACCTTGGTGGAAGAAACAATAAATCTCTGGGTATTTTAGCCCAAGTCTCAAAGGACTTCACTAGATAAAGCCCCATTAAATAAGCATTCAAAAACTCAGATTACAAGATACACAAGGAATCAAAGCACCGTAAACAAGACCTAGTACAAACATCAAATAGTAGCATTAACCCTAATAAGGACTTCAGATATTAGAATTATTAGATACAGACTATAAAATAAATATACCTTAAATATTTAAAGAGGTATATAAACCAAGAGCAAGCATAAACTACATTTAAAATAGATGAAGTAGACTTGAAAATTAGTCAAATACTAAAGGAAGACAAATATAATTACTGAAATTATAGCCTTTGTTATGAAAAACAATTACTTAAAAAATAAGGTCATTGGAATAAAGACTTCAATGGCATACTTGCAGAGAGAACTACAGTAAAAGGTAAGTGTGAAACAACTTTCGTTTCCACCCATAATGAAGTAACTAAAGCTAAATTTACCCTGCTTCTGTAAACAACTAGAAAAATGAGCAAAATATATGAAACAACTGTTGCTAGACATTGTACAATCAACAGCACTTTGAAAGTAGGGAAGGAAACATCGTGACCCCAGTAATTGCCCCAAATTTCTGCCTAGATTCCCTTTTTAGGCAACAGCGCAAAGAGGACAGCCTGAACAGAGCTCAGAAGGCACTCTCAGTTAAGGAGTCAGAGATTAGAGAATGCCACACAGAGAAAGAACTCCAGAAGTCTGTAGAGGGATCCCCTTGAGCCTGTTGCTGAATGGTAAACCCTGCATGTATATGTGAAACCCATGAAGCCAAAGACCTGTGAGCTGAAGAATCCCACAAGTTCACATGGGACTTGGAGAAGTTTATTTCCAACCAGCGGAGTAGAGAAGCCGTGTTAAACACATTCAGCATTTAGCAGAGACCCCCAAAAGTATCACGCTGTAGAATTAAGGCTAACTTACCCCTAAAAAATAAAAGCTAATCTAAACTTGTTCTAATAAAACTTGTAACTCAACATTGAAAAGATCAAACTGAACTAAAACTAATTTAACCTAGAATGGGTCTAATGCCCTTCAGAGAAATATAACAAAATCCAGCACTCAACAGCATAAATTTACAACATAATATCCAATTTTAAAAAATGTTTCACATACAAAGAAGCAGAAATATGTCACCCATAACCCATAGGATAATCAGTCAACATAAATATATCCAGGAACTACAGAGGTAACAGGATTAACAGACAAGGACTTTAAATAGCTATTACAAACATGTTCCAATATTTAAAGGTACACGTGAATCTATAATTGGGTGGAAATTATAAATTCACAAATCAAGAAGTACAGTGAATCTTAAGCAGGATAAACAAAAACCCACATCAAGCACATCATGACCAAATTATTAGAAACCAACGACAAAGAAATAGTCCTAAAAGTAGCTCAGAGGGAAAAACAACTTACATACTGAGGAACACAAAAATTGCAGGTTTCTCATCAGAAAAAAGGAAATCTAAAAGATGAAGAATGACATCTTTCCTGTGCAGAAGAAAAAAAAAACTGCCACCTTAGTGTTCTTCACCTCACAAAAAATAAAGGCTATCCATGGATAAGAAGACTCAATATTGTCAAGATATCAGTTCTTCCTAACTTGATTTATAAATTTAATGTAACCCCATTCAGAATCCCAGCTCATCATTTTGTGGATATCAACAAAATGATTCCAAAGTACATACAGACAGGCAAAATACCCAGAACAGTCAAGACAATATTTAAGAAGAAGAACAAAGCCAGGCTGCCATCACCTGGCTTCAAGACTTACTATGAAGCTGCGGTTATCAACACAGCGTAACATTGGCAAGAGAATAAACAAATGGATCAATGGAACAGAATAGAAATGCCAGAAATAGATACACACAAATATAGTTAACTGATTTTTGGTAAAGGATCAAAGGCAAAACAGTGGGGAAAGTGGAGTCTTTTCAACTCAATACTCACCTGCCAAAAAAGAGTCTAGAAACAAAACTTACACCCTTCACAAAAATTAACCCAAAATGGACCATGGATCTAAATGTAAAATTTAATAAAACTATGAAACTCTGAGACGATGACATAGGAGAACATTTAGGTGGCTTTGGGTTTGGCAACAACTTTTTGGATA
Source organism: Felis catus (assembly GCF_018350175.1). Taxonomy (NCBI): domain Eukaryota; kingdom Metazoa; phylum Chordata; class Mammalia; order Carnivora; family Felidae; genus Felis; species Felis catus. Next base: position 210,680,888 of record NC_058375.1, on the reverse strand, counting down.
GAATATCAAAGACATGATTCATGAAAAAACTAAGTGATAAACTGGACTTCATTAAAATTAAAAACTTTGGCTGTGTGAAAGGTGCTTGTCAAGAGGACCAGAAGACAAGCTGAACACTGCGATAAAATATTCCCAAAGACATACCTGATAAAGGACTGTTATCCAAAATATATAAAACTCAATAATAAGAAAGCAAACGACTCGATTTTGAAAGTGGCCAAAAGACTCCAACAGACGCCTTATCTAAGAAGACATACAGAAGGCAAATAAGCATGTGAAAAGATGCTTAATATCATATGTTATTAGGCAAATGTCAAATGAAAACAACCAATGTGTTGTTTGTGTCTCAAGCAACACAAAATGCTGAGAAAGATGTAGAACAACAAGACTTCGTATTTATTTCTGGTAGGAATGCAAAAATGGCACAACGACTTTCAAAGACACTTTGGGAGCTTCTTACAAAAATGAGTATACACTTACCATATGATCCCACAGTCATGCCCCTTGGTATTCACCAAAAGGAGTTGAAAATTTATGTCTACACAAACACCCGCACATAAGATTTTACAGCAGCTTTACTTATAATTGACAAAACTTGGAAACAACCAAGATTTCCTTTAGCAGGTTAATGGATCAATAAGTTCTGGTACATCCAGACAATGGAAGGTTTATTCAGCACAAAAAATAAATGAGCTATGAAGCCATGAGAAAACATGGAGGAAACTTAAATGCATATTAAGTGAAAGAAGACAATCTAAAAGGCTACATACTGTATGATCCCAACCCTCGGACATTCTGGGAAAAGGCAGTAAAAAGCTCAGTCGTTGCCAGATGTTAGGAGGGAAGAAGGGATGACAAGATGGAATCCAGAAGGTTTTTAGAATAAAACCATTCTGTGTGATACTATAACAGTGGATACATGTCATTATACATTTGTCCAAACCCATAAAGTGTACAACACGGAAGTGAACCCATGTAAGCTATGGATTTGGGGTGATAATGATGCGTCAATATAGGGTCATTGATTGTAACAAATGTATCATTCTGGTGCAAGATGTGGATAGTGGAGAAGGCTGTGGTGTGCAGCTGGGCACATGGGAACTCTCTGTTCTCTCCACTTAGTTTTACTGTGAACCCAAAGCTTCTCTGAAAAAATAAAGCCTTTTTTTTTAGAATGAGGGCTAAAGAGTAACTTTTTATGCAAGCAAAATCTTAGAGAACATGTGCTAGGAGATCTATACAAAAGGAAATGCTAATGGAAGTCATTAGGCTAAAGAAAAACGATACTGATGGAAACTTGGACTACACAACAATGAAGTAGGTAGGTAAATATAAAACACCTTTTCTACTTTAAAGTTTCTTTAAAATATAATTGCTTACAATGAAAAAAAATATTTTATGACACGTAGAACTAAAATATACGTCGGTTATGACACAAAGGGTGGGAGGGGGAAATGGAAATATACTTTCCTAAGAATCTTCCGTTCTGTGTGACTTTGTGTAACGTAATCTGAAGTTGGACTGTGATAAATTGGATGGATACTGTAAACCTTGGAATAACTACTAAAAACATAAAACAAAGAGCTATGTTAATAACCCAATAGTGGAGATAAAATGGAATGCTAAAAAGTGTTCAGTTAATCCCAGAGAAATGCAGGAGAAGAGGAGAACAGAAACAAAGTACAGATGAGAGTAATAGAAAACAATGATCAAGATGATATATTTAAACCTAGTCAGGGGCACCTGGGTGGCTCGGTCGGTTGAGTGTCCGACTTTGGCTCAGGTCATGGTCTCGCAGTTTGTGAGTTCAAGCCCCGTGTCGGGCTCTGTGCTGACAGCTCAGAGCCTGGAGCCTGCTTCAGATTCTCTGTCTCCCTCTCTCTCTGTCTCTCCCCCCACTCACACTCTACTTCTCTCTGTCTCTCAAAAATGAATAAATGTTAAAAAAAAATAAAATAAACCCAGTCATATTGATAATTGCATTAATTCTCAATGGTCTAAATACTTCCATTAAAAAGACATTTCCTCAGACTGAATATAAAAGTGAAACCCTACTATAACTGTCTGTAAGAAATGTATTTCAAACATAAAGACATAAATAGGTAATAAGTAAAAGAATGGGAAAAGAAATATAAGAAATATGAAGTAGGCATATTAATAGCAGACTGGGTAGACTTCAGGACAAGAAATTTTATCAGGGATAAAGAGGGATATTTTATAATGATAGAGAGCCCAATCCATCAAGAAGATGGTAATTATAAATATGTAATCACCTAAATAACAAAAATTCAAACTACATGAAACAAAATCTGATAGAGCTGGAGGGTGAAATAGACAAATCTACAATCAGGATTGGAAATCTCACACCCTTCTCTCAGGAACTGATACAATAGTAGACATAAAATCGATAACGATATACAAGATTTGAACAACCTTCTCTATCAAGTTGACCTAATTAACACTAATTAAACGCTCCAACAACAGCAGAATACACTTTTTGTTTTTTAATTTACATCCAAATGAGTTAGCATGTAGTGCAATAATGATTTCAGGAGTAGATTCCTTAATGCCCCTTACCCATTTATCCCATCCCCCCTCCCACAACTCCTCCAGGAACCTTCTGTTTGTTCTCCATATTTAAGAGTCTCTTCCGTTTTGTCCCCCTCCCTGTTTTTATATTATTTTTTCTTCCCTTCCCTTATGTTCATCTGTTCTGAGAATACACTTTTTTTTTTCCAAGTGTACTTGAAACATTAACCTGAGTGGACCACAAAGCCATAAAATAACTCCTAGGGACACCTGAGTGGCTCTGTCGGTTAGGTGTCCGACTTCGACTCAGGTCATGATCTCATAGTTCATGAGTTCAAGCCTCATATCAGGGACTGTGCTGACAGCTCAGAGCCTGGAACCTGCTTCAGATTCTCTGTCTCCCTCTCTCTCTGATCTTCCACCGCTCGTGCTTTGTCTCTCTCTGTCTCTCAAAAATAAATAAATGTTAAAAAAAAATTTTAAAGTCTTAATAAATTTTTTTAGAATGGAAGAACTACATAGACTTTTCTGCAGTCAGCATACTGTTTTGAATATTACAGGGTATGTTCTGTGATCACAGTGAAATTAAATAAAATCAATAACAAAAAAATAAATCTAGGAAATCCCCCCCAAATATTTGGAAATTATCAACACAGTTCTAAATTATCCATTGGTTTAAAGATTGGTGACTAAGGACATTTTTATGCTTTAAAGTTAAAATGAAATATTTAAAATGTAGATGCCTAATTGTCATGATTTCCCCCTTCAATGAACTTTTTATAACTAAACAATGACATGATCCATTGGAAAGAGAGCTTGTAAATGTAGTTCCATGTTTATTGTTACCTTCTACCTATGGCAAGTGATTTCTATTTTCCATTTACAGTGATGACTCAAAATTTCTTGTTAAAATAAACATTTAGGTTTAAAATAAACATTTTAGATTACATAAACTGGTTGCTTACAATTTTTATTATTAATATAATACAGGGGGGAATGCAGGCGTGGCAAAAATCGTGCACCACAGTACAATCAGGTATGACAGTAGTTCACTAGTAAATTAAGCTGGAGGAACATTCGGCTCGATGATTTCTGAGGTCCTTGCTAACTCAGAAATTCTACAGTTGAATTTGATAGCGTATTACAACCGGTCCTCTAAAGCTCTATGTGTGAATATAAAATCAGAAGTGGGGGAAAGGCCATATGCATACATCTGCATAACACATCTGTGCATTATTCACAAATAAATGAGCAAAGCTGTATATTCCTCTCGAAAGAAAATGAAAAGTGGTGTTTTAGATAATCATTATTCATTTCGACTTCCCAGTTATGTGACACAGAATACAAGATTTACTGTCAATAGAGCATGAAATTAGATAAAATAAAATATGCTGACAGACTCATTTTTAACCTGGAATGTTCAATGTCAATCACTGAGATTTAGCTTCTGCTTTAGTAAGAAATATCCTGGAATGAATTCTTCCAATAATGCAAGGTCCTAACTTAGTAAACAGTTAGTCTCGGAAGTTTCATGTTAAATGAGCAAACAGATGGTTTTAGAAGCGTCTCCTTTGTGCTCAGTACTTGGCTTATTTACCCCCCTTTTGGGGGAATAGTTAGCTTCAATAGACTTTTCTTTCATTCGAATTTAATTAAATTCATCAACTGTTTTTTGGGTGCAGCCACTGTCTCACTTTCTCCCTGTTCAGTTTGGAAAAATCTCGACATGTTAGAAAGGAAAACCTTTTTGCAGCAACTGTTAGTAGCACAGCATGCGAGAAAGAGCCACACCTTAAGGCTGTACCTGTCCAGAATGCCGTGGGGAGGAATCTTAGAGGCAAGGATCCAGAGCTTTTGTGACATTTTCTAGGTCACAAGTTCATATATCAACTAAGGAGATTTTTAATTAAACCCCAGAATTTATATATTTGAAGTCCTGCCCTCTACATCAGAACTCTTTTTTAAGAAATTAAAATGCATCCATTTTTGGAGAAAGGATAATGGTACGAATCCTGAGATTGAAGAGAACCACCTAGGCTTTTCTGCAGCCCAGGATACTGTTCTGAATGAAAGAGACGAAGTGTCTTGGGTTGCATCTCCTGGGAACAGACCTTAAGAGGGGGAGTTTCGGGCAGATAATCTGTTAGGGAGTGCCCTCCAGAGATAGGTGTGCATCCATCTGTAGGGAGGTAGGAAAGGTAAGATTGTACAGAGAGAAGATGCCCCCAAATGTGTTTGCAACGGACGCTTCAGCACGTCCTGCGGGAAATGCCGCAGGTGGAAGGATCCGTCTCTTTGGTGCCAGGGGAGACAACGAGAGGCCTTTTGTGTCATTGTGTCAGCTGGTTGTTTGAATGTTCACTGAGGGAGGGTACAACCTTGGCAAGGTAATTGTCCACCCCATGGTAATTCCCAGTGTGCTGGCAACAGCCAGTATTGTCTACAGTCAGCATGCAATGGCCTAGAAATGGCCATGACACCAGCTGTATTCTTCCTTATCACCTGAGGGATACACTCTTGCTTTTTGCCTGCAGTCTGTTGGTGTCCTCGTCTCCTGTGCTATTAGGTTTTGACGACTCTGTATGTAGTGTCAGGAGAAGGGTTCCAGGAGCATGTTCACAATCCTGTACATTTGGCTTTTCGAGCAAAGAGCACTGGCAATCAAAGAACGATTGGATGGTAGCCCAAAACACAGAGACTTCTAGAGAGATGCAGAGATTTATATTTCTGGAGCTATTTGTTTACAATCCAGGGTGGTGAAGTAGAGACCATTTCGTCCTCTCTGCAGAGAACGTTTGGATTTGTTTATAAGGGATCTCTCTCTCTCCCTCTCTCTGTCTTTGTCTCTCTCTCTCTCTCCTTCTCCTTCTCCCTCCCTCTCTCCCTCTCACTCTTTCTGTTTCACTTCCTCTCTCTCCCTGGCGAAGAGGAGGGGCAAATGTGTCAACAGCCATTCCTATATGAACTCCAAGCTTCATAATTCCGAGGTTTCCCTCCTGTGCTGCAAGCCTCACTACATGATTCTCCAGCATTGTTTTGTTTTTAGATTCCACATAAAAGTAAAGTCATACAATATTTGTCTTTCTCGGGCTTATTTCACTCAACATAATACCATCTAGTTCCATCCATGTTATCACAAATGGCAAGATTTTGTTCTTTTTATGACCAAGTAATATTCCATTGTATATATTTACTACATATTCTTTGTTCGTCTCTTGCTGGACATGTATGTTGTTTTCATATCTTGGCTATTGTAAGTAGTGCTACGAAAACATAGGGGCGCATTGGTCTTTTCAAAGTAGTGTTTTCGGTTTGGGGGGATAAATTCTTAAAAGGGGAATTGCTGGATCGTATGGTTGGAAGTGGAGAGAAATGGTTGAGGCTCGATTGTTAGGAAGCTAGTACGATACAATCCGGACGAGGAGGAACGGAACAAAGCCCACGAATGTCAAAACGTGAGGTCTAATGTCTGGCACCCACTCTTTTTGCAACCTTGGACAAGTCATTTAACCTCACTGGGCTTCTGCATCCCAATCTACAGCGAATCTATGAGGTTCCTTCCAAATCTAAATTCTAACAATTCAGAACGACCTAAACTAAGATAATTTCATGAGCACAGAGAAGGCAAGATCAATGGAAATAGAAGCACATGGGAAGGGGATAGGAGGGCAATTAGCATTTGTTTTAGATATGTTGATTTCAAAATATTAATGAGACAGATCAGATGTTTCCAGGAGACCGGCTGAAAAAAAAGAGCCCCCAGCAGCAGGAAGAGGGGCCCTGGCCGGAGTTCAAGTTCAGAAGCTATTTTCAGAGGCAGGAGAGAGAGTAGAAAAAATTGTTCAGGACAGACTGGAAAGGAGGGCAGTGAATCCATCAGGGCTGTGATGGTGGCACTGAAAGGAAACCCAGGGAACCAGGCTCCGGGCAAGGTGTGACCAGAGAGGCAGAAAGTCCTGGAGGCCGGGGAGGAAAGGCTGTAAGGAGAAAAGCCTGTCAGATCAGGGGTTAAAGGCTTTAGAGAGCTACCTGACCTAAAAAAGCACCCAGAAAGGCAATACTGATACACATCAGACGTTTCAAAGGGAGAGGATGATACAGAAAGGGAAGCCGCAACACCCAGTGCTCATCCCAACAGGTGCCCTCCTCATCTGACAATACATTTCATATTTAAAAAAAATAATAAAAGCTTTAAAAAAAGAGGGGAAAGAAAGGTAAGCTACAAATGCAAAATGTGTTCAGAGGCATTTAGAGACAAACCGACTTGGTAAACTTCCAGAACCGGGTGGGTGTTTTTCTCCCAGCATGGTCCACTTGCCACTTGCATTAAAAGCACCTGCAGTGGTTGTTTAAAATGCAGGTTTCTTGCTCTCCTGGCAGAACCATTGGATCATAATCTCTGGGAGACGATGCTCTGGGTGTCTTCATTTTAGATGCTACCGTCCCTCCTTTATTCTTCTGTAGGTGGCCCGGGGGGGTTCGACATGCTTTTGAAATGATTGGAGGGAGTCAGTAGAAGGAGATGAGATAAAGAGATGGGACAACTGAAGGAGTAATCTCGAAAAGGCAAAATGGGACGGAGAGTGCCAGGAGTAAGGGTCAGCCTAAAAGAAAGACTGCGCTTGTCTGCAACGGTATCTTCCTCACTGTGGCAGAGACTCGCGCCCGCTGAGCAGTCAGCAAGGTCTTCGTGAAAAGCTCTGTCTTGTGCCTCCGCTCTTGGTAATGATGCCTTGCCATCTACAGTGCCGGCCTTGATGTAGCAGAGACGGAGGTGTCCGCAGAAGGCAGAGCCCCCGATGAGTTTCCCAACCTTCCCAGCAGCAGTGGGGAGAGCACGGACAGCTGGTCCCAGCTCACCAACGAGGAGGACAATCCACATGATACCAGTAGCTTTCTTCAGCTCAGCGAGCGATCCATGAGGTACCTGCTCTTGACTTGACTTCCCAGGGAAACAGGTCTCAACACAGATACTAGAAATGCTTCCTAAGTGGTTCTCTGCAAAGGGTCCCTAACAGGGCAAGAGAGAAGCTCCCCGCTAGATCAAGGTGCCTGCCTGTCATGTTTTGGGCCAAGAGGTTTCATAATATCCAGTTGTGCCTTTAATTACCTTGGCCAAGGTTAAGAGTCAGCTGTGTTTCTTTCTCTGCCAAGTCCCAGCTAGTGCAGTCAATGATAATGACTGAGAATTTTTAAATAAGGGCTGCTGTTACACCTGGTGTGTTTGATACTTTCTCTCTGGTTCATTTGTATTTCAGATGCAACCCAGACTGGGTTTACATGAGGCAAGTGTTTCCACATTGTGTTGTGTTGTTTGGCCTAATTGTTTCTCTCCCTTTCTCTCCCCTGACCTCTATATTGTTGTTCTGGGTAAGCAAGAGAGGAGTTAATGAAAGATCAGATTTGGAAAGACCCAAGCCCATCAAGAGACATAAACCGAACACTATCCCTCCGTGAGGTAGAAACGGAAAGAATCTCCACATTTCTGCCCTAAGTCTTATTTGATACTGGCCCAGTTCCACAGACTTTCCAGAAAGGCCAACGGGCAAATGGGACTCAGATGCATCTGGGTGTAATGGCTCCTTGGCAGTCTTATTTCTGGAAGTTCAGTCTGCTTAGACCCAGGAAATCTTAACATTGTCACACACTTTGTCTAAAATCCCCCCAAACTGGTGGGAAATATTACAATATAGAGATAGAGAGGAAAGAGAATTTCAACGTCTGGTATTAGCAGAAGTTTAGAGGGTTAATTACCTTGAGCGACGTGTTTGAGTCATCAGATTTCCATCAGTGAATATATCTGATGCCCCACACGAAACCCAAAGCCGGAATTTGAAACTGGAGGAGTCTAGTGTGTTAGTCACGGTCCTCCCGAGGGAAGACTGCCCCATTATATGACACACCAGCACTCACCCTTTGAAAACCTGACTTGGAAGAGATGTCACTGGGAAATAGTGGGAGTATGAGGAAACTCGGTGAGCTTGCTAAAATTGGATGCATTCCATTTTGCAAGTACAGACACAGCCTAAAAAAAATTGGCTCAAGTCAACTGTGTTTCAGCAAATAAATTCCAAGCTAGTAACTAGACCATATGTTGATTGTGTAACCCATGAAAATGATACATCAGCCCTCCTACTCCTCGATACATAAGGTATCAGGTATTGCTTCCCAACGATTTTACAACAAAGGAGCTGATTAAACTTTGGCATTGCCCAATTTCATATTTGTAAGTTCTGCAGTGCCATAGTTAAACAATGATCCAGGCGCATATTCTGTGGAACGCCCCTCAGAAAAATCCCGTGACAGGCAAAGGGAGAACGCGTGTCCCCTGGTTTCTGTCAGAAGTCAACAAGCAGGCAGATGAACATTCTGGTACCTTCCCCAGCCAGCATTCTCAGAAGTATCTTGGTCTCCATGGGAACACCGAGGAGTCTCTTGCTGCCAGATAAACATCCTCACTACACCTAGAATGAGGAAAATAAAAGTCATGGAGATTGTCACCCACTAGGTGTAGCCCATCAGGCATGACACCACTACAGAAATTCGAAAATGACGATGACGATGACGATGATGATGATTGGCTTGGGCCAAAAACATCTTTTGTGCCGTTTCCCCCTAATCTGTCCAGAAAAAAATCTTAATGTAGGGGTCCCCCAACAATATTCTCCCGGGGACCAAAGAAGGACCTCTTAGAAAAAAATGGCGGAACGTCAGTGTCGGCGGTGTGGCCAGGTGGTGGAGACAGGCATTAATATGTAAACTTTTGCTTTGTCAGCAATGGCAACAGTAGTGCCACTAGCAGTCTTGGCACTGTGGACCTGGACATTTATCAGGAAAGCATGCCATCTTCTCCCATGATTAAGTAAGTAGCCACCGAGATGCAGTGATTGTGAGACCGCTACCCTAACTCCATCTGGCAATCCATTTTGGTCATTGAGATCGTGCCTAACCACTGAATCATCATGTCCACGCTGCTGTGGTTCCATGTCACTGGAGCAAGAACTAGGGCCTAGAATAGTCCTACCCTACCACCACTGGTAGGACCACCACGGGTCCTACCCTGCCCTACCACTGTCTTCTGGATTTCAAATCTGTCCCCTCTGATAAAATCATTTCACAAAAAGCTTATCCGTACAATCAGAAAGAGATGTCATTTTACTTAATTGGACACAGAGAAGCAGAAATCCTTTTAGATAATACCATGCCAACCAACAGAGACTATTGTTCAATAGAATGTAACGTGAATGGCTTTTCCTTTACTCGTAGAAACCTGGGATAATCACTACTAAATGGGTCTAATACCAAGCGGTGCTACAATGGAGACAGGTCATTGCCCTGCAGTGACTCTGCTCCCCACGACCTTGGGACCCTTCTAAAAGGTCTAAAAGACCAAGGGAAAATAGCACTTAGAGAAGCACATGTGTAACGTAAATTACAGTGCCAAAAAGGAGGACAATGCGAGGTCAGGACTGCATCCAGAATTTGTGATTATTCTGGAAAAGTAAATGAATTGAAATCTATTTTTGACCATTATGACTTAGCTTACTATTTGGAGTTTTCTGAAATCTGAGAAAAATAAAAATGAACTACAAGACTAACAGTGCTCCCTGATCTCCTTTCTCAGTTGCTCTCTATAGCTAAATCATTTTTGCTTCACTATGTAATCAGGTGTCTGGCCTGTGGGAGTATGCTTCAGCGATTGACGGTCGCCGTGCACCCTTTGTTCCATAGAGCCATTAGTCACAAGTAGAGATGAACATACACGTTAGCTTGGGTTTGCTTTGTTTTTTTAAGGTAGGACCCAAATAAAAACAAACAAACAAAAAATTACTTTGGGGTAAATTTATTTTTTCTCTTTCAGGAAGCATTTGTTTAGCTACCCTTTTCCATCTTTCTTTCCCTAGGGTTTGAGCCTAGGACCCTGCAGATTATACGCACTCAGGGAAAACCAAAATAACCACCACCCATATCCGTGTCTGGCCGCTCCACAATAGCAGAAACTGTCTTACCATATGCCATTTCACTTAGATCACTTGCAGAGACGTAGAAGAGAATCTAGACCCTTGGGAAATTGGCCGTGCTTCTAGAAGTAATTCTGTAAGCATGGCAGAGCAACCAAACTCTCTCTCAACATCAGGAATACAGTGGGATTTACAGCCAGCAAATCTTAGCAGGAATAGAAAATATAAGGGAGAATACTCTCATAAAAACACACATTTTTAGGAGCTGCTATAGTCTAATTGCTAGACTGTACAAAAATATAAGACAACCACAGGCTTTCCAAGCTGGCCACCTCCTTTCAACTGTTGCTCTCATTTTGGAAGCACTTACTGAATCCTACCATTATATCAAGGCTTCCTAGCAAGCACTCACTGTATGAAAACACCTCAAACATTGACCATGACTTTAATGAAATACTTTGGTTTTATCTCTAGTTCTTTATCACCTCCAGCCTCCTTCATCCTTCTGCTAGAAAGAAAAAGAAAATTTTCAATTTTAATTGAGATATTTCATTGTACAACTCAATTTCTGCAGCCCATTGGTTGTTTTATCCCTTATTTCAGACTAAAATGCAGATTTGTTGCTACCATAGCTTAGGGAAAAAATCATCGTATCAGGATGGAAATATAGGGACCTTTAAATAACAAGTCAAATACAGAAGAAGGATACATCCCCAAATCAGATCTAGTGGCCTACAAGATATTTCCTTGACTGTTCAAACTGGTGAAGGTTTGTGGAAGGGAAGTTGAGGAGAATAGATGGATGCATTTCTTCCGGTCTCCCCCACCAATTATCCCCACTAAAACTACGCATTTAATATGGCCTCTTTTTTAGGGCCAGGGTATTGATTGCAGACCCCCAATAATCCTACATAAGAGCCACATTGATATTTCCCCAGTATTACTCCACTCTACGAAAACAATGGATCTAGAACGAATTTCAGAAGCTTGTAGATCGATACGACCCATTGCCTCATCATCCATTTGCAGCTTACCCTTTCTAAACATTACCAACCATATACTGTTGTTTTCTCCCAAAGTGAATTAGTAGAAGAAAAGGAGACTTTTAAAGGACAGTCAGAAAACGTAGAGGGTAAGCCACATTCCCATAATTTTGACACACAATTTGCCTGTGATCTCCCCATGGAAAGCATCGTAAGACTGAGGTTTTGTCTGTGTTCAGAAGGCGCCTCTGGAGTGCAGGTGGGAGCGGCCAGCCCCCAGGGGAGCCTGCTGGTGATCAACTTTGACCTGGAGCCAGAGTGCCCTGACGCTGAGCTTCGAGCCACTCTGCAGTGGATAGCAGCCTCTGAACTTGGGATCCCCACCATCTACTTTAAGAAATCTCAGGAAAACAGAATCGAAAAGGTACCATGTCGTGTGTTTGGATGTGAAAAAAGCTTTGTGGTTTTGTCACTGCTGGAAACTCAGTAACTTCCCAGTCAACTCACTTAAATTTTGAATGATTTGCTCTTGACTTTTCACCTTAAAATTGTGGCTAGAACTTTGAAAGCTTCCACCTGCATAAAATCACAATAACTGTTTCTTTGACCCTCAGTTTGTCTCGGCTCGTTGGTGGCAGTGAGAAAGTGAATTGAGGAGCTGGGAACTCTTCCAGACTGTGGCTTTTTGATTGTTCCTTGGTTTGCTTTGTTTTGATGGTTCCTTGCTCTGGAACCAACCTCCTCATAACACTCATTTAAATAAAGAGTAGAAGGGAAAGACCTGATATATATAAGAAACTAAAGTGAGGCCACATTGATATTTAAAATAGACTGTGGCATGATGTCAAGAAGAAGCATGTCTAAGTCCCTACTGAACGGGTTTGCATTAGACAGGCTTTCTCATGATCATTCTCCACCTACCAACAGTATAAAGTCAGGGAATAGATCCTTTGCCAACCTCAACATTAATAGCAACTGTCACTCTAACTCCCTATCTTTGAGACTGCCCACTAACTGCTGTAGAATCTCAATGATTAAGACTGACCCACAAATTCATCTGCCAATGTCTTCAAGCTCGATTTGCCCGCAATTTAAAAGTACGCCCCTTCTGCAAATGTTCACATTAATAATAATGTTGCTCTATTCGTTTTCTAGTGCTGTGGCATCAACTGCCACAAATTTACTAGCTTAGAACAATGATTCCCAGCCCTGTTGCCGCAAGTTTGGGTAAATTCTACTCGGCTCTGTGCTTAGGGACTTGCAAGGCAGAAAGCAAGATGGCAGCCTGATTGAGCGCTTGCCTGAACGCTGTGGGGAAAAACAAGCTTCCAAGGGTTTTCGGGTTGTTGTCCTAATTCAGGTCCTCATGGCCGTGGGACTGACACCCTGTTTCTTTGCAGGATCACCTCTAGAAGCTGCGGCATTCCTTGTCATGTGGACCCTTTCATGTTCTCAAACAGTCAGTCCCTTACTTCTGCCACCAGAGAAAACTCTCTGCTTTGAAAGGGCTTGTGCAAGTAGGTTAGGTTCACCTGATAGTCTCCCTTTTGATTAACTCAAAATCAACTAAAGAATCTCTTTCGCCATGTACAATAACATAATAAGGGCGTAATTATCTCATCCTACGTACTGAGGATTAGGGCAGAAATCTTGGGAGCCGTTTTACGATCCTGCTTATCACTGCCACAGTGCATTTTTGAATGTCTTATTGTCCCAAAGTACCTCCACGTATTCATTAAGCTTGTTTCTCAACAACTCTGGGAGAAGAGCCAAATGGCTATTACTGTCGCTTTTTAATGGACAAGTCAGGATTCAGAGAGGCTGGCCCATGAGAAAGGATGGTAAAGGTGGCTCAGCCTAGTCCTGGAAGCCTCTCAATCGTGTGTCTCTCTCAAGCTCAATGATCTTGGAGTTACAATCTGGATTTTCTCTTTAATGTGTAATTGCATTTTAATTCTCACTGTCAAAAACTAGCAGCTTGAAATGAAAGATCCTTGATCATCTTGCCCATGTACATGGAAATTAGAACAGCTTCCCCATTTCTGTATCACCAGCCAATGGGATTGGCCACTGGAAAAACTGCAGAGACCTAATTTATACTGGCCCCTCCCACATCAGCCTCTCTCTCCAGCCAGTAATTTATATTTTTCTTCATGTCCAGGACTTTCGACCATTCTGTGCCATCTGTATTTTGTCATACCTCTGTTGGCAAGGTGATGAGTAGTTCACTACTTAATAGGGTCTCCTTCCGTCTCACCTTTCAGCCTGCCCAGTGCAAAGAGTGGAGGAAAAGAACCCCCCTCATTGGACCCCTCCCTCTTTCTGTACACAATCCCAAAGACTCCCTGCCATGGGGAGGGGAACAAGAACTTCTCAGGCAAATGACGTCCTCGAATTCCTGGAAAAATGAAGGACTGGCTGGTTTCCAACTTCATCTCCAGAGCATTGCTAGGTCCATTTTCAGATGATCTCTTAAGAAAGTAGCTTTTTATCCAATCCACCATTTTGAAGAAATAACACAGGACTCTATGTGAATACGTGCCTCATAAATCCCCATTAGGTGAAAGGACAAGGGGCGTATCACTAACTTGATTAGTAACTTGATTATGTAAATCAGGCCCTGACTTGACATTTCTTTATCCTCACCAATTTTCAATTCTCAGAGGGGATGCCTGTCTTTGGTCATAGCTGTTTTTCTGAGAAAATAAACACTCCACGAGTGGTATCAAGAAAAACATTAAGTAATGTTTTACCCATGCAATTTAGCATCAGATCAAGGAGCTTATTTCTAAGGATTGTAATTTTAGGAACTAAATATTCTCATTTTTTTCAGAGTCAGTTAAGGTTCTCTGCAGAGTGGCTTCTCCATAAATGAGCACTGTTTGTTGTTTGAGACCAAACTGGTTAAATAAAGCAAACCCTTACACAAAATTTTTATATCCTTGCTTTTATCAGTGCTGCACTTGAACACTCAAGTGCTGATTCTGACTGTTTTTTTCACTGGTGAAGTAGCTATTTTCCAGTAGTGCGGAAGAGAGATTGTGGCCTCCCATGGGGCCGTGTCACACAAGGGTAGCACTGTTCCTCCTCAGCTTGGACAGGGTTAAAGAAACATCTCTGTTAAGTTCAGAAATGTCATTTTTCCCACCATCGCTAGAGTGTTAGATATCATTCACAGATCTACCCTTCAAGCCACCATTTGTGTGAATTCTGATTTTTTTTTAAAAAAATGAATTTAGTTAACAATTTTCCCACTTGTGTGTTTCCCACTCAGTGCCCCAGCCTGAAGCTAAAGGGCATAAACTAAAGGGGAGACGATATCATGAGTGAATACCGAAGCAGCTCATGTTTCCCACCATTGACCTTGGAATCAAGGGGCACTTAAAGTCAGCTTATAATGAATTTCAGCCTCGTTTCAACTCAAAAGGCAAATGCCAAACATTTTTGGTGGCCAGTGTAGTGTCACTCCTTTCTGAAAAGTGACACTTTCATTTCAAGCTTTCTCTTTCATGGCATTTTCTCTACTCATTAAAATGCTATGTTCACTCGAAAGTTGTGCACTCAGAACATTCATCAACTGTTCATTGAGCATGTACAACATACCAGGCACTGTTCTTGGCTCTGGAAATATAAGGAATAAAGGACACAAAATTCCCTACCCTCATGGAATTTCCATTCTAGGTCAGGAGCGACCCAGAGTAGGGTGAGTGTCATCCAGGGGAGACTCAGGTTATAAAGAGAAATCTATTAGCCACGGGCACAGAACTATCTGGGACACTTGCTTACAATTCATCTTCTTAGGTCTTTTCTTAGCCCTGATCGCTTTCAATGGGGCCCAGAAGTATACATTTTTAACAACTTCCCTCAAGTGAAGCCATTTTGATGAGTACCAAAGTTCAAGACCCCCTCCCATAAGAAATAGCCCGAAAGAGTGACAAAATTTGAGTTGGACTTTAACTATCTTAAATTCCAGGGCAAATTTGCTGAGAATCCTAATGCCTGAAGATCTAAAACACTTTGTAAATGTAATTCACAATGACTGACATCAGTTAAATGTAATCTACTTAATTGAAGATGTAAAAAAAAAATTATGACCGCAATTGTTTTTTTTTTTAACAAATGACATAAACTGGCCAATTATTTTTCCTTCTGGATCCAAAATATCATTGCTTTCTAGCTCCTTTTCTAAATCCAACGAGCTCCTGTGAGCTAGAGTGGCCTGATGCCTGGCCTCACTGTAAATCAGTGCCTTTCTCATCTTTATGCATTTGAGAATTACTTCTTTTTCTTGGAGGTGATAAAAAAAAAAAAAAAAACAGAGGAAAAAGGTATATGCATGCCTTCCTAAGAAAGTGAGGGTCATAAGAGAAGTGACCTTGCCTGTAGTTACTCATTCCATTCTACTTGCAAAATGGTAGAAGGGCAGTGAGAAAAAGCAAGGAAAAATAGGGAAGATTTGTATACTGTTTTAGTCAGCTCAGACTACCTGAACAAAATGCCATAGACTGAGTGGCTTAAACCAAAAATGTATTGCTCACAGTTCTGGAGGCTGGGAATTGCAACATCAAGGTACCAGCAGATTCCATTCCTGGTGACAGCCCTCTCCCTTCCTGTGTTCTCATGTGGTAGAGAACGAGCTCTGGTGTCTCTCTTCCCTTTCTTATAGGAGAATAAATGTTACCATAGGAGTCCTGTCCTCATGACCTCATCTAAACCTAATTGTCACCCAAAGGCCCTGCCTCCCAATACCATCACTTTTGGGTTTGGGACTTCAATATATGAATTTGGTGGAGAATGCCAACATTAATGCATAATAGATACTAAGTTTCTTCACTTATAAACATAAGAAATCGGCTTGAACTGAATACTTTCGTCATGGTTCTCTAACTTAGTGTGCACTAGAATTACCTGGGGAGATTTATAGACCCAGATGCTCTGGCCAATTAAATCAGAATCTCCTCTTGGGATGAAGCTCAGACATTGGAGTTTTCTAAAGGTCCCTGGTGGTTCTAGGCCACAGACAAGGCTGATAATCACGACTCTACAGGCCGTAATTGCAGGAGTGGTTATAGAAACGAACTCACTTGTACTTCATAAAATGGAATTCTGCCTTGGAGCAAGAGAAGGTAGTTGCTTTCAGAAATCTAAGTTGACTGTTTTTTTTTTTAATCTCACAGTTCGCAACAACTCCCACAGACTCTACCATATAATTTTGTAAACCATTGATCTAATTTAGCAAATGCACCTGAGAATATAAAAGCCCTCTACGTAATACCCCTCTTCAAGTGAGTCTGTCAATGACACCATCACAGGATATAAGCCATTTTAGTTTCCTAAGACAAAATATTTGCTCAAGGAAATGCCCACTCTGATATGTAGGAAGGGAACCTGATTGTTATGGACTGTGAAGTGGCAGGAAGTGAAAATGTTTGATTTTTGTTTTTCACTGCATTGGAATGAAAAACTCAGCTCCCGGACACCCTAAAGCTGATTCTAAAATTACCAAAGCAATAACATGGACAGGAACAATGAAAGATCTAGGGCCAACTGCTAACCTGAATGTGGACTTAGTGTTTATTTATTTTTGAGAGAGACAGAGTGCGAGCCGGGGAGGGGCAGAGAGAGAGGGAGACACAGAATCCGAAGCAGGCTCCAGGCTCCGAGCTGTCAGCACAGAGCCTGATGCAGGGCTCGAACTCACGGACTGTGGGATCATGACCTGAGCTGAAGTCAGACGCCCAACCGACTGAGCCACCCAGGCGCCCCCTGAACGTGGTTTTAAAAGGCTATAGCAACAAACTGGGAATGTCCTTTTCTGGCCTCTTCACAATCTTAGCTGCATTTTTATTTAGAAATTCCTTTTAGTGAAGGAAGAAAAGAGTGTAGACCTTTTTGTTCATCAGCCCCACAGATGTTTCAAGGTCTTGATGTCTGAGGTTAAGTCATCACAGCCTCAAGAATAGTCTATATTTAGTCGTGCCAGACCATTTTTAAAGCTGATTTATTGAGATATCAGATTGTATTTAGAAACCATGAAACAGATTCTAGCCTGTGACTATTCCACAAACTACTGGCAGAGTGGCTAGCTGGTGGGGCATCGGTCAGCATCATCCTGTGCTCATCACCACAGTGGCAGATCCTACTTCAGCAAGTCCTAAATAGATGGAAAGAATCTAGTAATTGGGCTTCCAGAAAGGTCTGGGGCCAACAGCCTCCTGGGAAGGGCTTGGCAAATATTGGCATCTGCTCCAGAGCTTTGTCTCTTAGAGCAATGACTCCGAGATAAAAGTTGGGAATGAAATGGTAGCCCAGTGAGCCAGAGTCTACAGGAAGCAAAAGAAGGAACTGAGGCTAATTTTATATTTCTGTGTATTTCATGTTGGCTGCATCTTTATAAGACATGTTAAGGGAGAGGCGACACCCTCAAGGGATGGGTCTAGCCTAAGGCCATTGGTGACCCCTTGATGGAAATCTTGAAAAGAAGTCACCAACCTATGAGCCTCTCTCAGTGAGATCTCAGAAACTTGATGTTCAAGCCTTCTCTACTAGTAACTCCTACTTTCTAGACTTCCAGTAAGAGCAGGGAAAGTAAGCGCTGGAAAAGTCTGATTAATCAAATCGTGCAAAGACGTCCTAGCCTTTCTCCCCTTTTCTCTGATGCCCCAATCTTTCCTTTTCCTTTTACAATGGAAAACCAATGTCTCTTGAAATGTGATGCTGGGGGAGAGGACTATTCAAGACAGAGTGGGGAGCCAATAAGTGACTGTACCCAAGAGGTCAGCACTTGATTTACTTGGCCTAAATGTATGCATCCAATGAAAGATTATTTGTAAGACAGATAGAAGGTCCTGGGAGCTATGCTATACAGTCCTGTCACAGAGAGTCCAGCTCAGACCTGGGGAAACTCTTGAAAGATCCAAAAGGTAGACTCTTGAAAGAAGAATCCCATTTATTTTCCCACAATCAATGGAAGGCAGCTGCTGTGAAGAAGAAAAATCCAGTTCACTTGAAAAAACTCTCTAACAATCGGAATTGTCTACAAAGAAAATAGACGGTCCTGGAAAATAGTCCCTTGTCACAAAAGATTTAAAAAAAGTAGCCCGGAGAGCTGTTGGCTTTGGAAAAAGGGTTGAATGAGATAACCTTGAGGCTCATCTGTGATACATGAGTCCTAATTCTGTGCTTTATTTTAGTTTCTAGATGTCGTGCGGCTGGTTCAGCAGAAGTCTTGGAAAGTGGGAGACATCTTTCACGCGGTTGTTCAGTACTGCAAAATGCATGAGGAGCAGAAGGCGGGGACCCCGAGTCTCTTTGACTGGCTCTTGGGACTGGGGTAGGGCAGCAATGCCCTTAGAATATTCCTTCCCTTTTTCCCAGCTTAGATTACAGTGGTTTGCTCGAAACGCTCTAAACGCTCTAAACCTCCTCAAAACATCCCATCACATTAGCAGAGCTATACAAAATCTGCTGTTCAAGTCTGCTGCAGATCGAATAAATCTGAGGAAAAGCAAAACATAGATCGGTACAAATCAAGGCAACCTGTGAGCGAGTCCAAAAACAGCTTGTATTAGAACCACTGGAAAAGCAGAAATTTTAATGGGCCCCAAACGAAAAGCTTTTAACTCGGCCCAAACTCCAGGAAAGCTGTACTTAAGTATTTTTAATGATATAAAATGACATGTAATGTCTCCAATTATGTGAATCAACTGGAAACAAAGTCACTAGTCAAAATAATTTTGTAAACTATGATGTAACTTTTATTTTACTTTTTTGAGCTGATGAAGGGGCTCTCAGCCCAGGTACACACTTAAGATATGGGTGAGAAATTTCCAGAATTTTGATATAAAAGATCTTCACTTGCAGACCATTATCAGTGCATATTAAGAGAAATGCAGGAGTCCTAGCGATGTCCTCTGCCCAGGTGATTTCATTGATTCATAGCAGCTCACTGGTAAGTATCTCCTATCCCCCCAAGAGTGTCTGCATTCTCAACTGACCAGAAAACTATTGGTGTTCAGTTGAGAGAGAGAAAGACTGAAAACTGTCTCGTTTCCGTCTCTATATTAGTTGGGTAACATGATCACAGAATTCTTACCATAAGGGAAAACTTTACTATCAAAAAAAAAAAAATCTTTTGAGATAAAATCTCCTTGTGTATTCAATTATATAAAATATAAGCATTCCTTTTATTTTTATTGTAAATTATGAAGAGATGATTACCTTAAATTAATATATGAGTTAGCTTAGAGGTTCATACAACATGAGAGGATTGTTGTCTTAAGTTGTATCTTGACACTTGAGCTCAGTGGTTTCATCATAAATGCATTGATACTGGTATGGCCGACCTGCTCCCAGGATTATATGGTGACAGGCGCAGGATTTGGCCTAACCCGTTAGGACCGTAGACTCTTCCTGACTCAAACACATTGGCGTTTAATTTGGAAAAAAGAAAACCTTATCCCATTGAAGTTTTTCAGTAACAGAGCTTTACTCTTTTGAAAAACCGACGTATCTAACTTCTCCTTAATAAATCCTCTTCCCCTTCAACTAACTGAGGCACGCCGGCTTTTATTTTCTTGACCAGAGAAGGTGTTTATCAAAGATTTCCTTAAATATCTTGCTTTTACTCTATTTTGAAAATCTGTGAAGTGATTTTAAATGTGAACAAGGCCCCAGGCCGTCAGCGCTGGACTTATATGTCATCCACAGCTTGAAATGTCAAGAAAGCCTCCTTGGGAGCCAAACCTCCCTCTTCACACATCACGGAATCCTCCCCAGAATTCATTAGGCACTTGTTACATCAATAGTCCCGATTTAAGATATGTGTTCAACTCGTCACATTAACAAAATGTCAGATTGTAAAATGTATCCATTATCTCAGACCGAAAGCTCTTGTGCTACTGAACGGAAAAGGATACATTTATTTTTTAAGCCATCCCAGAATATTGTGCGTAGACTTTTTTGTGCCGGAATGAATGTCTACTTATCCTACAAAGCACAAATACGGGATTGTTACCATGTGATAAAGTTATACATGTTGTACCTAATGTTGCACACGGATCAATAAATTTTTGTTGCCGAATGGTTGACCATTTTTTTTGGTCCAAAAATCGTTCGGCGCCTCCTAGAAAAAAAATGGCCCCAGTGTGATTGGATGAAGGTAGATTATCCTTTGGACAAGCTTTCCTGTTCCATTTTCAACTTTTGAATGAGAAAATGTCCTTTGACTAAATTTGTTAGCGTCAGCGATTATCACATAAATCAGCATTTCTCCACCTTTGCACTATTGACATTCGGGGCTGAATACTTCTTTGTTGCAGGGGGCTGTGCTACGTGGTATAGGATGCCTGGCCGATAGCCACTAGATACCAGTGGACACTTCTTCCCGTCATCATGACCAAAGATGTCTCCCAACGTTGCCCAATGTCCCCTGGGTGGTGACATCACCACTAGTTGGGATCCAGCGATATAAACAGTGTACTAAATGGGGCGGAGTCTGAGGCTCTAGGAGGTGTCAGGGTGGAGGAAGGGGAGCCTGTAACCTCTAGTCCAGGGAATCCCAGCAGGAACTCGAACACCAGGCACCCCCTCCCACTTTCCCAAGGTCCAGGGGCTGCGGCCTTTCCAGGAAGCCTGACAGCAGAAAGAAGCCCAGGACAAACAAGGCGTGGGGGTAAACTGACCTAGACTCCAGCAAACTAGAGGTAAACTTATCAGGCTTAGAGGTAAATGGATCGGTGCCCTTTGCATTCAGGAAACACATGATTAGGATTGGTGCAAATAAGGCCCGGAGACTTCCGAGCACTTTATATCATAATAAGAAGGCATAAGCGTGCTCGCATAAAGAATTGGCCAGTCAGCCAGAGGGTAATGTCGGATAAAAACCAACCCTGGGTGGTGGCCAAGGAGAGATTTTATCTGCAAGGATTACAGTAAGAAGGAGAGCGGGGTTGTTGCAACCCCAGGGGGACAGCAGTTATGGTAACAGTGAGAGTGTTCCAGCCGTGAGACCTGCCGGGTGTCTCAACGTGAAGCAAAAAGGGGTTGTCTTTTATAGCGAGAATAAGCGAGAAAGGGGCCAGGTGTGGAGGGTGGGATGGACGAGCCCACCCAGCAGACATGGTGTGATGGGACAGTAGGGGACAGCCCGTTGTGTCCTGAGCTCAGCCTGACCTCAGGAGGGGCTTCTTGGGGAGGGGTACAAGCAGTTCTCGTCGTCACTCATGAGACAAAGAATGGGCATTTGAAGGGCCCTTGTCTGAGGTACAGAAGGGAGCCTCCAGGAGTGGAAGGCTCAGAGCTTAGCTCCTGGGAACCAGCCACAGGCATGACCTGAAAACAGGCCTCTTTTAGGAATCTGCAAGGGTTTGAGCGACCCGGGCCTCCTGACACCCTTTCCTGGACAAGCAAGTACCACCCCCTGCTTCTAGCACAGTTGGTCGAATACCTGTATTTCCGTGAGGCCATCTGGAGCATGGGACCACCTCTGACTCATCCATGGGCTCCTCCCCAGTCCCTCCCACAAGGCCTTGTCCCCTGGGAAAGCTAATGGGCCGTGGATAACTTCCGTTTCCAACTAATGATGTTCAACCTCTAATTCTAGAAACACAGTTCTACCGTGATGTTCTTTGCTTACCAGAGAATGCCACCTGGTATATTAAGCATCTTGAGATTTTTTATGGAATTGCTTTTGGACTTAAGCCTTAAGCAAGTAAAACTTTCTATTAAAAAAAAAAAAAAAAACCTGCCTTTAATTTTAGCTGCGTAAGAACATTGGATCACAGACCTGAGAATGTTCTTGTGGTATTGGGATGAATTTAAGTGATTTCCAGGACATATCAGCACGACTTGGAAGCCAGTCGAGTATAGACAGGTTTGAATGCAGTGGACAGGGGAAAAAGTCTGAGCCTCCCTCGCATCAGCAAAATTGTACCCTAAAAAAGCCAACAAAATCAGGGCGCCTGGGTGGCTCAGTCGGTTAAGCGGCCGACTTCGGCTCAGGTCGCGATCTCGCGGTCCGTGAGTTCGAGCCCCGCATCGGGCTCCATGCTGACAGCTCAGAGCCTGGAGCCGGTTTCAGATTCTGTGTCTCCCTCTTTCTGACCCTCCCCTGTTCATGCTCTGTCTCTCCCTGAATCCTTTGACCATCTAAATTTTCCATTTCCTGACATAGTCCCCTTCATAATGCCCCCCCCCGCCGCCCTCCTGTTAAAGTCTCGTATCCAATTTCACGAGCTTCTTTTCAGTTATCGCATCTCCTTCCTATTCCCTGCTGTCCTTCAGAAATGGCCTTTCATTAAATTCTTATCAACAGTTATTTATTTGCCTTTGGAAGATTCTCACTGCTTTGACGAACTCTGTCCCGTTGAACTGCTTTACTGTCTGCTGTCCCTATTTCCAGCCCAGAATGCGACAGGGACTCCAGATTCTACCAGGACGCTCTAAGCACCACAGAGCACAGGTGTAAAGATTGTTTCCTGGCAGATTGTGGGGTCCCTGGGCTGAACACCTGGCCCAAGTCATTTTTTTTTTAATTTTTATTATTGAAGTGTAGTTGACATGCAAGGGTATATTCGTTTCAGAAGCACAACATAGTGATTCGACAATTCTATATATTACTCAGTGACCTCATCTGCCACTTATTTATTTATTTATTTATTTACCTGCCACTTATTACTATTATTATTGTAATAATACAATATTATTACAGTATTATTGACTATTCCTTATGCTGTAATTCTCATGCCCATGACTACCCTCCACCCCGCCAACCTCCTCTCTGGCAATCACCAGTTCATTCTCTGTATTTATGAGCCTGTCTCTGCTTGTTTGTTTGGTTTGGTTTGGTTACATCCCGCATAAAAGGGAAGTCAGATAGTGTTTGTCTTTTTCAGTTTGACTTATTTCACTTAGGATAAGACCCTCTTGCCCATGCGTGCTGTCACAAAGGGCAAGGTCTCATTCTTTTTAATGGCTGAGTAATAGCCCATCATATATATACCACAATTTCTTTATCCATTCATCTGTCAATGGACACGGGTTGCTCCCATATCTTGGCTATGATAAATAAGACTACCGCGATCAACATAGACTTGGGTGCGTCTTTTAGAATTCATGGTTTCATTGTGTGTGTGTGTAAATGCCCAATAGTGGAATTGCTGCATCACGTGGCCTTCCTCGTATTAGTTTTTTGAGGACTGTCCGTACTGTTTTGCACAGTGGCTGCACCAAATTGCATTCCCACCAACGGTGCATGAGGTTTCCCTTTTCACCACATCCTCGCCCACACTTGTTATCGCCTTTTTTTGTTTTAATACCAGTCTGGCCCAAATCTTCATAAACACAAAACACACCCCTCTTTCGACACATCAAAAATGACAGCATGAGACACAGATCAGGTAGGAGCAAGCGTTTTGTTTCTTACGGAGGAAAGCGGGATGAATCACCACGTGTTGAAACAGAACGAAGGGGGATAAAACCACGATAGCCTCTAGTTTTGAGCTCGCTGGATTCTTCTTCGTGGCTACGTGTGCCGCTGGGGAAGGTTACTCTACCTGCCATTTCAAACACCAAGACAAGTGTTACAAGTCTAGCAACATATTTAGTGATAAAGGCAGTAAGGCCGCATGTCGACCATTTATAAAATCCTTAGAAATGTCTAATAAAGCCTTACTAAATTAGATCAGTTATTTCCTTCTGCCTTCATTTGACATCGGGATCTTCTCTTAAAACCTAAGTGCAAGTATATATAAAAAAAGCTGTCATTTACAGCCCCAGCTGCGTGTGCCCTCCAGCATATGACTAAGTGTTTTCTGAAACATTTGGTTTTGCTTTGCTTTTTAATGCAGCAGATAAAGTATGCACATAATATGATACAGGGAATCTCTTCCAACTGCAACATTCTACAAATTGCTGTTTGGCAGAGAGAAAGGAAAGTGTGGTATTCTCCTGAGGAACAAAGAGGTTGTTCTATGGTATTTGGTTGTTCTATGGTATATGGTATTATGGTCTTGGGGAGATAAAGATTATTAGACGTCAAGCAGCAGGTTGCTTCTTTGTTTCCTGATTGCTTGGGGCAAGATGCAGAGAAATCAGGTGGTGAACAATTTTGGTTAAAGAAATGAGGGAGGGGCACCTGGGTGGCTCAGTCGGTTAAGCGCCTGACTCTTGATTTCGGCTCGGGTCATGATCTCATGGTTCTTGAGATCGAGCCCTGCATTGGGCACGGTGCTGACAGTGTGGAGCCTGCTTGGCATGCTCTCTCTGCCTCTCTCTTCCCCTGCTCTGCTCATACATGCTCGCACTCTCGTTTTCTCTCTCTCTCTCAAAATAAATAAATAGGTTTTAAAATATTAAACCAAAAAAAGAGATGAGGAAAAGTTTGAGAGTATTCAGAGGGACAAAGAAAAATGTAGTTATGGTTCTGAACATTTTTGTGGTATAGGCTCTTTTGAAAATCGAAGGAAAACTCCGCCTGTGTAAAATTCAGGGATTACCTATACAGTTTCAGGGGGATTATGCATGCCATTTTCATAATCCTGCTCTAGACTCTACATCTCTAGAAAGTAGAACCCTTGGCTTGTTCACTTGGTATCACCTCGGACTCCTCCCTCTGATGCCTGATCTAATTTAGTACCAAACGGATCTTCACTGCATGTTTGTTTAAAGGACCATCCCCTTCTAGGAGCTCATGTGTTTGTGAAGAAAGCATGTCCAAGGGGCAGATTCTAATTAAAAAGAATGCTATTTTAAAGGCATTCTTTGTGTAGAATATGTCCTAATCAAGGAAGGAAGGGGGGGAGGGAGGAAGAAGAAAGGAAAAGAAAGAAGGAAAGAAAGAGAAAGAAGGGAGGGAGGAGAAGGGGAAAGAAAGAAAGAAAGAAAGAAAGAAAGAAAGAAAGAAAGAAAGAAAGAAAGAAAGAAAGAAGGAAAAGAAAAGAAAAGAAAAGAAAAAAGAAAAGAAGAAAAGAGAGAAGGGAGGGAGGAAGGAAGAAAGGAACAGAGAAGGAAAGAAAGAAATAGGGAAAGGAGGCAAGGGGGAAAGAAGCCTATATAACTCTTCAAGAAATATATTACTTTTTAAGTCAGAAAAGTCTAACTCTGGCAGAGTTTATAAAATATATACAACATGTGTCATGGTTAATATACGACAAGACACGTGTCCACACTGGCTGCTTTAAGCTTCGGTCAAAGTCTGGGACCCCATTAATGACTTCTAAGGAGAACTGATTCCTTCTCACCTCCAGGGGCTGAAGTTCTGATGTCCACCCCCCAAACCACACACATCTGTTTTTCCTTCATTAGTATTTGCTGAAAACAGAGATAACAGCTCTAACTACCTGCCACTCAAAGCAGATTAAGTGGATTACTTTTAATTAAAAATACACCCAGAACAGGAACATACTCAGCCACAAAAAAGAAGGAAATCCTTCCATTTGCAACAATATGGTGGAAACTCGAGGGCTTTGTGAGACAGAGAAACGCAAACACTGTACGGTCTCATGTGTATGTGGAATCTTAAAAACAAAAACAAACCAAAAAAGCTGATAATAAAAAAAGAGAGAGATCAGATTTGTGGTTGCCAGAGGTGAGGGCTGGAAGGGAGGGAAATCAGAGGCAGGGGGTCAAAAGATCCAAACTTCCAGTTGTCAGAGAAACAAGTAGTAGGGATGTAACGCACAACGCACAACACGATGAACACAGCTAATGCTGTTGTGGGACCTCCAGGACGGTTCCAGAGGCAGGAGATCCCAAGAGCGCACATCACAAGAAAAACACCTTTTTTTTTCTTTTCTTTTTTCTTTTCCACCTATCTGATGGAGATTAACTAAGCTTATATGGTAATCATTTCACAATATATGTAAGCTGAATCATTAGGCTCTACGCTTTAAACTTATACAGTGCTGTAGGCCAACTATCGCTTACTAAAACCAGCGGAGGGGGCTGTTGAAATCAACAACAATGGTTAAGATTGTTCATTTCATGGTATTTCTTTTTGCCATAAAAAAGCCATTCAAAAATGCACCAGTTACAACAAAGCTGCCATATACACCCCTGAAGAAATAGGAAGCTGTAAGCTTATGCCCTTAACAACCTGTTACTGCCTGGCTAAGCATTTCTTGACAGTCTAGTAACCAATTTTCAGAAACAAGAGCCACGAAAAGGAATTCAGTACGATGCCTGGCGTTATAGGCATTCATATTTAGCCTTTTCCAGTTCCTGAACAACTATTCGGCACCAGACATGACAAGCACTGTGTCCGATGACCCAAGAAAATGCAACAGAGAAGAGACAATGTGCTTGGCATTTTAGGATTTCCATTCTAGCGAGGGATACAGATGAGGAGCCAAAGCAAAAGTACAATATGGGGAATAAGTTTAATTGAGCATATAGCAATAATGAACAGTGCTGGAAATAAAGCAATTAAAAAGCAGGGTGAGGGTGAAAGAGGGCTGGGCAGTGTTCGTTTGGATCATGTCTAACCCGAGCGGTTCCAAGTTCCTCTCTAGGTAAATCTGAAATTTTTGAAGAATCAAAAATTGGCCCGTGAAATGGCCCTGACCACTTGTTAGCCAGTATAAACACGTGATTTGGGGTTCTAAGTAAGAAGGCACTGGCGATGTCATCTAGGTTCTGGACTTCAGCAACTGAGACAGCTTGAACTGGCTTGTTACCATGGCAGCATTGCCACATTGCCTCTAGTGGGTGATGGCTGGAGCAAGAGTTGAAGAGTTAACCGTTGCAAAGAGCAGGCTGTGCAAGGAGCCAACACATCCCTGTTCTCTGGCAGTTTTTCCTCTCACCTCCGTGTCTCTTGAGCTGTATATTTTTCCACCCTCAACTGAGATCCCCAAACATTCCCTCAGGACATTTTCTGAACTGCCTTCAACTCTTGATGTCCCTGCATGTGGCGTTTTCTTGCCCCGCATGAGCACACGGGTTGGTGATACGTAAGCACACTCTCTCCTGGGGCACGGAGCCCTGTCTTTCAGAATGTCAAGGGCAATATTGTCATCATCAGAGCTCTTCTGATTGATGAATAAATAACCTACAAAATTAAATGAATTTATTCCTGGAAGAAAATGAATTTTCCCAACTCGGCATGGAAGTTTTGGCAAACCCTTGATCTGGAGGATAGTGACATCTGCTAATGAGCGTCTGACACAAGTCCAAGCATAGCCAACTTCTAATGATCCTGAAAATAGAGGACAGCCTTGTCCAGAGTCTCCCTGGTGTTAATTAGCCAACATTTTACTAATGATCTCTCCCTCATGTTCTTTGTTCAAGTCCTTGTAATCCATTTGAATGGGAAAAAGTTATGGACCCAATTTTGTAGGTAAGGAAATTAAGATTCAAAATGGTGAAGGGACCTAATTAAAGTATCAAGAATAAGAAGAAAAGTAGCAACAAAAACCACTGACATTTATTGACCGCTCACTCTACATATGCTTAGGAGTGTTTTAAGTGCTTTATATGTATTAAATTATTTGATCTCCACAACAGCCCAATGAGGTAGGTTTTATTGTTATGATTTTATTATCAAAGAATCTGGAACATGGCAAAAGTAAATAGCTTTCTTAAAGTCACAGAACTAGAAATGGGATTCATTTTAAATTGGCATAAATAGGAGGCACAAGAAGTGAGAGAGGTCAAAGGGTAGACCACACAGAGGGAAAAAGAAGTAGACTCAGAAACCGCTGATCATCCTTCATCAGTTCAATCATGTATTTTCTCAACTACACCATCACTTTCCCAAAACAGAGGAAGAACAATAAACAGAACCCTGTGTTTCTTTGACAACAATGAGGTGAGGGCTGGGAAAATGGAGTTGATGACTATTTACAAGGCTGAGATACCTGTTCGAGAATACCTCCACACGGGGATACTTCTAGATCATTCGCAATAGCTGACTCCAGGCAGTACTCCATGTGAATGCAAAATGGAAAGTTATCCTCAATCTGGGCAAATACTAGGTTACAAAGGTGTTTTCCAAAACTTTAAAATCACAATAAAATTTTCTTCACCAAGAGAAAAAAAAAAATGTTTGGCTTCTCTCATGATGCTTTTAGAAGCATTTTTCAAATGTTGTATTATATTTAACCTTTTAAAAGGTTACATTATATTAAACATTCTTAACCAATAATGAATGCTGTACCATTTATCTGTTCAAAAGGAAAGTTAAACAGCCAGCTAAAGGGCAGAATCGTTCAATGGAAGACAGAGGAAGTGCACGCCAGCCACGTATCCAGAATGGAAAGAATAAACATCTCAGACACACCGGGAGGTGAATTTTAAATTCCGTTTTTAGAGCTTGACTCCAGAAGACAGCAAGAAAAAAAAGAAAGAATTGAATGGAGGATGTTTTCCAAGTAACAAATTGCCAACAGTCAGTCATGATGAGTCTGGGAGGTAGCGCAGTGGGAAGAGGGTAAGGATGACTAAGTGACCACAGCGCACAAGCCTGTTTGTCACCAGTTATATCCTGGAAGTGACACCTGTCCTTTCCTTATCTGGGCATGAGTGACTCCCACTGCCTGTGGAGAATGGAGGAGTTTCTCGGCATGGAGAAGCCCAAAGGAAATTGGCCGACACTACCAAGGGCCACAAAGGTCGTTGCCACGATGGAAGCAGATGATTATCACATATGGTGGCCCCCATGTAGTAGAGTCTGGGTGGCCTCAGCGGCAGCATCCTGTCTCCCTTTCCTCCTCACCTGGTTTTCCATAGATGTCCACCTAACTCACGTGATGCAGGAGATACCGATTCCATCTCAGCGATGAATACAGGCTGGACGAAGCCCATCCCAACAGACAGAGCCCAGCCTTCTCATATTGGAATACTTATCTGTTCTGGGTGGGCATTTGCTCAAACTGAAGGGAAAGAATTATACAGAGGGCTCTCTTTCTCTCTCTCTCTCTCTCACTCCAACCGCCAACAAAAATTAAACAGCAAAGCATTCCCCTGGCTGCTTTTAGCAGACAACTTGCAAATGTAAATGGCTTCATCATCCGAATTGCGTGAGGCAAACAAAAACATAGTGCGTTTTTAAATGTAACTATTAGGCCACCTGTGTTTGCCCAAATTTCTCTTTGCCACCCAATCATGCATCCAGGGCAGACGCCATAGTTGGCGGGTGCTTTTATGACCAAAATCTCCAGCCAGTCTAATTCCATTTACAGCCTGGTTCTTATATGTGATCTAAAAGCTCTTGTTCCCTTTCTGCTAAGCACCAGTCAGGCTGTGGCCTGAGGAGCTTGAAATGGGAAGAGGGACAGTGTCTGCTATTTTTGTCCTCTCTTCCCTGCCTTTTCTGGTTCTATCTTTCTCAGTGTTGGGCACTGGGAGGAGGGAAAGGAAACAGAGCCAATGTTTCTTTCTCTGTCTGGAAGAGCAACTGCAATCTTCTACTGATGGTGATTGCTTCTCTAGTTAGTACCATCCCCTTGGCAATGCCCCCCCTCCCTTGAGGCAGGAGCCCAAACATCTGTCCTCCCCGTGGGATAAGGGTGTGAGTGTTTTGGAGGGCCCTGCAGGATCTTCTCTGAAGAGGAAGACACAACTCCAGCTTTGCCTCCTCTTTCTGCAGCCCGATGACCCACCCCCGTCCAAGTCTGGTTCCCAATACCTAACAGACAATTCTCTTGAACAGAGCACCAGCAAAACAACTAAAGCACAGTTACCTACTGCAACGCCCAGAGTAAGCTAAGGCAAAAAAAAAAAAAAAAAAAAAAAAAACAGTAAGAATCTTATCTGCCCCAAATGTGTCCCCCTTCCCCCCTCTTCTAGGCTGTACCTTCTCTCGGGAATTTTGTTCTCCGCTCGGATGTGCTTCGAGTAAGATAATCAAGGCTGCTGTCTAAACCGGCAGCCAAACAAAAAAGTAAACAAGCCAGAATCCCTTGCTGAAGGGATGATTTTGCTGTTTCCTCTGATTTCAAGAAGAGGAAGGGAAAAAATGCCCTCTGCCCAAGGAGAAGGAGAAAGGCAGAGGGTCCCCTTAGTCATGCAGCTGGGAGCAAACGATAATGGCTGAAATGGCCTAAGATGTACAGATCTGAAGCCGTGTTCTTCCCATTTCTAGAGGCCAATTTCAGCCAGAGGAACGGGGACAACCAAGAGAGAGGATTTCAAAACCGGACAGATAAGTAGCAGATGTGTGTTTCTTTCCTTTTCTCTCCCTTCCCTTCTATACACCATCCTGTTGGAGTTTGCAATCAAGAAAGCAGCACCAGCCACATAATTTGCAGGTCTCATGCAAAGTAAAAACACAGCTCCCCTTGCTCAAAACATTATTAAGAATTTCAAGAGGGCGAGAGCAGAGCATTAAACCAAGCACGAGGCTTTTCTACGTGTGCTGTCGAAAGGCCCTGTGTGCTGCCCAGGTTGCATAACCCAGTGGGTCCAGAAGGCAGAACATCAAGGCAAAGAGGACTATTCTTGAGTCTTAATCTCTCATGAAGTGTACCTTGTTCGGCTTTGGACTTGCTGGGGAACCATCCCCTCACCTCTTCTTTCTTTTTTCTCTCTCCTTTGTGGAATGGGAATGTCTATTTTATGTCTGTCCCACCATTATATTCTGGAAGCGCAGAAATCCTCTGGTTTCGCAGGTTCACAACTGGAGAGGACTTGGCCTCAAGATGAATCTTTCCTGGAGTCTCACCCACATCTGATTTAGATCACATTTAGCTGGGACTTTGGATTTTAGACTTTAGAGTTGATGGTGAAACGAGTTAAGACTTTGGAGGCTCTTGGGATGGAATGAATGTAACTTTGATGTGAGAAGTACATAGATTGCAGGGGTGGGGGACTAGTGCCGAATCCTAAGACTGAATATTTATGTCCCCTCGAAATTCATATGTTGGAGCCTTAATTCCCCAGAGTGAAGGTTATGTGGAGGCAGGGTCTTTGGGAGTTATTAGGTCATGAAGGTGGATCTCTCATGAATGAGATTAGTACCCTTAAAAGAAGAGACATGAGAAAGATGATTTCTCTCTCTCTCTCTCTCTCTCTCTCTCTCTCTCTCTCTCTCTCTCTCCCTCTCTCCTTTCTCTGACATGTGAGTATATAACAAGAAGATGGCCATCTGCAAACCAGGAGACATGCTCTCAGCAGATGCCAGATCTGCTGACGCCTTGATATCTGTCTTCCCAGCCTCCAGAAACACTGAGAAACAAATGTTTTTTGTTTAAGCCCCTAGTCATGGTATTCTGTTATATCTTCCTGAACTGAGGCAACTCCAGAGAACCTCAGTGCCCCCCTCTGCCTTTCTGTGATCACACACACGTTCTGAGACAGAGAGACAGTACTGGACAGGAACAGAGTTACAGTGAGAAAGCTGGAGGGGTCTGTTAAGAAATAATGACTTTGAGGTTCCACGTGACCTGTGCTATAAAGCACAGATCAAATTTGGAAAAGCGGAAATGGAAGACATGTTGGAAAATATTTCTAAGCAAAAAGAAGAGTGTAGGCAATGGGATGGGTCTCAAAGCCAAGGTGGTGTGGAATGCAGAACACGGAAAATGGGAGGATTTATTGATTTGAAAGTGGTTGGAGCCAAAACATAGAAGTCCTTGAACTACGATGGAGGGTTTGTTCAAGAAACATGGTGTTTCAGGTACATTCATTTTGAAAGTAGGTTACTTGTGTTTTGCATTATTCCACTATTTTGAATCTAGACAAGCTATTGCTGTCATTCCAGATACACGGAATAGCTTAAAATATAATGTGAGCTGTGATTCAAGTTGTACTTTAGTAAGTTGGAGACTTCTGGTAACGTCCGCTTTATTCACAATATGAAAGAGCAACAGCCAGAGGAGTGAAGATTTGAGATAAAGGAATCTAGCCTTGCGTCTCACAGATATCTGTGTATCTCTGGGCATATCATTAAGATTTCTGAACCTCAGTTTATTCATCTGTAAGATGAGAATCAGTATACCTTCTGTACAGGGGTGTTGTAAGTATTGGGTTTAACAACATTTGCGAATGTGCTTTGTAAACAGCAAGGCACTATCCAAGGTATAGCGTCAATGTGATTCCTGAATTCCTGGCTCTATTTTGGTAAGGTCGTCCCAA
Organism: Felis catus; assembly: GCF_018350175.1. Classification (NCBI taxonomy): domain Eukaryota; kingdom Metazoa; phylum Chordata; class Mammalia; order Carnivora; family Felidae; genus Felis; species Felis catus. The sequence continues at coordinate 210,648,343 of NC_058375.1, read as the reverse complement.
CTGAGGCTTGCTTGAAAAATGACATAGAAGTCTGCAGAGGTAGAATTAAAACAGGCTGAAGTATTTATAAATCTAGTTTTCATCTGGTCGAAGCATACTTGGATGCAATCACCTCAAGGGAAGCTCTCAAGTGTCAGGTTCATGGACCCGTGAATAGAGCCTGTAATTGAGTGTAGTCAACATAGCTTGAAACAGCATTGCTAGGAACTTGGAGAACATAAGATTTTTTAAAGGAAACTTTTATGTAACATTTCTGCATTTTTACTTCCTGGTTCTCTATATTTTCCCAGTCCTCCATCTCAGCTCCATAAGAATATAGAACTCAATATTTTGAAATGAGCGTTGAGAGTGAGACATGTATTTAATCATCTTTCAGTGTGACATAATTATGGTCTGGCCCTTGTGGTTTAGTGGGCACCAACTTTAGATGTTATTTACTCTCAAGTTTCTTGCCATTTCCCCACAAATGATCCATGACCTTGAAGAACCTTGCATAAGCTGTTTACTCTGCCTGGAATATATATTCACCTACCATGGACACTTGATAGTGGCTCTCCCAGTATGTGTTTGTCCCATCCCAATGACTCCTAACTTCCACCCTGCTTCTTAAAGGGAAATTAGCACCTTCCCAGACTCCAGAGGATTGCACATGACCTAGGCCAAACCAGTCATGACTTTCTATTTCCTTGGCCACAGTGGTTGATTTAGGGTTGGAAATATGACCGAGCCTAGAGAGGGAAGCAAAGGTTTATGGACTCTTGTGGTCTAACAAAATAGACCTGTGGGGATAAATGGGCTGATTTTTTAATTTATTTTTTTTTCATTTTTCTAACTTGTTCACTAAGCGTTTGTGGCATTACACATGGTTTCCTCATACACATAATTGAGGTTTCTTGAAACCACAATTTATTCCTTTCTAAACATGGTAAAGATGATTCTGACCATCTTTCTAAGCAGTTTGGTTAATAATGAAGTTCAGCAAACAAGAAATTGACTAAATATCTCTTCAAAGACTTCTCTTGGAATCTTTCTTTGGAATGAAGTGTGCTTAAGCCTGGAATCTCTTCTCTAGAAACTGGGAGTGCTGTAATTCTATTATAATAGATGCCCAATAAAGTGCCCTGGAAATAATATCAAACCAACTCGATTGAGTCATTGCAATAATCCATGTCCCTAGTTTGTAACCAGATTTTTAGTTTTGGAAGGTGAATTTTTTTTTAAGTGGCTGCAAGTTAATTGACACTCCTCCAACTGAGCCATGTTCCCTGCACTTGAATCTGAATAGAGTTTTGACATTTTTGTACAGCAGTGTTTGGTGTAAGCGATGCTATGTGACTTCTAAGGCTACGTAATTAAATGCTATTTAGATTCTGCTCTTGACCACTCACTGTGAGGGAATCCAGCCGCCATATAAAAAGCAGACTAGCCTTGGGGCGCCTGGGTGGCGCAGTCGGTTAAGCGTCCGACTTCAGCCAGGTCACGATCTCGCGGTCCGTGAGTTTGAGCCCCGCATCGGGCTCTGGGCTGATGGCTCAGAGCCTGGAGCCTGTTTCCGATTCTGTGACTCCCTCTCTCTCTGCCCCTCCCCCGTTCATGCTCTGTCTCTCTCCCAAAAATAAATAAACGTTGAAAAAAAAAATTAAAAAAAAAAATCAGACTAGCCTGAAATTACCTTGCTGGAGAGAACAAGTGTAGACATTCCTGCTGACGATCCCAGTGATCTGGGCTCCACATCATCCAGCCCAGGCACACACACAATGAAGCAGAGACAAACCATCCCTGCTGTGTACGATCTAGATTCCTAACCTATAGAATTCTTTTAACATAATAAAATTGCTATGTGCCACTGAGTGGTTTGTTATACAGCATAGTACCGGGGAATTTGCCTCCATTCCTTCAAGGATGAACTGAAGGTTTTTCTTGGATGTGTTTTAGCTACTATGTATCAAAATACCATTTTTTAAATTATATTTAGGACGTAATAGATTTCTTGAATCTGTGATTGGTGTCTGAAACAGTTCCTGAAAATCCTCAGCCATCACTGTTTCTGTACCATTCAGTCTTATCCTTCTTTCCTTATCTCCCCATCTCATTAAACATGTTAGACCTTGACACTGTGTCTTCTGTGTCTCACACAGTTTTCTGGTGTCTCTTCATGCTATGTAATTTCTTCCGACCTACCTTTCAGTTTAAAAATTCTCTCTTCAGACAAGTCTTCTGCTAAACCCATTCATTGTGTTTAAAGTTCTGGGGTTTTTAAAATCTGTTATGTCACTTTTATAGTTTCCTATTCCCTACAGATATTTCCAGGTTTCATTTAAAAAAACAAGTATTTCCTCATACATAATAAATATAATTGTTTTATGGTTTATGTCTGATGATTCCTAGATCTGAAGTCACGTTGGATCTATTGCTATTGTCTATGGATCACACTTACGTCATCTCGGTTCCTTGTGCACCTTCTGCCTTTGATAGCATACTGAATATTTTGCTTGAAAACTATTTGTATAGATGATTTTAGGCCTATCATAATGAAACCTTCTTCTATGGAGGATTTTTGCTCACCTGTGAAAACAGATGGCTGAGACATCTTTCAGAATTGACCCATCTGAAGCATAAATTCAGGAAATGGTAGATTAATAGACATCATAGGTTCTCAAACCTATGATGCATACAAATCAGCTGATATCGTGTTCAATGGTGGGACTGTCAACAGGAATACCAATTCTCATCCAGTAGGTCTAGGGCAAGGTCCAGAATTCTGCATTTTAACAAGTTCCCAAGTGATAGATACGCTGAACTTTGAATAACATGTGTAAAGCTAGATGGAAATATTGAGTGGGAGTTGGGAAGATGACAGCTCATGATAGAATACATCCGAAGCACAACTTCTAAACAATATGCTACTCCAAATTGAATGTGTTTGGACCTTTTCTTGATAACATACTAGACATACAGCAACTGAGAGATTGAAGCACGTCTGAGAGGACCTGATACAGTGGTACTCCCAGTACGACTCTGATTTCAACAGAGATGATTTGCAAGAGAGAGGCTTATGGGCTAGACTGGAATGATGACAGAGAAGAGTGCCCCCAACACCGCTTCCCATGATTGGGTATCTAAGGCCTGTGGAAGACGGGTCTGCAGATGAAAGCTGAAGGAACCAATTTCTTGGGAAACTATGTAAGACACAGGGATATAAGTAGGAGGTCATTTAACATCATCTGGGAAACTAACCTGTGGCCTCTCCTCAGTGTAACTGGTACCAAGTAGGCAGATTTGTCGGGTGGGTAGTTCCCCTCAAGTTCAAGGACATATTCAAGGCAGTCCGGGACAAAATACCTTAAGCAAATTCACCTGGAAAGAAATACTTCCAGGATATGTATATATGTGTGTATATACATACATACACACTTTTTAGCATCTAAAGACCATACACATTAAATGTCTACATAAGGGGTAATTCTTAATTAATGGAGGTGTACTGGAAAGTTGGCAGGATTTTTAATAAGCAGAACTTTTAGGGTTCAATTCCATGCTCTGTCATCACCGGTGGGGTCACTTTGGGCTGGTTACTTAGCTTCTTACATTCAGGAAGTTTGTGAAGCTTAAAAGTGACACCCATTACAAATCACTTAGAGCATATTAGGTTTTTAATGGTAAATGTAAATATCTTTACTTTTCCCTTTCCTCAGTAGCAATAACTTACAAAATACATCTAAATCCCAAGTCACAGCCTTATCCACGTAGGACTGTGATGAAAGAAGATCTAGAATATTTGAACAAGAGATGCTCTGGAAATCAGCATCACTATTGCATAAGAATTCAAAGCAATGGAAATATAAGCCTTCTCCTCACTCCGTTTTCAGAAAACCAATGCACCAGGCGGGAAACAATGATTTATTCGGTCGCACCATTTCCGAGTTAAGGGAAACAGACGTGGAATAATTAGCTAATAAATTTCATTCTTATTTAATAACCAAGGGAAAAGATCATTCTTCCATATCCTCAAAGCAGGTCATTCTTGGATTCTCTTAATACAAATGTGGTAAGCATAATTGATCAAAAAGTTTTATTATTTAGAGAAGACATAAATACCAAACTATGAATATAATTATCCTCTATATTCTCACTCTGACCAGTTCAGACATATTTATTAATAATCACTTGTAGAAACAGAATCCACAGAACAGATCCTCCTAGAACAATAGTGCATTTACTTATCTCAACAGTACCACACGCTGACACTTGTCCAGCTTTCCTGGAAATAATTATTCAGCATCAATATGCTAAGTCTAAAATCAGAATCTAATTTAAATACTGATAAGTACACTTGCAAATTAACCTCCCGCAAAATGTTCTCAATTACCAAAACTCTGAACTCAGAGAATATTTTTTATATTGGAAATTGTTAAAGTGGGCTTAGGAAAAAATATATTTTATAACAGATACTCAGTCGTGCTTAGGGGAAAAAAAACACATTTTATAACAGATGTTCAGTTGAGCATGCAAACACTGACGGCTCCATCATTTCCACGTAGGAAGAGCAGTTACGGGAAAAAAGTCTTATCCTACAGTGAAAACGTACTGATTTTATAGATCATTTGTGTTTAGTTAAAAGGGTTTTGGGCAACGGTGGGAGCGTTCCAGCCCCTCAAGCCCCTTGCCACGCCTGGCCTGCAAATATATGTTCTTTCATGGAAAACAACAGGCCCTTTTGAAGAAACCTGGCCTCTAGATGTTTCAACTCTCGTCAGCTATTCCCGTAAAAAAGGAAAATACATTGGAGTCGAAGCCTGACATTTGAGGGTCCTTTTCTGGTAATAAATAGAATTGTGATCGGTTTGTATGTGCCTCACAGTTCAGATCTCAATAGGAACACCAAGAGAGAAAATCTGAGGCCTGTTAGGCTCAAGCAAAAGCAGTATGGAAATGTTAACTTTCGCAACCCCGCATAAAATATCCTTTAAGGGCCCTGTAAGAACAGCTTAATCCTTTGACTATGGATTTAGCTGCCTGACAGATTTAATTTGAATGCCACTTTAATTGTTAAACGAATACCTAAGCATCCCTGTACTCAGGCATCCTGGGAACACCAAAACTAAGCCCAAGGACCCCAGAAAATCACTCTTGTATGCCAAAAGCTCTAATACCCAAAGACTAGGAGTTCTTTTTCACCTACTTTTCTTCTTTTATTGTAGCCAATGAGATCTTTCTCTCTCTTTTATCATGTTCAATTTTATAATTACATGAAGTATTTGTTTGCCTGTGTGCATGTGTCTGTATACAAGTTTGATATTTCCTATAAAGAAATGTTAGTTCTTGGTACAAAATTACCCACGCCGGGGCACCTGGGTGGCTCAGTCAGTGAAGCGTCCCACTTTGGCTCAGGTCATGATCTTGCAGTGCGTGAGTTCGAGCCCCGGGTCGGGCTCTGTGCTGACAACTCAGAGCCTGGAGCCTGCTTCGGATTCTGTGTCTCCCTCTGTCTCTGCCTCCCCAGCTCTCCATCTCTCCTCTCTCTCTCTCTCTCTCTCTCTCTCTCTCTCTCTCTCTCTTTCTCAGATAAATAAATGTTAAAAAAAATTGAAAGAAAAACAAAACAAAACAAAAATGGCCCATGCAGAAGCATAAACAGCAGTTCATGAATCCATTGCTTCAAGCTGGAGACTTTAATCAGAAGACCCAAGCACAAAAGAACAATCTTCTACCAAGCCTCTGTGATGACTCATTGGTCAGACCAGGCTGTATCTAAAATCCTGTTATTTATCTGTCTTCATTATTTTAAAACTAAAGACTTTAACCCAGATAAAATTATATCTCTCCTGCTGGCTGATCTTTTAATAATAGACACAAGCGACTGAGGATTTATCAAAAGAGATTGCTAAAGGAATTTAGAGCAGCTTCCTTTAAGAAATGCACTTCCTCACGATAACACATTTGTCATTGTGTTTGGACAAAGTTAAGTATTTAAATTATATTTAAAAATAAAAACTTCATATTTGTCAGACTAGGTCTCTGAAAAAACAAGCACCTCAGGCTAAAAATTTCTTTGAATCTACACTAAGCTTCTCTTTGACAAAACTTCCAAATTAATTAAATCAGAAAGACATGAGCGAGGCCAAAAAACAGTCAGGAAGCCCAAATTCAAATATCACCTACGATGCTTCATTGGTCTTGCCTTAATTTGCTTTTGTGTGATGCCATTTTAGAAATGGCAAAACTAATTTATGCAAAAAAAAAAATATCAAGTTTATGCAGCAAATTGGAAAAGTTAATAAGTACTTCAATCTTCCTTTTCTGTGACTAGGTGTTAAAAAATTCTCTCAAGGCAAAACAGGTTAAGATTCAAATAGGCAGTAAATGAACTTGGCAATCGCTCAACAAACATTTGAGCATCTCCCACATAAAAACAGTGGGTAATAGTCACAAGCCCTTGGACTACCTGGAGGTCGGCAGCCCCATGGCTCAAGACAAACTAGAGTCAGTCTACCCATAAAATGTCAGCCTCCCAAGCCAGACAAAGAAAAGGTAAATACTGTTATCCAGCTTGACCTTGGCCTCTGCCTTGACTTGGCTACAGAATAACTATCATAAATCCACCTGATTGTGTTATTCAGAACTGACATCTTCAATATCTATACTCTCCAATATGGTAGCCACTAGTCATTTATGGCTATTATTTGAAATGTGGACAATGTAACTGAGAGAGTGAAGTTTTCATTTTACTTATTAATTTGAAGTTAATAATAAAGATTGACAGCAGGATTAATGAATTTAGTTAAAACTTGGACATATGTAATTTTGAAACAGATGCTTTTGCTTCAAGGCCAAATCAATTCCTCTAATAAAGATGAACCAGGTCTGTCAATGTGGGTGGTCTATGAAAGGAAAACGATTATTTGGTATTCAGTTTAGTTATTGGGCAACTTTCAAATATGGTTGGAAAATTTAGGTATGCGAGCCTAACTCTTCAATGGGAAATTTTATGAAATCTAAATCCAAAGCAAGTATTTCCAATGAAAATTTAACGTCTGGATAAAGATGTGTCTTCCCCAATGCTGCTCTGCTATAGAAATGTTCCCATTTTCCTTTGTCCTGGGGAGATGTTCATGGAAAGTTCACCCTCTGGAAGTCTGTTGGTGAACCTCTCTAACCAGTTGGCTACATCTCTCACAGGAAGGGCTAGGAAATGCAGAAGTGTGTAGGTACTAGAAAGATCCTGGAGAGCTGACTACAGGCCTTTTCAGGCAAGCCTCAAATCTTCAGATCTGGGATGTGCGGTGACAGGGCTGACCAGGGAGATGTATCTGACTAGGGAAGTGAATCTGTAACTGCATTACTGATTCTCCACAGAACCTAATCAGGTTCATTGCAAATCGACTTTTTAATGGGGGGTTTTCTAAAAGGTCTCTTGCCTTTTTATTTGGTCTAAAAGAGAAAGTCTGAAGAGACGAAGGTCAGGTATCGCAGGGAGCTTCTCTTCACTGATGATGTCACTGCAGTTGGCATCACAAAGATCTCATGGTGCCAGGTATCTGTTCTTCCACTCCCAGGATCCATGGGTTTGGGGAGCTGTAGACTACAGAGCTAGCGGGCTGAGAAACACCCGCTACCTACACGTACACAAAATCACACACAATATCTGAAAGAGAAGAAGATGAGGATGTGAATTCGCTGAATATCTAGTAAGCTCTTATGATGTGCCAGTTATTGGGCTAAATGCAGAGATACTAAAGCAAATCAACTAGATCTCACTAATGAGCTATCCGGAGAGAACACCTGCCCCGAACAGTTGCCTAGACCCATTGCAGAGTTTGCATAAGTGAGAAATAAATTGCTGTTTATTAACCTCCTGAGAAGTGAGGGTCTTTTTGCTTGTTTGTAATTGCAGCTTAACCTTATCTATCCTAATTGATGATTAACTAACACACGGTACTTGCCCGTGATAGGTGTACAATCCAGGGAGGTAACTTCAGTTATCTCAGTGGCTGTGATAAGCCCACATATTTTGAGCTAAAATAATTATTTGTTTCTAATTTATGTAAGTATTTGCTTCCAAGGATGATGAAAAGCTTATTTCAATATCAAAACAAGTATAAAGGTGGACAACTAGAATATTCAAGTTCGTTAGAACAGCTGTTATCAACTCTATGTGTTAGAATTACCTAGGGGTACCTGGGTGGCTCAGTCGGTAAAGCATCTGACTTCGGCTCAGGTCATGATCTCACGGTTCGTGAGTTCGAGCCCCATGTTGGGCTCTGTGCTGACCTGACCGCCTGAAGCCTGCTTCAGATTCTGTCTCCCTCTCTCTCTGTTTGTCCCCCACTCACGCTCTCTCTCTCCTTCAAAAATAAATAAACATTAAAATTTTTTTAATCAAAGAATTACCTAGAAATGCCTTTCCAAAATGCCAATGCCAGAGCTAAGCCCCAGAGATTTCAATTTAATTGGTCCATATTAGGGTTTAGGCATTAGAATCTTTCATCAAGATTTCTGGTTTGAGACTCAGTGGATTTGATACTTGCATTAAACTCCTGGAATAAATTAAGTCTCTTACATCTTAAAATTGTACATTAAATTTAACTTTAAACTTCCAGCAAACAGAGGAAAATAGAGAACCTTTTCTCCTTCCTGAAACTTATCATGATATTTTTGAATTATTTCTTTAAGTTTATTTATTTATCTTGAGAGAGAGAGAGAGAGCATGTGAGCAGGGGAGGGGCAGAGAGAGAGAGAATCCCAAGCAGGCTCTGCACTGTCAGGGCAGAGCCCGATGAGGGGTTCAAACTCATGGACCATGAGATCACGACCTGAGCTGAAATCATGAGTCAGACACTTAACTGACTGAGCCACCCAGTCACCCCGAGTGATTTCTTTAATGTTTTTCCCTGCAATGGTCAGTTTTATCTGTCAACTTAGGCCACAGTCCTCGGTTATTCAATCAAACACTTGCTATGAAGGTTGCTATCATGGTATTTGGTAGAGGTGATCAAAGTTCGTAATTGGCTAACTTGAAGTAAGGAATGCTATCTTAAATATGAATGGACCTGATTCAACAAGGTGAAAGATCCTAAGAGCAGAACCAAGCCTTCTCGGGAGAAATTCTACCCATGGGCAACAGCTCCAGCTTGGGTCTGGGAGTTTCGCCCAGCTCATCCTGATGGCCTGCCCTGAGCCTTTCAGACACTTCTTGTGATCCCTCAAATCCTATGAGCCTCACAATAAATCTCTTAATATATATCTCCTACCAATTCTGTTTCTCTGACTGAATGTTAATTAATACACGCCAACTTCCATTAGACTGTATACTCTGAAGGCAGAGGTATCTGTGTTCTTCATTATGAATCCCAATAGCTAGCAATATGCATGGTCCATAACAGGCACCAATGAACACTTGCCAAATGACTGAGTGAATGAATGAGCCATCTGATTGGGGAAGTAAAGCATGCAATATAAAGGGTGGGCCATAAAAGAACCATAAATGCTATGCAATTCATCATAAAAAGAAACCATCCAGCCGTGGTGACGAGGGAAGATTTCCACCATGAGCTGAAGTTGCAGGATGGAGAATTAGGGACCAAAAGTGTAGAGACTGGAAACGGCATTCTCAAATACATTGTATAAGCTGGATGAGATAAGCTAGATGAGACAAAGAATTCATAAGAGCAAATAGAAGAAAATAAGTTGGGAAGGTTCAATCATGACCAGATTTTTCATGATGGAATGTAGCCAGTGGTGGCTCGCTCTCTCTCTCTCTCTCTCTCTCTCTCTCTCCTCCCTCTCTCTCTCTCAAACATTCAAAAACCTTTCTCTGAATGCATTTCACTTGCAGGCTAAAATCAGGAAGAACAAAAAAGTTAAACTCTTCTGGTAAAGAAAGATGTGGAGGACGGAATTCTCACTCACCGGCACGGATGTCTCTAAGAAACCTCTAAAGAACAGCTAATGTTCCATAAAACATCTATTGAAAATCAGTGCTGAAGTAACAGGCCATGTCAATATTAGTTCACTCATTTAACCAATCAGTCAATCATTGTTTGGAGCATTCTGCCACAGTCTGGAGAAGCTCAGGGTGAAAAGAGGGTCCCTCCTGGTGGTGGGACCAGCATGAAAGGCAATGATGACTCTCCTGAGGTCCTGACAGGTGGCCTTCTAGGGCTCTGAGGTTTATTCCAAAGACAATCAGTCCCTGAGAGAGGAGAGGGAGTTTTGTAAAAACCACAAATAGGTGCTGACAAGGTTTTTTTCCGACCTCCTCTCTCCTCTGTGAAGTTGTGCCAGAGCCCTGGGGGAGAGGAGGCAGAAATGAACTACTCCATCATGAAAGTCTTGGAAGCAGGGGGGGGGCAAGGCTGCTTCGTAGCCCACATGACAAACCGCCACACAGAGTGTCAGTGCCAGAAGCATCATCTTGACTCAAGTGGAACATCCTCTAAAAATGGAATGTGAGAGAATGCCACCTTTCAGGAGAAGGAAAGGTGAGGGTCATTGTGGACAGAGGCAGGGTATTTGTCACCTCACCTAGATCCTGTCTTAGAAGAAAAGGGAAGACTGACAAATTCCAAGTGGCCCAGAGAGAATTCAGTCTACTTGCTTGGTTCATTCTGCGACGCAGACTTTCCATTTCCCCCCTGACTTTCTCACTTCCAATGCCCTAGACTCCTTCTAGCCAGGGATCTTCTCATGACCCAGAAGGACTTCTGGGCTTTCTAAAAGACTCTTGTGCTGGAGGTTAGTTTCCCCCATATTCTGTCTCTGCGAACTTCACTACCCCTACCTCATGGCCAACCAACAGAGCTGTTCTCCCTGACACTCTCGATTTTGCTGCTGTCCTTTTGTCCTGGTCTCTCAGTAAACCCCAGGCCAGAGCCACTTGCAGGACATGCCTTCTCCACACCTGTGCTGTGCCACCAAACACCTTGGGAGAGAATCCCACAATCTCAGTACGGATGCCTACACACATCCGTGGTCCCGACTGGCTCAACCTTTGGTGCCTGCCCATCAGCCTTTTGGATTTCCTTCAGTGACTATTGGGAGAAAAAAAAAAAGGCAACCTTCCTCTCAGTCTCTAAGCACCAAATTCTCAGCAGACAGCCCTACAGAAACCAAGGTCATCAGGCATTTATCAGCCAGGTCTTGGTGTTGCTACTTCCTTGACATCAAGGCAAAAAAAAACCACTCCATTATCATGTCCAAACACAGCCAGAATATTACCATTGTTCAAGCACAAAAATGACCAAACATCCCCCTCTCCTGGCTCGTATGAATGGTGCCTGTTCTCTCACCAATTACATAAAATTTACCAGTTGCAAAAAAATCTGAGTATATCCAATCACAGAATTGCACCCGCTTTCTAAGAGCAACCTGGAGTAAAGAGCAAAGTCCCTAAACACTCCCCCAAGAACCTAACACAGTCCCAATCCCTGTAATAAATCCTTTCCAAAATCCCCTTTGTGAGAGGCTCCATGATTCTTCAGGGGAGTACATTCTTTCCTCCAAGGAGCAATCTACCCAATCTGTCCTTTGTCAGGAGGACACTGATATTACTAATAGGAGTTTTGTTATCACTATTGTTAGGTTCTGTGCTAAACATGTGTTATGCATTTAATCCTTTGATGACAGTGACAATTTTGCCCACTGAAGATATGGAAACACTAAGACTGAAAGGATTTGATGGGGCACCTGGGTGGCTCACTCTGTTAGGCATCCGACTCTTGTTTTTAGCTCAGGTCATGATCTCACTGTTGGTGAGTTCTAGCTCTGCATCAGGATCCGCACTGACAGGGCAGAGCCTGCTTGGGATTCTCTGCCTCCCTCTCGCTTTGCCCCTCCCCTACTCGTGCTGTCTCTGTCTCTCTCAAAATAAATAGATAAACTTAAAAAAAGAAAGAAAGAAAGAAGGAAAAGACTGAATGGAATTGAAAAGCCCTCCGTGTCACAGATCCAGCCTGATGGGTAGAGGGATTCGGGAATCTGGCTCAAGTTCATGCTTTTCATGATTTTAGAAATAACAACCCACAAAATTAGGAAAATTACCTTCTTCCCCACATCCTCCCATCCAGAATCAGAACATGAACTCTTTTTCTTTCAACATCAACCTTCTGTCTGTTCTTTGACCACCTCTTCTGTCTCCTTTAACACCAGGTTCCAGCAAGTTTCAGGTTCCTTCTAACTCTGCAACTTTCCTTTTGCCACTCGAACAATTTTATCAGTCTGAAATCAGGCATAAGCTTCATTCATTCTAAAACAAACGATTGCCGGGGCGCCTGGGTGGCGCAGTCGGTTAAGCATCCGACTTCAGCCAGGTCACGATCTCGCGGTCTGTGAGTTCGAGCCCCGCGTCGGGCTCTGGGCTGATGGCTCAGAGCCTGGAGCCTGTTTCCGATTCTGTGTCTCCCTCTCTCTCTGCCCCTCCCCCGTTCATGCTCTGTCTCTCTCTGTCCCAAAAATAAATAAAAAACGTTGAAAAAAAAATTTTTTTAAAAATAAATAAATAAATAAAACGATTGCCTCTGATGACCGATGGCCCCTTCAACTTTTTCATCTCCAGCCCAAGTTCTTGAAACCCAGTCCATATTCTTAAGAATAACATAACTTAAAATTATAAAATAGACATGCACAAAGGGAATTTGGGATGAAGATCTTTCCTACCTTGGAGGGGTAAGGATGGGTGGGGGGGATCAAAGAAGAGGTCAAGGAAAAAATGATATCTGGGGTCAAGTGTAAAGCATGGGGTGGGGGGTTGTCCAGCTGGAGATACAAGAAAATGAGTTTTAGGGTAGATAGGTGCCCCCCACCAAATTCGTATGTTGAAAATTAACCCCCAGTGTGATAGCATTAGGAGGTGGGGCTTTGGGGAGCTAACTAGGTCGTGAAGGCAGAACTCACATGAATGGGATTATATGCCCTCATGGAATCCCAGAGAGCTCCCTTGCATCATCACCATGCGAGGACACAGCAAGAAAATGGCCATCTATGAACCAAGAAGCAGGCTCTCACCAAACACTGCATCCGCTGGTGCCTTGATCTTGGATCTTCCAGCCTCTAAAACTGTGAGAAACAAATTTCTGGTGTTTATAAGCCACAGCCCCCCAAGTCTGTGACATTATTTTGTAATAGCCAAGTGGACTAAAACAGGTAACAGTAAAATCACAGAGGGAGGAAGGTCTGGCATGTATCTGAGATCTGATGAGTGGTCTAGTTATCTACTGTATTAGTCAGCTCGGGCCGCCATAACAAAACACCACAAACTGGATGGCCTAAGCCACAGAAATGTGTTTCTCACAGTTCTGGAGACTGGAAGTCAAAGATCAAGCTTTTGACAGGTTTGGCTTCTCCTTCAGCTTCTCTCCTTGACTTGGCCATCTTGCTTTGTCTTCACATGGTCTTTTCTCTGTGCGTGTGCATCCCCAGTGTCTCCTTGCGTGTACAAATTTCCCCTTTAGACACCAGTCAGATTGGATTGGGGACCATCTTAAAGACCTTAACATAATCACCTCTTTAAAAGCCTTATCTCTAGATATAATTACACTCTGATTGCATTCTGAAGTGGATTAGGATTTCAACATAAGAATTTTGGAAAGATACAATTTATCCCATAACGTCTTGGATATCAGGGAGCAAGAAGGATTAGGGCAGAAATGTAGGTTAGGACCAGTTCCCCAATACCTTAGAACATAAGAACGGGAGATTTGAGCCTCTTCTTTAAACAGTGAACTGTATGAACACCTGACATGACATCACTTCATTAGACTGTTCAAAACTGAAGGTGAAACTTGCTAACATGATTCATGTACTAATTATCTATATAGGTTATAATGTCTATTTTGCAGGAACTGACTTCCCTCCAAAGAGACTTGTTCCCAGATATATATGTTCATACTCTTCTATTTTTATCCTCCTTCTCAAACCAAGTCTAAAAGACCCTTGGGATGTTTAAAAGACTGTCTGAAACAAAATGTTTACTTTCCGCCAATGCTTAAAAAGTTTTTGTGATTAATACTTGTAAGCATTAGCTCAAATGCTTAAGAAAGCAGCTGATGCTATTCTAAATATAGGCCACCTGCTTTTCCCAAGGGAGTCAGTAAACTCTGAGTGGCTAGAGAGAAGCACATTTCGGAAGGGAGGGTTCTGGCATTCAGAAAGGCAGAGAAGCACCCACCAGGGCAGTTCATGCAAGATCGTCATCGTCCCCATCACCCAAGTCAACACCGATTGCAACCCTGAGATGGCGCATTCTTACCGGAGTAACGCAAGGTCAAGGACACTTCTTACCTGCCAGCTATCCCACAGCCTTTGAGTTGGTTTTTCCTTGTGTGTATTATCTCATTTCAGTCTATTATTATATTCCTACTTTATAGATGAGGAAACAAACCCAAGAAGGTCAAATGACTTACGCATAATAATAAAATGATGAGGTGAGCCCTGTCTCATTCCAGAGGGCACACTCTGTGGCACACACCGTGTTAAGTGCGAGTTCTCTGCCAATGATCAAGGTCAAGATACCATCAGCCATTTTTGGAAGCCTGCCGTCTGCCCTCTGCAGGAGGAGGGCACCGGGCCACAATAATGGGCGTGGGCCATGATCAAGGATCCGTCTGAGAACAAACACGGACATAAAATCTCTCACCTTGCACGTATACAGCAATACAGTGGGGTGACCCACACGAAATTACTTTTTGCAGATCAACATTTGGCAACATTGGCAACTGCGCATGACTCAACCTAGCTGATTATTCATGGTAATAACCCAAGAGTTAATAACTGTAACAGTTACTCTACCCCCTGTCGGAGAATTTCTGACCTAGAAAATAATTGCGTGTGTCCCTTTGCCTCAGGCACACCTGGGAAACAAGTCTTCTCCCGCCTGGGGAAAAACACCCAGTGTCATCTCCCCCTGCGGGAGTGTATATTCGTCCGGGAAAACAGGAAAACCACTTCTACCTGGAGCCGAAATTCAGCCATTCCTCCTTGAACTGCTATTTCCATAATTAAAGATGAGAATGAGTCCAATACTAGCCACTGGCAAAGTGTTTAGGATGAAGAAAAACACTACAACTAGGAACCACATCACAAAAGATTCAAAGGGGATTATTGCATGTTGGGCATTGAGTCCAAACCCGACACGGTGCCTGTCACACGCCGGAGGTGACGATGGGAGGGTGTGCTCACTCTCACTGAAGGGGCACTGGCTCCTTTGATCGACCAGTATGAGTAATTAAAATCCAAATCTGGGGGCATTTGTCAACTCCTCCGACACATGCAAATCACTGACATTTTAATAGGCACATGAGAGCATCCTGGGGACTATTTGCACCTTTAAGATATTTCTGAGAAGTGTTTGATAAATCCCCTCTAATTTCCCTAATAAGAACATCTCCTCGAGCACTAAGAGGAGGGTTTCAGGAAGAATTTTGAAATTCCACTTAATTAATGGTATTTGCATCTTCTTCCTCTTCAACCGTGATTTCCGTGGCCGTGCAGGCTGGACAAGGCTTTACCTAAAACACAGTTCTGCAAAAGGGGAAAAATATAGAAACACTGGGCTGATTCAGAGCTCTAGAGACAACGTGTGTGTTAAGCTGAACTGAAATTTTATTCACATACCTGAATCCGTGAGAACTCATGAGAGATGAGCCCTCAAGATATCCCTTCCTTATTAATTTCCTAGGAGAAGGTGAATTAGAAGGCTTTGTCTATTGCAGACAGGCCCCAAACCATCATGAATTAATAAGAAAATTCGCCTTGAATGTGCAAATTCTTTCTCAACTCTTAAATCCTTTAAATCCAAATCATTGAAGCAGCATCTACGAATAATATTAGCTTCCCCATTAATTGAATGTTTACATTGTATCAGTCTCATTATGTCTCTATTAACTTAATTATTTAACGCTCACAAACTTGCCCATACTATTGCTAGTCCTCTCTTAAAGATGAGAAAACTGAGCTAAGGGGTGTTTGAATTCTCAAAGTCCCACATCTAAGAAGTGGTTGAACCTGGTATTGAGACAGGAATTCTGATTCCTGAATTCATGTTTTTAATTACCAAAATGCTGTCCTTCATAAGAAACTGGCTGTCACAGCAGCCATCCCTCACCAAATAACGACAGTTTGAGGGCAACAAAGCATTCCCATTTATTCCAGGAAATAGCCACCACGGGGGGAAAAAAAGAACCCTTTGCCCATAACATTGAGCAATCCTTCTTTTGAAATGTCCCCAAGCTATCTGTGTGCCCCCTTGAAACCAACTAAGGACTGCCTAAGGTACCCGAAGACCAATTAGGAAGTTAACAGTTTGCATTCCCACCAAAAGTGCAAAGGTGTTCCCAAAGTGCCCATCCTAATAGAACACTCGTCAGAGACTCGGTGTTTCATGTTTTTACTCCA